>NC_140213.1:33572830-34150330 GCF_951802725.1 Rutilus rutilus
GCCTACAAAGTGGCTGTACGAAAATAGCTAAAACATTGAAAATTCCCATTTCCACCATCAGGGCAATAATTAAGAAGTTCCATTCAACTAAATATTTTTCAAATCTGCCAGGTAGGATGTGTGTCTATATTGTCTTAATGCACGGCGAGGAGGAAAGTTTGAATGGCCAAAGACTCTCCAAGGATCACAGATGGAGAATTGCAAAAATTAGTTGAGTCTTGGAGTCAGAAAGCCTAAAAAAAACCCTACATTACCACAAGCTGTTTGAAAGGGTTTCAAGAAAAATCCTCCTCGCTCATCCAAAACCAAACACCAGCATATCCATTTGGGTTTGGTGCAAACAGGGTTAAAAAGTACGCCATGCCCATGGTTAAATATACTGCTGGATCTTTAATGTTGTGGGCCTATTTTTATTTTTTTGTTTTGCTGGAGGTCCTGGGCTGGGTTTCCCGAAACCTCCTTAACGCTACGTCGTTCTTGAGTTACACCTTGTTTCCCGAAACGTTCTTAGTTAAGTATACCTTCTGTAAGTCATACGTTCGGAAGGCTGGTCTGAACCACTCTTAGCTTTACTGTACGTTATCACTGTTGCAGGTCTACACGAATATAATTCTGAAGTTTTAATATACCCAGACAGTGTTCAATTAGGCTAATTCAAGTGTTTTCATGCAAAGAATAAAATTGTCATTACACTGATTGTTGTTAGATTTTTTATTATATTATTATACAATATTATTAATTTAATTAAAGAGCGCTTTTAAAGGCCAGTGAAAGCATAGGCTACTGTCAGAAGTCCTATTCGGACGCTAATATTGTTTCTCATGGGCTCGTATGGTATTTTAAGCATTTACAGGGGCAAGTCGGTGATTTTAGTGCCGTCCGAATCCATAATATCAGTGTTTTTTGGGCCAAATTAGTACCTAGGGCCTACTGTTTTTTGACAAACAGGTCGTGTGGGAATTTAATTGCCATCTGAATCCACATCTCTGAGTTTACAAGAAGAGATTCAAAATCCACTGTTTAAATCCTTTTTGATCACTGCCGAGCACCGTACGTTAGATGTACACTTTTATTACTGAAATGCGGGAAAGTATTTACAAGAACAATATTTCATCGCAGCTCCACCTCCGCGAACAAAAATGGGAAAGAGAAGAAAGCACGTACAAATTTGAAATGGTTATTATGGCAGCAATATATGATACAATTTTAAAATATGTAGGCTAGGCTATTATAGGCTATTATAATTTGGATAATTTTTTTATAATATCCCATGAGTCCTAATAAATGCAATTTCAACTATTTCTGAAGTGCTTCTTTTATAAAGAACACCGCTTTCTCACATAATGCAGTGAAGCAGCCCCTGCACGAGAGAATAATTGATTCTCGAGCCATAGATATCAACCAAATTCAGCACCATTGCCACGGACAGCACCGGGTAACGTCGCACGTAAGAAGGTATATCTTAAGCAGCTTCCAAAGGTATGGTTCGGGGAACACGCCTATCAATGGTATACCTTCAGTTAAGTTATACCTTAAGAGTCTTCGTAGCGCGCTAAGAGACAACGTTATTGGGAAACCCAGCCCTGGACATCTTGTTCAGATACATGGTATCATGGATTCTAGCAAATACCAACAAATAAAACGGCTTCTGCTAGAAATCTTTTCATGGGCCGAGGTTGGATCTTCCATCAGGACAACAATCCAAAACAAACATCAAAATCAACACAAAAATGTGTCACTGAGCACAAAATGAAGCTTCTGCCATGACCGTCCCAGTTCCCTAAACTGAACCCTATAGAAAATGAGTGGGGTGAACTGAAGAGAAGAAGCACTAACATGAATCTGGGAATCTGAAGGATTTGGAGAGAAGGAATGGTCTCTGGTCTCTTGTCAGGTATGGAGAAAACTCAGGGCTGTTAACTTGGCAAAAGGAGGTTGCAAAAAGTATTTAATAAAAGGGTGCCAATAATTACGGCCAACGTGTTTTGGAGGAAAACATTTATTTCATGTGAGTTTCTCCCCACTTCAATGAAAAGTTAAATTTTTGTGATTTATTTATTTATTTTTAAATGAAATATCAAAAGGATAAACACTGCAGATTAACATATTTTTTGATCATATTTACCAGGGGTGACGGCTGGTAAATAAACACACAACAAACATGACCGCGGTAAGAAAGCAGCAGTTAAGAAAGCATTTTAAAGCAATGTGGATTTGTTCGCACAAGCACTGCAATTCACTGGCATCATGTCAAGAGATGAGGTAATTAAAATTACATTCTTATGATAGTTTGATTATTATAAATTATATTTTAAGCTATAGACTATATAACTGGCTATGTGAGATTGTAGTTTTAATTTGTCCATTTTCTTTGCATGACACATTGACATTACAGTACAAAATGATGGC
Source organism: Rutilus rutilus (assembly GCF_951802725.1). Classification (NCBI taxonomy): domain Eukaryota; kingdom Metazoa; phylum Chordata; class Actinopteri; order Cypriniformes; family Leuciscidae; genus Rutilus; species Rutilus rutilus. The sequence continues at coordinate 33,575,240 of NC_140213.1, forward strand.
TCTTTCGGCATTAACCTGAACCTTGTACAAGCATTCATTTCATGTGTCTTTAAATGGAAGAGAGGCTCTTGGGAGAGCGCGCAAACATCACATCCTTTTGATTTTCCAGGCAAAAACGTCATTCACATAATATTCAGTCCACAGGCTAATAGACAAACTAGATCCTCGTCTCGTTTCGTTACAAGCTGTTTACATATTGGCTATAAAAAGTAATTAATACATGAAAATTCATACATTTAGCCCCTTTAAACTTGTTTCACTTTATTGCCAAAGTAACATTTCTAATTTTCTTTGGGGATTCTTTGGAAAATGTAAGAATCTAGTTGATTTTGATGATTTTTGCTTTGGATCTTGAACTGTTTGAAACCATTTGCTGCTTTTTTATTTGATTTGAGCCTCAAGTGTGCAATTTAATAATAATAATAATAATAATAATAAATAATAATAATAAAAATATGATTTAATGTTACTTAGAGTGCAATTAATTGATGAAAATCTCCCACTGACTGTAGAATGTTAACTGAAATCTAACTGACAGTGATGACTTCATTGTATTTTGCATACTGAACTGTGATTAGTCTTTTGCATTCATTTGAATACTGAATTTTAATGTGGTCTTTTTTTGCATCTGTTTAACCTTCTACTCGCCTTTACTCTGCAAATATGCTGTCAGGCTGTGTTGATTCTTATGCACAGCTGACAAGATTCTGAGCTCTGATTCGGCTTTTCATTAACAGAACTGAAGCTTAAAATCTAATCTTAGCTAAAACTTTAACACCATTATTTTGCTGCCTCACAGCCACTGCTATTTCTTCAAGGAAATGCACATCTTTTTTTTTTAACATTCCTTTTCCATTTGTTTCTACTGATTGATGAACATTTTAATCGTAGTCACAGCTTCCCCTTTGAGCTCCTGTCTGCTGACTAAATAAAGGACTGGTTTAGCATCAGTCTCTCTCTCTCTTTTTCTTCACTGCACCATTCTGAAAACACAGGCACAAACCCACAGCCTTCTCAGCTCCAGCCCTCTATGATCTGCTTTGATAATGCAGATCAAACAGAGCTTGGCTTGGTTTCAAGATCGGCACTGGATGTTTACTGTATGTTTCACATGTGGTCTGTCTTTTATGGCATATTTCTAATAATCACAGGTCAACAGCCACTAGCTGTGGAGCACGTAAATAAGCAGCAACCCCTCACATGTTTTGTGTTGTGTGTGTGTGTGTGTGTGTGTGTGTGTGTGTGTGTGTGTGTGTGTGTGTGTTAAATATTTGACTGTATACCAGTTGGAGTAGGGAGCTTAGACTGCATTGTCCGTGGATAGGTGGATCAGCTATCAGCTTTCATTAATATCTGTATGTATGCTAAAGGGACTTGTCATTTTGAAATGCGTTTGTGTGTGTGTGTGTTGATTAGAATGAGAATCTGTGGATGTTTAGATGCCACATGCAAACACACAAGCATAATACATACACTCGGGTCTTTTACACGACACAGTTTTCAACTAAAAATGGAAAACTTTTTATGCGTTCTGGCCATTCATTTACACGACTACGCCGTTTTTGCGTCTTACTAAAATGGAAAGTGCACATAATAGAAAACAGTACGTTCATCGTCTCCGTGTAAACGATACAAAAATGCGAATTTGTGAAAACGGTGACGTCATGAACGTGTATTACGTGTTCAGTCTACAGACGCGTAGTGTAGACATCACCAGCTACTGGCCTGGCATGCATAATACAGCGTTTTTAGTCAGTTTAGTGGATCCGTGTGAACAGGACACCGTTTTCGTCTGAATGCAAAACTTTTCAGTTTTTAGTACAACGTTGTCATGTAAACGCACCCTTCTAGTTTCAATGTCTAATTTAAACCTGGAAATAAAGTTGTAAGATTTCAAAGAATGTAAATTGAAATAATTATTTGACCTATTATTTTACTGACATTATAATTACCAATAAAATAAGATTATGGACGGAATTTTTTTATTATTATTATTATTAAATTTATTAATAATAATTAAAAAAATTCTAAATACATTTTTGCCCCATTGTATTGCTGATAATTGGCAATATAATTATAAAATGAAAAAAAAAACACAACAACATTGTATTGTATTGGAATTAGATTGATTTAAAATGAAATGTAATAATAATTATAAAAATAATAATAATAATAATTATTATTATTATTACATTTCATTTAAAATAATTCTGAAATAATTATCAATCTAATTGACCCATTTTATTGCTGATAATATAACTACTTGAACTTGAAAAAAAAACCATTGTATTAAATTGAATTTAGAATAATTTAAAATTAAATATTATAACAACAACAGTATTGTTGTTGTTAACATTTTTAATTATTCATTTGTGTAAAATATTTATAATAATAATAATAATTTATTTCAAAATCATAATTAAAAAAATACATGATCAGCTATTTTTTTAAATTTTTGACTGATTATTTTGCTCAGTATATTATTTTATTCGCAAAAATATTATATGAAAAAAATAAACATTGTATTCAATTAGAAAATTGGAAAGTTAGGGTTAGGGTTAACATTTTCAATATGGTTTCAAATATTTGGAACTCGAATAAAAGGCTATTAATTTCAGCTGTGAATATTTGTATGTGTATGCAAGTTGATCGATCCAGTGGCCTGGTTGTCTGTGACAAGTCTGGTCTCAGCCCTGCGTTTGATCCTGTCTGTTTCAACATGCATTATTAAACAGCCCTCTCCTCCCTTGATCAGCACCGTATCTGAGATGACCGGCCGCATGTTGGTGCTCAGCAGGTAACACTCTTAAGTAGCCGTACTGAGCCGCATGGCCTGTGTCACCCGCTGGGCACAGGAAGAGTCCTCTCCACCTTCTGTAGATCCAATAAGTCAAGTCCCATGACTTCAAATTATTTCGGAAACATTGCAGAGACCAGACGTCACATCATGTTACAGTTTGCCGCTCGCGCCCACAGTCCAACATTTCCCAGTTAGTGAAATGCTTACCGCCTAATTAAAAGGCATTTCTTCCATCTGTGCGATGAAGTTTTGTTGTTTAATTAGCTTTTCTACACTGTGCATATTTGCCTGTTCAGTCCAGCTAAGTAAATAGTGAAATGTGTACTGCCTAATTGACTTAATCTGTGGTGGGGGTGTTCAGATTTTCACAGTTCTGTCCATATTTTCCTGTTAAGGAATCACTGAGGAGACTATGTTGAATATCATACTGAGACCAAGCACAATTACTGCGGAAATTATTGCTTCTAGGCATGGCACTCCAGTAAATATGCATTTTGTCAGACAGGGAACTTGTAATTTTTCACATAATTGTTATCTACAGAAAATCATGGTGAATAATTCACCTCCTTCATGTTCATATTAATAATAGATGCAAGGAGTTTGTTTGTGAATAGCTAGATCGTTGTTATCCCTGTGCACTATAAGGTTGCTTTATGAGAGGGAGATGAATTGCTACATCAGAGAATTTCAGCTCATAAAATCAATCGGTGTTTAGCAAATTGCGATTTGAAGTTTGAATCCACTGTGTTACCAGCAAATGGGGTATTATGTTATGAGGGGCTCTGAGTTTTTATGTTGTAAGAATTAGTTTCAGGCCTGTGTATGAATCCAGGGTTGGAAATTAACACCCGCCAACCCGCCAAATCACAAAAAACTATGCAACAAATAACGGTGCGCTTGTTCATTTGCATTGAAGCTTAAAAAGCATTTGGTTAACAGAAAAGAGATGCTGTGTTCAAAATCGTCTCCTACACCTTCATTCACTATTCCTTACATTACCACTAATATCGTCCACTTGAAGTATAGTGAATGAAAACGACTGAGTGTATTCAGACAGCATCTTGTGCATAGTTTGTACTTGCTGTTTAATAATAATAATTTGAAACTGCCATGGAAAATACATTTTTGGTGAAAAGGATGAGGATGAACGAGGAAGGTAGGAGATCGCTGGATTTATATATATATATATATATATGTATACAGACCCTTTCCAAAAAATTAGAATATCATGGAAAAGTTTATTTATTTCCATTCAAAACGTTAAACTTCCATAGATTATAGATTCGGGGCCCACAACTTAAACGATTTCAAGTATTTAGTTGTACATAATTTGGGCTTCCAGCTCATAAAACCCACGAAAACAGGATTTCAAAAAATTTGAATATTACATGAAATCACACAGTAATTACACAGTGATACCATGGTCATTGAACCAGGTTTTGGTTCTTTTGACAGTGTGGGCAGGTGCAAATCCTGCTGGAAAATGAAGGAAGCATGAAATGCTTTGAAAATGTCCTGGTAGACGGCTGCGTTGACTCTGGATTTAATAAAGCACAGTGGACCAAAGTCCTCTTTTCTGATGAGAGCAAATTTTGCATCTCATTTGGAAACCAAAGTCCCAGATTCTGGAGGAAGAATGGAGAGGCACACAATCCAAGATGCTTGAAGTCCAGTGTGAAGTTTCCACAGTCTGTGTTGGTTTGGGGAGCCATGTCATCGGCTGGTGTTGGTCCACTGTGCTGTCCACTCAACGCAGCCGTCTACCAGGACATTTTCAGAGCACTTCATGCTTCCTTCAGCAGACAAGCTTTATGGAGATGCTGACTTCATTTTCCAGCAGGATTTGCACCTGCCCACACTGCCAAAAGAACCAAAACCTGGTTCAATGACCATGGTATCACTGTGTAATTACTGTGTGATTTCATGTAATATTCAATTTTTTTGAAATCCTGTTTTCGAGGGTTTTATGAGCTGGAAGCCCAAATTATGTACAAATAAACAACTAAATACTTGAAATCGTTTAAGTTGTGGGCCCTGAATCTATAATCTATGGATGTTTAACGTTTTGAATGGAATTATGGAAATAAATAAACTTTTCCATGATATTCTAATTTTTTTGGAAAGGGTCTGTATATATAAAACCTGTGACGTAGTTAATCTGGTTAATTTTTGTATTAAAAGTATTAAGTTCTGAATGGCCAGTCACTTAAAAATGTAGTAGCCAAATTGGCCAGTGAGTTAAAAAGTTAATTTCAAACCCTGGATGAATCTCTTAAAAAAACATGTATGATTACCCCAAATTCAAAAGAATGCACCCCCCACCCTCCATCACTACTCTTACCAGTATTGCCTACTCACCTGTCTGGACTATCCCAGGAAGTGTGATCTCTCCATGTGTCCACAATCTCCACCCAGCAAGCAATTTTGAGTTTAAAAGGTGTCTAATAGCCGTCCAAACACAGCACTGATGTCTAGGCTAAAACCAGGCAAAATTTAATAGACGTCTAACCATCGCCCAAGACTAGTCATCAATTAGATAACATGTCAAAGAAATGAAACCAAACAGCTTGACTTTGCTGACATGATGGAATATCATCTCGCAAGTTTTTTTTGTTGCAAAAACGACATGTAACCAAATTCAAGGCTGGTATTTTTTAAAAGTAATGATTCAGATTACTCACGGTTAGGTTTTAGGGTCACAGTTTCGGTATGGTTTTGTATGTGCTTTGTTCATGGAAAAAAGGATGACTTACAAATAAAAATAAAGAAAATAAGAACACATAATCAAACTACGAGCAACAGCACAAATAAATAGTAAAGATACAAATAAAATAAACAGTGCTTTTTAGGTTAGTAGTTTTCTGGAACAGAAATTGAATATAAACTAACATTGCATATAATATTCACTGTATAAATTAAATACAGATTAATAATTATTAAAGTTACAAAAGCTATTCAGTCAAGAGCAGTGAGTGATTTCTTGTCTTTTGTTGTTTGATTAACATTAAAAACAGGCTGCAGGAATATTAGGCTGCTGTCACTTTAACCCTTAAAGACCTAGAAGATTTTTGGGGCGCCTGACTCACCTGTACTTTTCTTTGTTTTTCTAACCCATTCTAGCAGCAAGCATCAAGTGCCATATATCATTTTAAACAGGAGAACCTAAAGTTTCCAGCTAGCTCATTTAAAGTCCCAGTTTTACATTTCTTTTGTCAGAGAATTTATGAAATTAACAGGATTTTAAGAAAAACGGCAGCAAAAAATGTGGTGTTTTCAGTGTGAACTCAAACAGAACTTCCTGAAGTTTAGTTTTTTTCTTTTAGAAAGTTAGACTTGGTTGTTTTAGACTTCCAGATTAAATTTTGTCTACATGTAACAATCCCTCAGCAAGTTATAGCCATTTATTATAATATTATTCTAGGCGTTTTTGAGTAAAAACAGGTGTATTACATTTACTGACAATGTAGATGTGTCCAAATAAGTTCAGGAGGTAAAGTAAATAGAAAAGTTGTTATATTACAACAGAACACTGAAGCAAACATTTTTCTTCAGAAAATTATATTATAATTTGAACATGAACAACAAATGCAAACAATATAACAAGTAGTGACAACTGTGCAATATAAATACTAACAATACAATATACAGAGTGTAAATGAACAAATGGTTCAAATAATCTTCACAAACTAAATACAAATAGATAAATAAACAGTGCAAATGATTCAAACAATCTTCTGAATCGGAAGGATCCACCAGGTCTAACGACTCGTTTAAAAAAATAAATTCTAACACATCCTCCGATTTGTACTGCTGTTTTTTTTTTACATACTCATGCTCTTTCGTGTTTTATGCTCTTTCATGTTTTGCGCTCTTTCGTGTTTTGCGCTATGGTCAAAAACTTTGCATCCGTTAGTTTTCATGCGTAGTTTTCAATGCATTGCGTTTGTTAAAAATGTATAAAGAAACGTGATTGGTTGTTAAAATCACCAATCACTATGTTTGTTGGTTGAGTTGATGACCGTTTGGACGAATCTGGGCATGGGGGTGGGACTAAGCATCAACAATCGTTCCTGTTTGGCTCAGAGAAAGAAACCACATGTGTTTCCTTGACGAATCACTGCTGCAGATTTTGATGACGCAATCACCGGCACTACGCAGCCTATGAATGACCAATAGAGACAACCGTGATAACACGGGAAAGCTGTGAATCTCATCTTTACGGTGCATTTTAAAGCATACAGATTGGATTAGCGACTCAAAAGTTATTAAACATTTTAGAACGATAGTTATTTTATGCCGCGGGCGGCCGTATCGGTCTTTAAGGGTTAAGACATAATGCATGGATCCAAAATACTGATACTGACGCACATGCGTTGTCTTAACTGTTTATGTCCACTTAAAGGTGCAGTATGTAAGAATGACAACTAGTGGTTGAAATAGGTACTGCAGTTGAATTCAAAATATCGGAGATCGTCGTTTCTCCCGCCACCTGCTCCTCAGACTAGACGGGTTGCCAGTTTGAGCACACGCAACAGGAACGAGCACAATGGACAATGACAGTTGGCAACGTGCAGTATCACAGACCAAAACAATAACAAACATTCCAGCCTGGAAACGTACATTTCAAAGTAAAATAACTGGCTGTAGAAGTGTTTTTCAGAGAAACGAGTATGTGAACTTAGCATGTTTCCTCAATATATGCGAACTGGTATTTTTATGATTTTGTAGAGTGAAAAAGTTACATACAGCACCTTTAAGACATAACCTACTGTTTGCTAGGAGACCTTTCCAAGAAGGTTATGTTGACAATTTTGTGGTGAAAATGTAATTGTGTGGTGAAATATGACCCAGCCTATAACTTAAACTCTGTTCTTGACCCATTTAATCTTGTCAGGATTATTACAGTGCCAGCGGTGGTGTCTAAGTGATGTGGCCTTTGTCCTCCAAAGCTGTTGTGTTGGTGTTTATTATGCCTGGCTGTGTTATTTCTGTTTGATAATGTGCGCTGGGGTGTGCATGTTCTCAAAAACTGAATTATTAATGTATTTGTGTGTGTGGCTGTTTGTAGGAGCCATGTGAAAAGTAATCAAGAGCTGAATCATTTATATTAAATCACCTTCGTGTGTGTATGTGGGAGAGAGTGGTGCACGAAGGATTGAAGAGAGCAATTAGTCATTTACAGTAGGGTTGGCTTGGGGCAAAGCTGTTGTCTCTATACATTCTTTATTTTTTTTCTTTAAGGTCTTCATTTGACACTTGAAATGATTTCTCTGTCCCGAGTGCATATATCCCAGACTGCCTGTTCCATGCTATGTCAGATCATTAAGCACAGCTAAAGTGTAGCCTAATCCGTCTGACAGCGTCTCAAATTGGGATCCTTCACCTCCAGGCGAAATATGTCCTTTTGTACAGACAAATGGCATGAAGTCCATCCCAGAGGAAACTTTTATTGCTCAAAGGTTGCTCTTTCTGTTCAGAAGACTTAAAGCCAGCATGAAATCAAAATGGATGTTTTTTTTTTGTTTTTTTTGTTTGTTTTTTTTACTTTCTTGATATATGTTTCTGGTCTTACTGTGCATATTTCAACATGATGCAAAAAAAAAAAAAGTGACATTTATCACATACTTGGTTCTGCTTTGAAACAACAATGTTGTTTGACTGACATCTCCTATTGGATAATGTCAACCCATGAACCCATGAAGCTTTAGTATTGGGATTCTCCCATGTCAGAAAGGATATTCAATGAAACAACAAAAGTAAGAAAGGACATGACTTGATTTTAACCTTTTGCAATTGAAACTTGAGAAGTGTCTTATATTTGTCAAGGCAGCATTTTATTGATCAAAAATGCAGTAAAATATTGTAATATTATTATTTTGAAATACTGTTTTCTGAAATGAATTAAAAATGTAATTTATTGCTGTGATGGCAAAGCTGAATTTTCAGCATCATTACTCCAGTCTTCAGTGTTCCATCAGAAATGATTCTAATATGCTGATTTTCTGCTCAAAAAGACTTTCATCTTATTATTAAATGGTTGTGCTGCTTACTAAAAGTGTGGAAAGTATGAAAGTCTTTTTTACAGGATTCTTTGTTGAACAAAGTTTGAAAAACAAATCTTTTTGTAAATCAAAATGGACAGAGCGACACCTTTTTTAAATGTATGTAAAATGAATGTTGGTAGCACAATTTCTGGATATATGGAGAATTTAATGAGAAAATTTCATATTGAATTATTTTTTCAATATGAATTTTGATTGTAGTCATTTCTTCTAAAAACTCTAGAGATGATGATGTGATTTGATTTCCAGTTAATTTAATTGCTTTTCTAGTAGAAGATAGTAGAAGTTTTATAAGAGAGCTTAGGATGAGAAAATATCCAACAGACATGGCATATTTGTGCTCTCCAACATAAATCTGGACATTTTCACACATATCTGTCAGACTGTGATATCGTTTACGTACTGTAATCTAACGTCTATCAGCTGCCACTTTTCTGGTGTGATTTGGCTCTATTTTCAGTGGTGTTATATACAGAAGTTGTATCATGCCTTGGTTTATTGGTGTTTCATCTCGTTATGTGTGTGTGTGTGTGTGTGTGTGTGTGTGAGTACGGGACATCAGCTTGCATCCACGTGTTTGTGTGCCTTGTAATGAGAGAGCTTGATTACTGAATCTGTGTGTCTGGAGCAGATGCTGCCTTTCGTCCTCTTGTGAATATCCTCACATCAAACAGTATCGGCCCAGAGGAACTTTCACTCGCATTACAAACACGTAATCAACCGTCGGAGCTGCACAACAATGCTTTTCAAATCACCGGCTGACAGATAACACAGTCTAGCACAGCACAGGGTGATATAACGTAGAATAGAGCGACATAATGTGGCACATCTCTGTGGAATGTGTCGTACAGGCAGATGGGGTTGTCTTGAAACGATCACGTTCTGGTGTCTGCACAAGAGACCAGCAGTTTCATATCAAAGCACACTGTGTACAGAGGATTTTTAATAAGCCCAGACGGCTCAGTGACATCTGCGTTACATTCACTGGTTATTTTTCTCCGTTCTCTAATGGAGTTGTAAATTCACAGCTCAGATTCTCGTTTAATTGACAGGTTATTAGGCTTTGAATGCTTGTTTATGGTGTTTGTATAAGAAATTATGCTAATATAAAGGATTTTAAACTGCTACCCCCATGCAAACAGTGATTTAGAAATTGTGGGTCCTATTTTAACAATCTAAGCGTATTGTCTAAAACGCAGGGCGCAAGTGCACTTAGAATCCACTTTTGCTAGTTTAACAACGGGAAAAACGGCCGGCGCATGGTCTAAAAGGGTGGTCCCTATTCTCTTAATGAGTAATGGCTGTGTTTTGGGCGTAACGTACAATAAACCAATCAGAGTCTCATCTCCCATTCCCTTTAAAAGCCAGTTGCGCTCGCGCCATGGAGGATTGCTATTTACATGGAGGAATTTGCAAACAGAAAGACTGAGCGCGTCTCCAGAGAGGAAATGGATCAGCTCGCGCTTGAGCAGACCATCAAGCCGGATTCCACCATATCTTTATGTACAAAATAATAATCTTTTACACTGTAATTCTTTTATTTGTAATATTTGGCTAGTTTGTGTGCTGCCGTGTGTGTGTGTAATGAGCAGACTGTATGCGCGTTGTGGACCCGCCTATAGGCACATATTCCTAATGCGCCCTTTAAATAACAAAAAAAATTCTGCGCAGTCTATTTCAGTTGCCTCAAAATAGCAACGCACCAACAATGCACCTGAATTGGACTGTCATCGCCAGTGGCCCATGCATATCGACTGTCACTAAAAATCTGTGGTAAAACGTGAGGAAATGCTAGATTTTTTTTTTATAGCTGGCAAAGTTAAAGTCTAATGAAATACACTGACACCTTATTTTTGTCCTTTCAAAAGTAACTGAATGTCCTGCTATATATTAGCCTACAGTAATCATAATTGTATTTAAAACATATAAATGTACATGTACATGTATAATTATGTCATTATAAAATATATATTTGTTTATATACACACTATAAATGCATATATTTGAAAATAATAAATCTTCCGCTTAAAAATAAATAAAAAGTTCCGTACATAGCCTAGATCTACGCACCCCCTAAACCCACATAATAAAGATGGACAGTGACATAGAAATTTACACAAATTAAGCATACGTTCCATACAGTTGAGGTATTATCGAAATATCTACATTTTAATAACGAGTGATTATTTAACAAAATGCAAGTAAAATGGTCAGGGTTACATTTTAGACACACACACACACACCTCTGAAGCGATAGAAAAGTCCTCGGGACCGCATCACTCACAAGACGCAACCTGCATTGCTGTACAAGGCCGAAGTCCACCATTCTCCAGCTGAATGGTTGCTACACACACATATTTTAGATGTGTCCGTGGATGATGGCCAACCAACCGCCCACAGCCAGAGTCTAGCCCTGGCAGCATCGTGGGGAAAGATGCACTGGAACTTTTGCACCACGAAAACAAACGCGTGTCCCATCATTAGGCCTGTTTGAGATTAGCAAAATCTGCGCAGAACCGATCACCGGTGATCACCGCGAGATGCATGCTGGTTAGAAATGTGTCCGAGTGCGGTCCGCCTTGCTCTGATGTCGAGCACAGTTGCTCTCCACCGACTGCCCTGATCAAAAGCATGATGGGAAACGACTTGCTGACGACACAGCTTAATGATCATTGGTTTAAACAACCGTGATGTAATTGTTCTCTTTTAAAATGTTTGATTTTAAAACTCTGATCTCATGTTTTTATGTGTATACGTTATGTGTGAATATTCCCAAACTATCTGACAGTGCGATCTCCATGGGTTATGCAATGTAATTTTTTTTTTTTTTTTACAACAACAACATCTGTCTGTATTAAAGAAATTTTTTTTGATAAACATGTATTTGGAGTACTTTGGGTGTCTTGTTCATTATATTTATTTTCATATAAAAGCAACAGAACTTAAATTACATCCAGTTTTTTAGCAACACGCATGAGCGTGAATCCCGCGATATCCATCTTTGATCTCACAGGTGTCAGATCCACTGCGAGAAGAGAGATCTGTCCGGCTTGCCTGCACTCTTCTCATTCCTCCCCTCACTGCAGCCGCCTACTCTCGACTACATTTCAGGCGAGGCAAGGCGCATCTCAGACAAGCCTATTGCCTCTCTCATCTACTACATGATATGGACAGTTCCACGTGGTGTCATGAATAATTAAGAGCAAGTGTCTTCTCATTGGATAAGAAAACTCAGTTACATGAATAATTATGAGACACCGATGAGTCATCAAAGTACTATAGTGCTCTGCCACGTCACAGCCTGTTTTAAACCCGGAAGATGAAAATAGCGGAAAAAAACTCAAATTTAACTATTTTCCTCCTACCTGTCACATTCTGTTCTGTTGTGTTTGCACCTGTTCTTGTTATCCTTAATTAGTTAACCTTCATCTACCTGTGTTCAGTTAATTATCGTCACCTGTTTTCAGTTCATCAGTGTTAGTTCCTTCAGTTCAGTCAGTCTTTGTCCGTTCACGTCGTTTATTGGTGTGTGTAACCCTCCTGCCCATCTGTACCTTTTGTGTGATATTGTGAGTAAAAGTTTATATTGGAACTTTATGACTCGTGATCTTCTGCCTGCACGCACCGTGACACTGCTATTAAATCTAACAGATGCTAACATTGTCTTCAATGGTGTTCAACACACATACCTCTGTTAAAATCTCAGAAAATTAGATTTAGGGTTTCATGCCCCTTTAATGGTAACCACAGTAGTCCTACAATTAATGTGTTGTATATTCCATATACTTATAATTATATGAATGAGATTTTAGAAGATTATCTCCTAAAATAGTATGACTTATTGTTATTTTTTTGATTGACAGTTCTTGTTATCCATTAATTTTCGTTGTATTGAAGTTCTGCTTAATTTCTACATTTACATTTATTTACATTTGTTCATTTAGCAGACGCTTTTATCCAAAGCGACTTACAAATGAGAACAATAGAAGCAGTTAAACTAACAGTAGGACAACAATATGCAAGTGCTATGACCCTTTTTTTTTATAATAGAAGAGAAGAGAAGAGAAGAGAAGAGAAGAGAAGAGAAGAGAAGAGAAGAGAAGAGAAGAGAAGAGAAGAGAAGAGAAGAGAAGAGAAGAGAAGAGAAGATAAATTGTTTGTATTACTGGATCAAGTGCTGTCGAAAAAGATGCGTCTTCAGCCCTTTCTTGAAAGTGGCTATACGGACTCAGCAGCTGGTTGAGTTAGGCAGATCATTCCACCAGCAGGGAACAGTCATGGTAAAGGTCTGAGAAAGAGATGTTGTGCCTCTTTGAGATGGCACCACAAGACGTTGTTCGCTTGCAGAGCGCAAGTTTCTGGATGGCACATAAGTCTGAAGTAATGAGTTTTAAGTAAAAGGGAGCAGAGCCAGTGGTTGTTCTGTGGACAAACGTCAGTGACTTGAATTTGATGCGAGCGGCAACTGGCAACCAGTGCAATTTTGTGAGGAGAGGAGTGATATGTGCTCTCTTCGACTTGTTAAAGACCACTCTGGCTGTGGCATTCTGGATCACTTGCAGAGGTTTGACAGTGCAAGCTGGAAGACCAGCCAGGAGAGCATTTCAATAGTCCAGTCTGGATAGAACAAGCGCTTGGACAAAGAGTTGTGTAGGATGCTCTGATAGGAAGGGCCTGATCCTCCTAATGTTGTACAAGGCAATCTATATGACCGGGCAGTTCTAGCAATGTGGTCTGTAAAGTTCAATTGATCATCAATCACAACTCCAAGGTTCCTGGCTGACCTTGATGGAGTTATGGATGACGAGCCTAGCTGAATGGTGAAGTTGTGATGAAGTGTTGGGTTGGCCGGGACCACAATCCAGGTGGTCCTTCATCCAGCCAGAAATGTCTGTCAGGCAGGCTGAGATACGATCAGCTACGGTCTGATCGTCAGACTGGAATGAGAGGTAGAGTTGTGTGTCATCAGCATAGCAGTGATAGGAAAAAACATGTTTCTGAATCACAGATCCTAGTGATGTCATGTAGATGGACAAGAGAAGTGGTCCAAGCACTGAGCCCTGAGGCACTCCAGTAGCTAAATGTTGGGTCTTAGACACCACACCCCTCCAAGACACCCTAAAGGACCTACCTGAGAGGTAAGACTTGAACCATTGGAGTGCGGCTCCCGAGATGCCCTTCATCTTTAGGATTGACAGGAGGATCTGGTGGTTAACTGTGTCAAAGGCAGCAGACAGGATGAGAACTGAGGATTTGGAAGCTGCTTTTGCCAGTCTCAGAGCTTCAATTACTGAGAGCAGGGCAGTCTCAGTTGAGTGTCCACTTTTGAAACCAGACTGACTGTTGTCCAAGAGGTTGTTCTGTGTAAGGAAGGAAGAGATCTGGTTGAAAACCACTCTAAGACCCAACAAGACCCAACAAGTGTTTTTGCGACGAATGGAAGAAGAGACCGGTCTGTAATTTTCCAGATGTGCTGGATTTAGAGTGAGTTTCTTAAGCAGTGGGGTTACCAGAGCCTGCTTAAATGCTGTGGGAAAGGTACCAGTGTGAAGAGATAGCTGGTAAAATGTGTGTGTCAGTTGTGGATTGGTAAATTGGCCGCTGATGGTGGTTGTTTTATTTATGAAGAATGTGGCTTTGAACCCAAAATTTCTAATTTGGGGTTCAAAGAAAAACAAAAGTCACATAGGTTTGGAATGACGTGAGGGTGAGTAAATAATGCACTAAAAATTTAGGTTTAAAAAAATTTAATTTGAAATGCAGATAGGCAAAATAGTATACACTACTGTTCAAAAGTTTGGGAGTAGTACGATTTTTTTTTTTTTTTATGAAATTAAAACTTTTTATTCAGCAAGGATGCATTAAATTAAATTAATCAAAAGTGGCAGTAAAGAAATGTATATTGTTAACCTTAATGGTTTTAATTGTCTGTATGACAAAATTCCTGTAAGCGTGCATTGTTAACTCTCTTCAGGGAGGTTAACTTATGGTTGATTCACAGTATAGTCATCTCTGCACATGATATTGGGATGGGAGAAAATATATTGTAATTTATTTCACTGGAAAAATCACAGACTTCACTTTTAATGCTTGGAATTCAATTATTTAAATGATCCCTCAGTAGTGATCATTAAAAGAGCTGTGTTATGCTGTATTAGGGTCACTTTGTCATGATTTGCTTCGGCTGTTATAGTATAGTAGTGAGTGAGTGTATGTGTGTGTGGGTGGTCATGATTGTGGTGTTTTGCAATCATGAGATAAATGAATACACACTCACGTCACAGAGTTATAACCTTCGGTGGTGGCTCATCTTTATTGTCCCCACCAGTGTGCGCTGGCCTTTGTGAAAAGGCCACTGGAAAGAGGGAATCTATCCCTAGAGCTCAGTTAGGCAACAGACAGCCCCATAAATCCTCTACTCTAATACTCCCAGATTCGCCTCTATTGGCCAATGCACCAAATTGGATGCTTTGCATTCTCTGCCTGCTTCACTTGAGACACATGCTGTCTGGAGTCTGAACCACAGACACCCTTTTTGTCGTTCTTTCTGTGATTCTTATTCGTTTGATATCTCTGCTCCTTCTCTGTTCTTGTCTTGATGCATGGTTAGATGCATTCATAGATACCCAGGATGCAATTGCCAAAAGACATCAAGAGTGTGGTTCTATAAAATGTGGCTAGCATAGCTGACATAATTTAATCTATAATGAGAATTATTTATATTAAAATCTCTTTGTGTCTCATTGACACAAAGATAATTTTACAATGAAAATGTCATTGTAATCTAGGAGAAATATTTGAGATAATAAAGAGATCTTTTTGCAATTTTTCTTTCTTATATTGCTGAACCACTTTTGTACAATTTATCTGCTTGGCAGATTTTTCTTAATGAGTATTTTTGTCTTGTTTTCTGGTAAAAAAAAAAAAAAAAAAAAAAAAAAAAAAACTGAACATATTCATATTTAAAGAAATTAATTAATAAAATGTTAAGATTTGTTGTAAATTAAATTAGGTTTATGCTTTCAACAAGAAAAAAAAAAGCCATTTGCCAAAGGGGTATGATAAAATACATTTAATTCACACAAATAAATATACCTATTTTAAGAAATGTATTTCTTTCTTTCTTTATTATTAATTTATTTGAGAGATTTAGGTTGTTTAGACAAAAGTATGATTAAATTTTGAGTCTTGAACTATAAACTCTCAAGTGTTGGCTTTCTAAATGTATGTGTGTTATGTTTCTATTCAGAATTACTTATGAGCAGTAACCTTTTTATTTTGAGCATTTCATGTATGCAGCACTTGCCAAAATTGGGGGTGACTGAGAAGGGGTTAAGAACAATATTTCTCATCATGATGTCCAACACATAAATATATTTTCCATTCCTTTTCCAAAAACAAAACAGGTCTATTTTCTTCTCCTTACAATAACAGTTGAATACTGCCAAACATTAAACCAACATCTGACAGTATTTATTTTTTTTTTTGTGAAAGTTTTACTTGGCTTAATATCTGTTCTTGTAAATTGGTGTGTGGTGTCACAGGATGCAGGCTGTTGTAAATGGCTCATTGATTTTCAGGCGAGTTGGACTCGAGGGACGTATCTGTCTCTTTGCTCTAGCCTATCGGCTTCTTCATTAGCGAGGGGCTGTCGATAACGCCATGTGTGTGAAGGTAGCCAGAGGCCCGCTGATGAGGGCAGGGCAAGAGCGATGTATGCTCGGCACACTCTGTTTGCTACCGAGTTGCTGCTGTCTGAGCTGCTCTAAATCCATATGCATCAAACCCTTTTCGCCAAATATCACAAAACAGAGATAAGATTACGCTGCATGGCATTGAGAGCGTGGGAAATGAACTGTGGACTGTACAGCTCCTGACAAGCTTTTGATAAAATGAAAAGTGTGGCTTGTGTGTCCTGAAATCAGTGTCTTTGCTAATTTTCAGTATTAACCGTGACATGCAGCCACATTAGCACTGGTATGTTTTCCTATAATGTACAATTTAACATTTAAACACATTTTTTGTTGATTGTTTGATGTTTGTGATTGGTTGAAACCATTTGTGATTGATGTTTGTCAAAATAAAACTTTCTAATGCACATATTGTCACGGTGGGGTGAAGGAAGGCAGACGAAGAAGACAATCATTTCAAATACAAAGTTTTAATTACAATCTAGGAGACAAGCAAACAGGTTGATCCACACACACACTTAACAATGATCAGACAGAGAATGGATGTGAGGGACCAACTTATAAAGCAAACACAAATGAGGATGATTAATCAAACACAGCTGAACCAAATTAACTATTAATGATGGTGACCATGGTAACGTGAAAACTGAACAAAGGAAAACGTGACTAATGAAAACAAATTGTGACATAACGCCTCTCCGAGTAGGCGCGACCTTGCGGCGTAAGAAGAACATAAACAGATGAGGGAGGAGTTTTTGGAGGCGGGTGAGGAGCAGGAGAAGGGCAGGTGATGGCAGGGTGACGATCCCCTGGCGGTGACGGTGGAGATGGTCTGCAAGCACATACCCAGAGTCGAGAGAGGGAGGAGTCCAGATGGTGACGGGGCTGACTGCAACTGGGGGATGATCGACGGAGACAGAGCCGGTGGATCTGCAGACGAGGGTTGAGGGAGCTGAGCGACATCGCTGGTGCAGGAGACCCAGGCGATGTTGTGGCGACGAGCGTCGTAGGTGGAACCAGAGTACCCGAGGGCTGGGGCTGCGACGGTGTGAGCGAGGACAGAGGTGATGCCGACGGGAAGGAGGAACCACCTGGGACGGAGCGCAGTGGATGGCCCGAAAGTCTGTGGCGGAAGTGGTGAGACGACTGACCATGGGGGTGGGCGGTGGGACGAGGGAATCCGGAGGAGCCACTAGACTGAGTGTCTCTGGTGGAGCCGAAGGTGGGAGCAGCCAAGACGGAGCCGACAGGTCGACGGGCTGAGATGGAGCGAAGAGATCCGAGGCCGGAAGCGGAGCCGAAGGATCCTCCTGGGTTGCTTGATGTCAAAGCGCAGGGCTGCAGGCATCCAGCAGCGATGGGACTGGAGAACTGGCTGCGCTCTGTAGTGGTGGTGATGAAACGAGGCAGTGCTCTGGATCAGGGCGCAACGCTCTCCAGACACCTCATGACAGCTTCCCTCCATCTCAGTCCGGTGGTGTCTGGAAGGTTGATGGTGTTGTGGAAGTTCGCCCCGATCCGGAACAGGTTCTTTAGAGTCTCGTCATCCTGGGAGCTGGTGACGACCAAACAAACAAAATCTTTGAAAAAAGAAAATAAATGATGGCTCTCCTGAGCCAGGACGATATACTTTGCCCGTTCGTCCATATTGGGTGGACCAATCATCTGTCACGGTGGGGTGCAGGAAGGCAGATGAAGAAGACGATCATTTCAAATGCGAATTTTTAACTACAATGTAGAAGACAAGCAAACAGGTTGACTGACACACTGACACACTCATTTTATTATGGATATATTATCAGAGACCCCCAAGCTCCCAAAAAATGGGGTGAAAGATTTTTTCCCCAAAAAAACAAAAAGTCATGCCATATAGAGGGTTAAGGTAAATAATAGGTCAAATGTTTATCCTAAATTTGCATTGTAGTATGATAGTACCTAGTAGCCATGCACAGAATTAACACATTTGAAGATGATAAAGGTGGTTTGGTCAAATTGCACTGAGCTTTCTGACCCAAATTGAACTTCTGCCGTGTCCATGTTACCATTGGCCAAGGGGTTTTCTCCAATCAGGCGCCGCACTAAACCATCTACCTAATGTTGGCTGCCGTGTTTAATGATTATGCCCCTTAAATAATGGAACCAGATGTAATGTCTTGGAGGTAATTGGATCGTTCCTCTCACCTTCTCTGGGGGAAAAGAAAAGTAGTGTTTAGATCCAGTCATGAATGCAACATTGTTGTCAGCCTGAATATCCCTGGGGAGAATCTGTATTATTAAAGACACCTTTCTACTGACTTCCATCACCGTAATCACCCGCCGTCTCTGGATTGCCAGGTGATTTGAATATCCCATTTGCAATTTTCAAAGAATCTCTTGTTGACACTAGTGGATAATCCTATTGTAACACTTCTTCTCGTTCTGCTTTTGCCCAATTCTGTGTTAAT
Organism: Rutilus rutilus; assembly: GCF_951802725.1. Lineage (NCBI taxonomy): Eukaryota > Metazoa > Chordata > Actinopteri > Cypriniformes > Leuciscidae > Rutilus > Rutilus rutilus. The sequence goes on from NC_140213.1 coordinate 33,594,237, forward strand.
CCGGCACGGACACAGAATCCACTCAACATGAGACTTCAAAAAGCTGTTTTATTAGATTAAAATGTCAAAATTATCTATCTATCTATCTATCTATCTATCTATCTATCTATCTATCTATCTATCTATCTATCTATCTATCTATCTATCTATCTATCTATCTATCTATCTATCTATCTATCTATCTATCTATCTATCTATCTATCTATCTATCTATCTATCATAGTTAGATCTGTCGATCTATTGCTCCATCGTTCGTAGTTGTTTTTCAAACAATTACAAACAAGTAACACATTGAATTAAAGCAGTAGTTCACTTCAGAATTAAAATTTCCTGATAATTTACTCACCCCCATGTCATCCAAGATGTTCATGTCTTTCTTTCTTAAGTCGAAAAATAAATGAAAGGGATAGTTCACCCAAAAATGAAAATTCTGTCATTAATTATTCATCCTCATATCATCCAAGATGTTCATGTCTTTCTTTCTTCAGTCGAAAATAAATTAAAGGGATAGTTCACCCAAAAATGAAATTTCTGTCATTTAATTATTCATCCTCATGTCGTTCCAAACCCGTAAGACCTTCATTCCTCTTCGGAACACAAATTAAGATATTTTTGATGAAAAAATAGGGGGGGGGGGGGGGGCTCGATTGACTGCTATTTAATTAACACTTTCAAGGCCTAGAAAGGTAGGAAAGACATCGTTAAAATAGTCAATGTGACTACAGTGCACTCTCAGAAAAAAAGATACAAAAGCTGTCACTGTGGCGGTACCTTTTCAAAAGGTACACCTTTGTTCCTAAAGAGTGCATTTTAGTCCCTCAAAGGTACATATTGGTACCAAAAGTGTACATATTAGTACCTAAATGGTACATATTAGAACCCTTTTGAAGGGTACTGTCCCAGTGACAGCTTTTAACCTTTTTTTCTGAGAGTGTGGTTCAACCTTAATTTTATAAAGCTCAGTCTCCGACGCGCGTTCACGAGAGCACCATGACGCATGGTGTATATGACCTTCCTCTGCACACGCATGCGTCATGGTGCTCTCGTGAACGCGTGTCGGAGACTGAGCTTTATACGGAAGAGAAGTAATTGTTGAATAAAGTCGTTATTTAGTTTTTTTGGCGCACAAAAAGTTTTCTCGTTGGACCTTTCAACGTGATTACGTAATGTGTGGCGCATCACAGCTAGTGCAAGATGAGCATTTGTGGTTAAAAAGTATATAAATGTCTATTTTTTTTTTTAAAATGACAGATCGTTTCGTTAGATAAGACCCTTATTCCTCGGCTGGGATTGTGTAGAGCCCTTTGAAGCTGCACTGAAACTGAAATTTGGACCTTCAACCCGTTGGTACCCGTTGAAGTCCACTATATAGAGATTTCTTTAATTAATTTCTTAATTTCTTTTCGACTGAAGAAAGAAAGACATGAATATCTTGGATGACATGGGGGTGAGTAAATTATCAGGGTTTTTAATTCTGAAGTGAACTAATCCTTTAAGCATGAAATTTTAAATAAAATAACTGTCAATAAATACATTTTTTCCAATTACCATACTGACTTCAGCCAAAGCTTGTTTTATTATTGCACATAATTACACTTGATTTTCATTATCTAAACATCTGGCTAGACATGGCAGCACTCCATATTAGTGTGGGGGTTTGACGCCACAGTCCATCAGCACAGGGCAGAGGACATCTTCATCTGTGAATAGACGTGCACATCAGATCTTGAATCATTTATGAAGCTCACCACTGCCCAAGAGAGCAGCACCAAACAGGATTTATGACGGACTGCCCGTAACTCAATGACGACGCTCAGCCAAAGTCTCCCATTAAAAAGCAATATACCTCCGGCCTTGCTTAGTTTATAGCCTTGTGTCACTTCGCTGCCTGTCCGGGTCTTTGTCCGCGAATAATGGACCAACTGTGCTTTAAGGTCACGAAGTGCATTCAGGTGACGGGTAGGTGAATTTTAGATTGTTTCCTGAGCATCTTATCGGAATAAGCTAAGGATAAAACATGGTGTTTGTTGCTGTTTTTTGGGATTCGTGCAGAATAAATTAGGCTGCCAGTTGCGTGTGTTTGTGCAGCAGGTAGCTTTGCTTTCTGGAAGCAAATGAGAGGCTTAATGTGAATTGCAAAAAAGATGAATGCGCCCGTGTGAGCTCAGGCCTCTGAGTGTCATTTGTTCTTTTGTCACACGTTTTCATGGCTAGAATAATTCAGGATTGATGGGCATGATATTATAGCAGCAGTGAGATCCCTCTCTCTCTCTCAGCACTCATTCAGAGATGTATTTGTTTCACCTTTATGCAATGCTGTGGTTTACAGTCCTGTCAAAATCCCTTTATTCCGAACAGACAGGACCTGAGTTAGTCGTCTCTAGTTTAGCATCGGAAAAGATCAACCTTAATCGCAAGGGGGAAACAAGCCGTTTTTGACTTGTTTATTCCCTGTTGTTTTTGTGTTTTCACAGCAACACTGTATAATACCTCATAATTATTTTTTATTCTTTTCCCACTTATGTTTAACTGTCCTTTTGCATAAAATGTTACATTTTATGCCCTGCAAGCACTGGTGTCTTCTTCTTTAAATGCATGTCTAGTTTTCATATGTGACTTTAAATGCTGTATAAAATACACAGGACACAAAATATCCCAAAAAATTGGCATTTCTAATCATTTTTTCAGAAAAAGTCTGTTAACAAAATGTGCTGCCATGCCCTGGTGTATTGAGTTGTGGTTGCTAAGGAGCTCTGAGTGATTGTTAGGGTGTTCGGGGTGGTTGTTAAGTGGTTACTCACTGGCTCAAGTTAAAAGAGCCTATCCTCAAGTCTTTGAAATCCTGGTCTCTGGATATGGCTCAGATCCCTCCTTCAGTGTAAGTCAGAGGGATTTTTCACCTCTTTTATCATCTTCCATTTGGAAACCATAGCCAGCCTATAATAACACACGTCTACTTAAAATATATCATTTATATCTGCAACACAAATAGTGCAGGTTTTATTCAAATCCCTAAGTGTGCACACCTTCTCCCACATAAGATTCACAGATTTTTACAACTTTAAGACATTATATGTATGCAGTGTTTGATATGAGATCCAAGAAGTGTTTTGACACTCACCTGTCTATAATTAAATGTTTTTTTGTTTTTTTTTCTCCACTTTTCCTCTTTCTCCTTGGTCTGGTGAGATTAAAGTGGAGTAAAGGTATTGATGGACTTCCTGTGAGGTTATTGACTTACTCCACTGTGGTTACTGTAATCAGCTTGATGAATTGGAAGAGAGTGAACTAGCGGGGATGAACAAGCAAACGTGGCTGTAGTTTATTTCTGGGGCTGTCAGTCCTAAACACACCTCAACACACAAAGGTTGTGATTTTCCAAACACATTATTGTAACACTTTGCCTCTGCGCCACTGGAGCTCTTGTCATGAGCAAATCAGTTTGCCTGTTCAATCAAATCCGGCTATTACCCTAAAGCGATTCCATTTAGCTGAACAATTTTTTATGGGTACTCAATTCAGTGCTTGATTAGAAATCCTACAAAATTGATGTAGGTCAATGGTGTTTGTCATCTGGAGTGTTTCAACCTTTAATGTCTTTAATTAAATGCTACAGCTGATAGTATATATCTATTATTTTGAGATTTAGGAGACATTTGTGAAGAAAGTTTAGGATGAGAAAAACTTTAGTTTTAAAGGGGTCATATAATGGTACATGCACTTTTACAAGTTGATTGCACTGAAATGTCTGTTGGCAGTGCCTGTACACAACCATCCTATCATGATAAAAATCCATCCAGTGGTTTTGTTTTAATCTCCTTATATGTTTGACCATCTCTGAAATCAAGCCGTTCGATATTGTGACGTCATAAGATCGTACGCCCCTCCCACTATTGTGATTGACAGCCGTGTTTCAACACAAGACCCGCCCTGAGCAAGCTGTGACAGCCGTCCTCATAGTAGTCCGCCATTGTTGATATGCTGGAGTAGAATGGCGTCTAAGCGATTGTGGTGTTCTGTTCTTAGATGTAATAAGGAACACAGCAGTCATTTGGATGTTCCTAAATCCGAGCCGTTGAAGAAGCAGTGGCTGAGTTTTGTTTTTGAAGCAATATGCCCAAAGGATTGACGCGGGGATTCCCTCACGGGGATTCCCCACGATCGTCTGTGCTTTCATGTTTGCGCGAATCATTTCACACCAGACAGCTTCACAAACGAGAAAAAACGGATCGGTACCAACGTGTTCCTGCTGAAACTCCAGAAGATGTGAGTGTAATGTTTTATTAACCTTTATATTAGTATTTATATTAATCTTTGCGAAATTTGCAAACCTTGCTGCAGGCTTCACGATGAATGCGTCTAAGGTTTACACTCAGGGTACATTACGGCATGTTTTCTATGTACGACGTTCTCAATATAATTCATAATCCCACATTTATAACGAATAACACGTGGTTATTGTGTTAGATACGGTCAGAGAATGTCTAATACGGTGTACCCACAGAACAGAGGGGCGGGGTGAGCAAAGCTCATTATCATTTAAAGACACATGCACTGAAACGGCGTGCTGAAAACAGAGCTGTTTTTGACCAGGTAAAATTAGTGTTTTCTTACAATACTAATGAGAATTTTTAATTAAAGTATATTACAAACTTTTAATTTAGACCCTAAAGAATCATATTAGCTTGTACAAAAATGGCATTATATGACCCCTTTAAACTAAATTAATCCTTTTATTCAGCAAGGACGTTTTAAATTGATCATAAGTGAGGAAAATACATTTATAGACTTTACAATGAGGATTCATTTAACATTAGTTAACTACTTTTAACTACTTTTAACATGAACTAAGAATTAACATTACTTCTACAGAATCTATTACAATTTATTTGAAGGTGTCCTTGTTACAGTGTAATTATGCAGTTAAGTATTGTGTAATAATAATTAACTACATAAGGTTAGGAGGATTAGGATTTGGTTTAGGGTTAGTTTATTGTTAGGGTTAGCAAAATGTATAGTTATTACTACAGTAAAGTTTTACTGTTTTTTACTACTACATCTTTAAGATCAAAAGTTGTATCTGTTAACATGAACTATGAACTAACATGAACATTTGTATTAACTAACTGACATGCTTCAGGTCCAAATGAAGATGAAGACACTTGTGACACTGAAGACTGGAGCAATGGCTGCTGAGAATCACAGGAATAAATTACATTTTAAAATATATTAGAATAGAAAACATGTATCTTTAATTGTAATAATATTTCACAGTATTATTGTTTTAACAGTTTTTTCCCCCTCCATCAAATAAAAACCACCCTTGTTGAACCTAAGAGACTTCTTTTCTTTTCGTTTATTGATGTCAATTGTAAGCTATTTTTGTGTGTTCGCTGCTGTAATGGGTATCTCCCATCGGTTTTTTACTCATTACATTGCCTAGTTGTCATCCGAGGATGATGAATTCTTGCTGTGTGGCTGCAGAAATTAGAGTTCATATCAGTTCAACTCTCAACCTTTACTATTTGCCAGGTAACATCCGAATGAATGGAACTCTCACCTTCCGTCTTTCATTATCTTTATTGTGAGTAATTGATTATTCTCTATAACGAGCAGTAGAAATGCTTAAGCCTTAGTTTCCATTATGAACCCCATGAACCTTTACTTCTTAAGGACCTCTATAATGACCACAGGCCACTAATGAGTCTCTCCTGCAAACGGTTGTTATGGCAGCAGCAAACAGTCGATGCCGCGTGGACATATATTGACTTGTTGCCGTGCTAATGGTGTATTGTAATTGTAGTTAGTTTGTACGAGTATGAGTGACTTGCTGTTTTGCATTTCTCTGGCTTTACTGTCATCGGAGTAAGGTTAGTCTGAACTGAACGCAGTCATACATATCCTGCATAACAAGCGCTGGGCGCATGTGTAAATGTGTACGTGCCAGAGTGTGAAACAGTGTATTTTTAGTTTCTCCCAGACTGTGCAGAGGAGGTGCAGAGACTGCTGGATCTCAGCCCAGACTTCCAGCTCTAATAATGTGTGTGAGTGCCCGTCTACAGCATCCATAGTGTCTGGATAGAAAGCTTGACGTGCATTTTTTTTCTTTCCTCGAAGATGGGTGGCATTGTTGTAAAAGTTTTTGACAAAACTGTGCGAGGTGTTGCAGATTGGAGTGAGTTGCATCTGTAATGCATTTGTTAGCTCCACGGCCTACCTTACGGGCCCACATTTGCCCGTCTTATACAATTACAGAACTTTTTGGGGTTCAAAAGTGGGGCAATGCACAATTATACAAAGTTTAAGGGTTGGATTTCACTGCAGTAATGGCTTTATTGAGAGAGTATCTGTTGATCGCAGGTATCTGTGTTGGTTGGCAGGTTTTGAGGTTTCTAATGAGATCTGATAGACTGGTTTATTTAAGGCAAATGCTGTGCTGGCTAGATCACTAGATCACATTACTAAGCATCAGCCTTTGCTACTCTCCAAACCAAGAGACCTTTAAAGCGAATAAAGCTCATATAATTCCATCCTCTTGTCATATCATGTTTTTGCTCTTTTGAAATAAGAGTTTGATGTATTATGTAGTCAGGCTCTTTAAAATTCACAATCCAAGGCTTCCTACTTTGTCAAACCAGACCATTTATTGAAACTAAGTTGCAGAAACATCTGATTTATGGACTGAAATGTGTTTACACGTTGACACTTAATCAGTATTCAGAAACATAGCCTTCTTTGAAAGACAGAGTGAGCTCATTGCCAGATGCTACCAATAATAATGGTGCATTTACATATAGAATACAATATTTAATTTATTTATTTAATTTAATTCATTCATTAATGTATTTACTTATGTGTTTTGTTAGAGAGCCAATATTTGACTGGAACGTGGACAGTGAGCGATAAGGGTAATGGGTTCGGGACATGAACCATGAGCACAATAACCTCTTTTATGACATGAGCAATTCACATCACTCTGTAACATTGCTCTGACATGGTCCGTTTACTTCTAAGGGTGAAATAAGGGGTGAATATGGGCATTGGCAGTTTAAGCTTTTAATTCACCATGAAATCGAAATGAAAAATATATTTTTTTATGGAATATTGGAGTGGTTATTATAAATGATTTATCTGTGCACATCATTGTTTTGAAAAAATTCAAGTGCCCTTAATCTTTAATCAAAATACCTTTCCCTCTTTCTTGCTAGTATTCCTTCTCTGATGTTCACTGATGTGAGGGCGGGACAATAACCTCACTCCTCCAGCAACCTGTCAATCACGTGAGATCACAGCAATAGCAAACAACAATGATCCATTGATCCGATCCATTGATCCAATCAATTTTGTCAGATGGACAAAATCAAGTCATTATTTTTTTTTTTTTCTCATTCAAGAAGCCTTTTCACTTTAATATACATCGCAATAGTGAAGAAAGTATGATCGCAACTTCCGTTTCATGCCAACTTTAAATCTATGTTGGGAAAGCTACTTTGAAATCATAAAAGCTGCTCGTTATTTTTTCTTTTTCTTCGTTTTCTTTTCTTTCTGTCTTTTTTTTGGAGTGATTGATTTACATAAAATTTTTTTTTTATTTTTTATTATTCAAAAATGCTGCTTAAAAAAATCTATTTATTCTGCACAGCATTGGGATGTTTTTTTTCTCTTAAGTTAGGCCTACACATTGGAGATTTAGGTTAACCATGGTCGTATGTAACTGAAAGTAGTGCCAGAATTCATTCTGTTCTGTCCGAGTTGAAAAATCCCAACATAGATTCTAAATATTGTATGTGTCAAAGAGTGAGAACTCACGAATCCCTGTCTTTGTTCTCGAAATGTCATACCATGTTACAGTACCGTTTCCTTCAGGGAAGAGTCTCAGACTCTGTGTGTGCGGGGGTTGCACTGCCAAGTGCTCCGGGTGACAGAACAAAACAATTTTCTGTTCTATTCTGTTCTGTTCTATTCTTTTCTGCCCTTTTTTAAAACAGAACCATCCTGTTAGACCTTTTGCCCACATGTTTGTTTGGTGTCACCTTTTGGGCAAGAACCAAGGCTGCCAGAACAAAATTCTTTAGTTTAGAGATAATGTATTGAGTGGTGGTACTGTATAATGCACCTGTTCTACAGTAGTTTCTACATTATATGACCACTAACTGTCTCCATTTGCAGTATATTTGATCAAGGTATGTGTATGACTGTGTGTGAAGTTACATATTGAGTCCTGTAGAATGTTATTCATTAAACTTATTTTTTAAGTGTAATGAAATAAAAAATGAACTATACAGTGCATACCCAGTAAGCCAGATAATGCTGCTTTACAGTAATTAATGTTTTATGTTTAATTTACAATCTCATTATCAGAGTTGCTTTGATCATGATCACATATACTTTGATTCAGTGCTTAACTAATTAAAATGATTTATTTTTTGTTGTTCTATTTATAGACTTTGGCAACTGCAGCAGAGAGATTCCAAATGGAGCATCAATGGAAAGATGAATTTGAAGTAAGTTATTCTATAACACATGTGTTCTGAACACTTACAAGGTGCTACAACACATACAATTACATTCTATTTGATTTCCCCCCAGTTTCACAGACAAGGCTTAGGTTTAGTCCCAAACTAAAATGCATGTTTGAGCTGTTCTAAGTTGTTTTGTCTCAAGATGCATACCAGTATAGCTTTTTTTTGAAGACACGTTTATAACGTTCCCAACCTTTTTAGCCTTAAAGGGATACTCCACTTTTTTGGGAAATAGGCTCATTTTACAACTCCCCCATAGTTAAACAGTTGAGTTTTACCGTTTTCGAATCCATTCAGCCGATCTCCGGGTCTAGCAGTACCACTTTTAGCATAGCTTAGCATAGATCATTGAATCGGACAAGACCATTAGCATCTCTCTAAAAAAATGACCAAAGAGTTTCGATATTTTTCCTATTTAAAACTTGACTCTTCTGTAGTTACATCGTGTACTAAGACCGACGGAAAATGAAAAGTTGCGATTTATACTGTTGGAACTATACTCTCATTCCTGCGTAATAATCAAGAAACTTTGCTGCCGTACCATGAGTGCAGCAGGCGTAATGATATGACGCAGCGCCTGAAAATAGTCCCCAGCTCAGTAACTTCCAACGTGACCGGGACTAAGTTTGTCTAACCTATTAGACCTATTTTCAGGCGCTGCGTCATATCATTACGCCTGCTGGACTCATGGTACGGCAGCAAAGTTTCTTGATTATTACGCAGGAATGAGAGTATAGTTCCTAGCCATATCAGCTTAGAAAATCGCAACTTTTAATTTTCTGTCGGTCTTAGTACACGATGTAACTACAGAAGAGTCAAGTTTTAAATAGTCTTTGGTAATTTTTTTGAGAGAGATGTAGTCAAAGAATAAGCCATTACCTTGAGCAACCGACTTAACCTCAGTAGTATTTGCTGTACTATGTTACTGCTACTATACAAATAAATTGAAACTGAACTGAATACGTAATTGAATCTGCCATGCATCCCACATTTCTAAATACTTTGACATTCTTGCATTAAAAACAGCTAGATAAAATAGAATGCAGTGATCTCGAGACTTTGGCTATTTTTAAATTTACATGCTCAAAAACAGTGAGAGATGCAATGCAAAAGGCCAAAGACGTCTGCCTGAATGTGTCTAGGTATAGCCTGGTGCTTTAAAGAGCCTCAATTTAAATACTTTTCTGAGAGGGTTTTACTGTAAAACAGCCAACTGTCAGCATACTAATTAAAACACTGCTGTTAAAAATATCAAAATAAACTAGCCAGCCTACCTAATCAACTTGCTGGCTGTTGGATGACTAGTCAACCTCATGACCCATCTATACTTACAAGTGACTTGTCACTACGCAACCATAGGACTAAGTAACATGCATAACATCATATCCTACATGGTTCAGTAAAAAAAAAAAAAAAAAAAAAAAAAAAGAGTATCAGTTTGCATCCTGCTCATTGAAATTTATCTTAGGCTGTGGAAGACATCTTAGATGACTGACTTGTTCACAAGAATAAAATATGACATGTTATGCAGATTTTTAATTAGATCATTCCAAATGAAGGCCACCAGTAGGAGACGTTTTTGAAATTGATAATACCTCCACTCGATTTCACTGCTTAAATGCTTTGGTGTGCTAGACCTCTTTGTTTAATTAAATGAAATCAAGATTCATTACATTAAATGCAAACAAGTGAATAGATATATTAACAAATAAATAAATAAACAATCTGATTGTACAATGGCCATATTGTTTTTCCTCTGTGTGTATTTGAGTTTTTTATTTAAGTGAGAGAATGTGTTGCAGCTTAATGGATCTAATTTCACTACCCACACTCAGTGCAGATGTCTAAACATTTGATTTCACTGAATACACATTTTGCATTTCTCTCGAGGATTTATTTTTACTGTAGACAGTGACACACACATCCGCGCACATACCCACCATATGCCGTGAGGGCCTTTAGCCTTAACCGCAGAGCGGTTTAACATCAGCAGGTTATCCTGACCACTTGCTGTAAAACCTGCCATGACCAAGCTTTCTTTAGCTCTCCATAATGCAGTTCACACTTGCTACGAAGCAAATGTCTGACAGTTCAGATCTGTGGAACACATGTTGAATGCATGCTTGGCAACAGTGATACTGTCATTGTATGATTTGCATGATGGGTAGGTTTTCTGAGGACACTTCAGAGTAATAATGTATGGGTATAAAGATTTAGGCTGGTATACACTCTTAAAAATAAAGGTTCTTTATTGACATCTATGGTTCCATGAAGAACCTTTAAAATACATGGAACCTTTCCATTGTACAAAAGGTTCTTTATAGTGGAAAAAGGTTATTTAGATTATTTAAATGGTTCTTCAATAGCACAAAATGGTTATTCTATGGCAATGTTGCGAAAACTAGACCAAAAAATCTCAGGTTTGAACCCCATAATAGCCAAAATACTGTTTATGTTTATTATCTGAACTGTTTAAAATTTTTTCTTTCTTGCTTTCTCTGCAGGACGATGATATAGTTTACTTTAATGCCAAGGATAATGTGAGTATATAATTCAACTCTTCACAGACAGACTTCAGCTCACATACACACTCAGCGTTTTTTTCAAGCACAGATACTATATCAAACATGAATGCCGCGAGCTCTTCGGTCCAGTTATGACAATGCGTTAGTGAGCTTATGAATGAGTTATTTAAGACAGTCAAGAGCTGATCAGAATGTATCTTCTCGGTTGACGCACGCTCGCTGGATACACACTTTTAGTGCGACATACATCTCAACTGCCAATTAGTGTGTGTAAAACACACGGAGGGAGCTTGTGCAATAGATTGTGTAAAAAGGCGGAAAGAACAGGAAGAAGGAACATGTAGAGAAAATTAGGTTTTATTCATCAGCACTAGTTTGGAATATATAGAGTACCTGCCATACAAAGCTTTATAAGATGATTATATTAATAGATGAATTGGCAAGAAATGTATTTTGATATTGATATTTGATGTAAGCTGTATCAAACGTTATTTATTTGTTTGAATATATTTTGTTGGGTTTTGATTAGTGACAAACTGATCTATCAGGTATTGTTATCATTTACTCATCCATGTCGTTCAAAACCCATAGGCTACAACCTTTTCTTCTGTGGATCACAAAAGGTGACTCCAATTTGTGAATTTGCAAACATTCACTGATGTTCAAGAAGGCAACACGATGCATTAAGAGCTGGGGGTGAAAACTTTTGAACAGGATGATGATGTGCAAGGTCTTATTTTGGTAAAAGATTATATTTATTCATTTAGTACTGCCCTTCAGGAGCTACGTACTTACATGTTTCACAGAAGACAAAAAGAGTACAATTTACCCTAATCATCCAATAAAAAACACAATTACACCCCCTGTTGCCTTCTTGTGCATCACTGAATGTTTTCACCTTTTGTAGTAGTTGTGTATGACCCTCAGTCCCTCAATTGTCCTCAGTGTGAAAATATGGATCTCAAAGTCATACAGTAACAGCTGGAAAGGGTTCAAATATGCAGAAGATACTGGAAAACCAAAGAATGTGCAGGACCTGGAGGATATTTCTGAAGAAGAGTGGGCAGTTTAACTGCTCATGACAAACAAGGGACTTATTCAATAAAAATAGCATGCGTTTTTTATGATCCGTTCTTATTTTGTTCAAATTATTAACATTGTCACAGATTCTGCAAGCAGTCTGTAAACTTTTGAGCACAACTGTGTGTGTGTGTGTATATATATACTGTGTATATATATATATATATATATATATATATATATATATATATATAAATTGTAAAATAAAAAAATATAGGGCTATTGCATTAAAAATAATATCAATCTGCTGTACCTATTGTACCAGAGTTGTTTCTGTTGTTGTTTTTTCTTTCAGCTTGATGCCAATGAAACAGAAGGAAAGAAAAACCGGATCAGACCTGAATTTAAAGAAGACCCGTCATTCAAAAATCGCTTCACCTCCTACAACCATACGGGTGTGCATATCCCTACGGACATATATGACGGCTGTAAGTAACTTCCCCACCCCCCACAGACGCTTCCATAGCGCTCTGCCGGCTCCGCCGTAACATATTATCTACTGCTGGGAATCTGATGAGATGCTCTGCTGCAGATTGCTTTGGATGTCAGTTAGAAAACCAAGTATAAGTGTGTCTTTGTGAGAGCTTTTTGAGGAGAATTATATAATCTATTTGACAGCAGCAAAGACTCTCAGGGGAAACTTTTGTCAGAATAAGTGCAGGTGCGCTTGTTTGGATAAACCCACGGTATGCGTGCGCATCTGTTTAAACTCTATATGTGCTTTCTCAATGGTTTTTAAGCAGGGATAGAAGGCTGGCCAAGCCATAGTGTCTCAGTTGGCCTGCTGGGATAGCGTCTGGCTCTTTGGTGTTAGACGGCCCTTCCCTATTGACCTTGTCATACACACACCCATGCACACAAATGGAAGACAAATAAATTCAGGTAATTACTTTGGCCATTGTGCCCTTTGGTAAACAGGGTAGCAGGCTTTTTGAAATGACATCAGGTCGGACAGTTGTGCTGTGGTGAGCATAATGTTATATGGGGGATGCATTTGCTTGCTTTTTAAATAAAGAATACCAAATCAGACCAAGTGATGCTTCAGTCTCTAAGCAGTGAGTTAAAGTCTTTCCAACACACACTGGCAGAGGTGGCTGCCCCTGTAATTTAAGAGGGGAGTTTCCTTGTCACTTGTCTTGTAATTGTATACCATTTTATGCAATTATCTGTGAGTCATTTCCTAATCCTATATTGCTATTTCTAATTTTATGTGCGAGTCATTTACAAAGGCTTTTTGGGTAGGGTTGTTTCATCTGGTTATCTGTAGTTTTGAGCTTGTTGGTTATTATTTATATGTTAATTGTGTGACTGAAGCACGTGTTTTGGGCCTTTAAAGACTTAGGGATCCCCCAGACTCAGTAACTAATATTATTATATTCAGGAATGTGATTCTTCTGTTTATAATTGATTTCCACATTTTCCGACCTGAGAAGTATGACCCACGTACAATTTATTTGCCATTCATGTTAATTGTATGGATAAGATGAGCAGGAAAATCTGCAAAATAACTTCTAATAAATAGGCTGAGTAAATGATGGCTGAATTCTCATTTTTGGGTGAACTTTAAACTTTTATATTTAATAGTGGGAGAGATGGAAAATAACCAAGTGACAGAAAGTGACATAGATGGGAGGCAAAAAGGGTAGAGCTGTAATTGCTGTGGTCTTGGGTCTGACCTGACCTTGTGCCAGAAGGAAACATGATACGTGTGTAGAATGGAACTTGTGGCCAGACTCATACTCTGTGCTGAAACACAGTTGTGTGTGAGTAATGTCCAATATTACTGGAGTGTGTCTATATGTCCATTAATTCCAAAGGTTGTTCACACTATGTAAGGCAGTGAGAACCTAGTGGCTTTTCTACAGCGACCGTAAAAGCAAAGTTTGCACGCATCAACCTCTATCAAACACTCAAAGACCACAAATAGCCTGGAACCACCGGCACACGCACACACATACAGAAATAACACGGATCTGCCACTCCCGCCGGGGAGAAAATTGGATTTTCGTGGATAAAGTAGTACATCGTTTAGGGGTTGCTAGGGGAGGGTGGGAGACCCCCCTCTGCCAGAGTCAGCCAACACCAAGAAAAACTTAACAATGATTAAGAGAGACAATTCACAGTGGGTGCCGGCAAATTTCCTCTCCTTCACATCCAAAAGGATGGATGTAATAAGTGGAGGTTGAGGAAATAATCAATACTTCAAATGATATTACTTCAGAGATATTTTATTCCACAATATTTATTTAAAAACCAAAATGGTTAGATTAAATGTTTCACTTTAGATTTATTTTTTTGTAGGAAATGTAAGATTGACCTCTGATGATAGCTAATCTGTCAAAAGGCTAAATGTAGTGTAATGTACTGCAAATGTCCTGTAATGTTCTATTCGGATTCAACTGAAGCAAGTTTTTACTTATTTTCATGAAAAAAAAAACATTGTACAATGTAGATAGATAGATGGATGGATGGATAGATAGTATAAATCAAATTATGTCTGTAATTTGTTCGTAATATTTGCAATCCATTTTGAACATGACCTGATTTATTGTGCAAGCTGCAATTTCTCTCTAGTCATTGATCAGGATTTTGTCTTTTTTTGGAGAAAAAAGCTCAAGAAAATGTGCCTTTTCTCAGCCCTGCTCTCTCGCCTCTGTTGCATGCCATCCAAATAAAACTAGTTATGGTTGTTATAACACAGAATTTTTCATGCTTCATTACAATAACTGTTGACACACAGGCTGTCTTCTCACCTGATTAGCATATCTCCACTAGCACTTCTGACTGCCTATCAGCACGCAGCCTTTTCAGAAGCAAAATGTTTGATAGGATGATTATAGGTTTCCATGGTTCCCTCAGTCATGATGTAATAAAGTCAATAAGCTTGTTTGCGGCTGAAGAGATGAAGAGCCCTCAGTGTACAGCGCAGAATCATTCTGTTAACAGCGGTTGAGGTGAGGGTAAATTACACCTCTCTCTGTGTCTCTCCTCCTCCTCTCTCTGGACTCTATAAGTCACTGTAAGCACCATGACCTCTGTAAATAGATTAAAGTATTCAAAGTATTACCGTGAATCATGTGTTGTGATAATATTTGTTAGTTAAAGGTAATGTAATTATTTAACTGGCTCAATACAATATTAATCAATACATTGTGTGTTATTGCCTGTGTATTCCAGCCACCATTGTGTTGAATGAGCTAAACTGGACTGAAGCGTTGGAAGATGTCTTTAAGAAAAACCGAGAAGAGGATCCAACGCTACTATGGCAAGTGTTTGGCAGTGCTACTGGATTAGCTCGCTTTTACCCAGGTAAGTGCTTGTGTCGGTTTAATTCAGAACTATTCACACATGCACATTACAATCAGAACTCACACACACACACAGCACAGCCTCCTCCCTCCCTTTGCAAGACTCTGCTGTCTCTAATTGGTAAACATAGCATGTAGTCCCGGCTCAAATTACACCAAATTTTCATAACAAATCATAAGATCAAATATCTCAGCAGAGGGCTCATTGTATTCTTCTGGAATTTAATGATGACAGAGGAGAAAAGTAATGAGGTGCTCAATTCATTTTCATTACTTTCAGAAAAGAAAAAAAACCCCGGTGCATATAACCGTGCCTTAGCCACTGTTGAACCTCTATCCCTTAATGGCTTTATATGAGTTTGTTGTGTGTAGAGGAATAATTCAACCAAAATTCTGTGACTCTCATGTTTTACCAAATCTGTGTGACTTTTTTTCTGTTTCTTTTGTATAACACTAAATATGAATTTTGGAAGAATTTTCTCACTATTCTTTTTTTTTATATATAATAAAAGTGAGTGGGGCCTGGGGCTGTCTATCTTCAAAAAAGGACTCAAAAAAGCATAAAAGAGGTCCGTATGACTTCTGAAGCCATTCAAACACCTTTGTGAGAGGAACAGATCAAAATGATTCACTGGCAATCGTCCACTCCACTGGGCTGTTAACAGTTGCAGTCGAATCATTGAATCGTTGAACTGGAGAAAATCAGATCATTGAATGAATCAGTCAGACTGGGTTTGTGAACCAGATTCATTGACTCAGAAGAATGATTCACAAATAGGGCATCGCTACTTCTCGCATGAACTCTTACGAAGAGCAAATGTCAGAATTTTCTGTTAGAAATGTACATTTTAGTGTGTTCTTCTATTCCAGACTTGGGATATAGTGCACAAGTTGTTTTATTTTATTATGAATTTTTTTTTTTTTTTTTTTTTGGGTCTTAACAGCCTTAAGCCGGGCTTCACACTGTACAATTTTGGCCGTCTGAGACAGATTTAGCAAATCCTAAAAGATTCATCTGATCCTAGGCTAAAATCGTACGTTTTTGACCGTTAGTTTGACATGTTCACAGACAGCCGATTAATAACCAACGAAATTCTGGTAGTGTCAGAAGATTTGACTCGCAGTCCTGCAGTGTGACTTCTCCTACGACGACCGTCAAATTTTCTTCGTTTTTCAAGACAAGCCATGATCAAAATGAACGTTATAGATTTTTTTGCAGCCGCCATTTCAATCCCGCGTGTTTTCTTGTGTGGTTCCGTTAATCCATTAATGACAACTGAGATCTTACAGTGTGACATGGCTTACAGCAAGGATCCTGTTCGTACAGTCTGACAAGCAGAAATGACTAATGACTATTATAAATCGTACAGTGTTGCACCCGACTTTAGTCCTCATTCAGTTTTATTATATTGAGCGGAGAGGCTGGGATAGTCTTCAGAAATTCAACTTTAGTATTCCTCTGAAGAAAAAAGTAATACAGGATTTTGAACAACATGAGTGAGTTCTCATTTTTTGGGTGAACTATTCCTTTAAGACTGTAATTGAACAAAATGTGGGCCCCAAACCATTGATTGTCTCCTTATAGATACATGCACGCCTATAAAATATTGATGTTCTTGTAAACCTCAGTTCATTATATAGCTGGCAGAACACTGGTCGATTACTTTGTTACGGCCAAATCACAGTGTCTCAGACTATCTGCTGGCACTTACAGCTGTGATCCACTCACTAAATGTCAAAACGTGGGATGCCATTTATGAAGAAACATGTCTTGTTAGATGTTCAGCTGTGATAGTCACAGATGAGCACCCTCTTTTGCACCAGGTTATTTTCTCAGTTAAAGAGAAAAATCGAAGCTGAAATCCTACTGGGGCAACCAAGGCCCTTTTTTCCACACATCGGCTTACTGCAGTCAATATAAACCACAAACCGCCCCCCACCGGATACAGAAACAGGTTTCTAGTGAGGCTCGCTGATGTGCTCACGACATAGATGTGACAAATCAAATGGAGTTTGAGATCAGGGGTCATTCATATTTCCATATCCTGTCTCTGTCCATTCAGCTTCCCCTTGGATGGATGCCAGGAAAACGCCCAGTAAAATCGACCTGTACGATGTGCGCCGGCGACCTTGGTACTAATATGCGCTTCTGTGTGTGTGCTCTGAATTCTTTTTCATTTATTCCCCTTTTTTATTGAACCTTCTAGTCTTTGTTCTCTCAGTTTAAAATTATCCTTGAAAGAGATCCAGAATATTTCTTTCTTTGTATCCAGGTATGTTCAAGGTGCGGCCTCGCCCAAGGACATGCTGATTCTTGTTGATGCGTGAGTATTATGTGCTTTTTAAATTATTAAAAATAGAAAAAGATTATAAATCTTCACTTGAATTGGTCTATCCTTCCCTCGCATACCTGTAACAAATCCTTCCCTTGCGCATCAAAATGACCGGAAGCCCTAAAATTATAGCCCAAAACTCTTCTTTTTTTTTCTTTTTTTGTCCAGAACGCTTATATCTTTTAATTTTTATACGATTTTTTTTTAATGCAGTTAAAAAAAAAAAAAAATGTATGTATCTTTAAATTTCTAGATTTTATCAATACATAATATAATTTAAGCACATTCTTCACATTCTTTCTACTTAAATTCAAAATGACCCCAGTACATGCAGTAATCAGCTCAAACTATCTCACATTGGGTCAGTTTGGGTGTCTCTGTTGACCTCTTGTGGAAAAAAAATATATATAACATGATATTTCATGACTCTTGCCACTAGATGGCCTTATAGCTCTATATGGAGCAAATGAGCTGTTCCGCTGGGTCCCAAAGTCAGTTCTTGAGTTTATCTCTTCAATATGCATTCAGATACACATGTAGACACTATACAATTATTTTTGGTAAAGTTTTAGCATTTTTATTTCTCATTTTAAGTTGTCCACTGAAGCATTCCTTGCATTTCATTCATTCCTAAGGGGGTCAAATTGGTATCCGAGGAGAGGATATAGGTTAAATGTCTTTAGTCTTACATGCTGTGGCATAGATGTAGAGATTCCATGATATGTGTTGAGTTGTGTTAGTAGTGAGTTGAAACTCACAATTATGTTAAGGGACGTGATAATTCTGAAACACAGGTCCAGCTGACCAATCAGAGCACATTGCGCATTTTGGAAGGAGGGGCTTCATAGAGACAGAAACTAAACAACAAACTATTTGCGCAACAAACCAGTGTGTTTATGATTACAAAAATAAATTTAAATAATACGATAACATATCAAATTGAAAAATAATACGATTTCTAATGACACTGTATCTTCAGGAAATCAAACCTATATGAATGGCTTGCTTATGGTTGTCTCAGCATATTAAAATTGCAGCATTTTTTTTTTACCCAAAAATTCTGTTGTCATTTACTTGCTGTAATATTGTTTATATTATATATCTCTTTAACTGGCATTAACTGGTATTTGTATTGGTGTGTTGCAGGAGTGGAAGTGTGTCTGGACTGACCCTTAAACTGATCCGAACTTCTGTCAGTGAAATGCTGGAGACACTTTCCGATGATGATTATGTCAATGTTGTCCATGTAAGTATGATCATATGCTATGTGGGCACACTGTGAAGTTTTGGCTGTGACAACCGTAGGACTCACTCATACCATGTACTTGCAATAGTTTATATACATACATAGTAACAATGCACTTTCTCATTCTGCTTTTCACAGTCCCTCGCTTACATTTCTATACTTTTCAGAGCTATTCTGGAACTTTGTGTTGCAGCGGTACTATTTTTAGGATGTCACTTTTGCTATAATATCCCTAATTTGCAAGATAGCTTGTTAGCTAATTTGTAAGCTTGGATAGTGACAATTTAACATCTGTTAAAGGGGTTGTATAATGCCCTTTTCATAAGATGTAAAATAAGTCTTTGATGTCCCCAGAGTGTGTATCTGAAGTTTTAGCTCAAAATACCCCAGATATATATTTTATATAGCATGTTAAAGTTGTCACTTTTTGAGGGTGAGCAAAAATGCACCGTTTTTGTGTCTGTTCCTTTAAATGCAAATGTGCTGCTGCTCCCGGCACAGGGGGCGGAGCTTCAAGAGCTTGTGTCCTTTTACCTCACACAGAAATGCACTGGAAATTTCAAAAACTTTTAGCCTTTTATGTTCAAACTGAAGTCAGAAAGATGAAGAGACTCAAGAAGATGTGACAACATGTAGAAGCAACAG
Source organism: Rutilus rutilus (assembly GCF_951802725.1). Lineage (NCBI taxonomy): Eukaryota > Metazoa > Chordata > Actinopteri > Cypriniformes > Leuciscidae > Rutilus > Rutilus rutilus. Next base: position 33,613,896 of record NC_140213.1, read on the forward strand.
GACATTTCTGAATGGTTAGTTGGTGAATTTATGTAGCTTATGTGTAGTTATCTTCTAGTCCTTAATTAGCATATTCTGTCTTGATAATCTATAAATCGTGTTCCCGAGGGCGGCTTTATGTCAATTTTAGGGTTCATGATGTCACTAACCCTGGAGGAATGTCGTGTAGTTCCTTACCAGCCGTTTGTTGTAGTCCTTAAAAAGCAATTTCTTTAAAAGAAAATATCTCCCTTTGCTTTGAACTTTGAGCGTTGTAACTTTGCAGATGTTGTTTATGCTCAAACAGCAACATTACACACTAACTAAAGTTAGAAAAGTGAAATCATATTCAACCACCCCTTTAAATGAGTAGCCTATACATGAATAGCAATATTTGTAGCAACATTTTGGCGTCTCATCACTCATCACAAGCACAATTCTGTTGACAAAGAAGCGATCTTTTTTTCTTTACGGTTGTTAAAGTAGTTCACTCAGAAATAAACAATTTGTTTTATTCGCCGTCCTTCATGTTGTTAAACACCCACGTAAATACCTTTCTTCCAAGAAAGATGCAGTATAGCTGAGCTGTCAGATTCGAAAAAATTGTAAGCAACTAGCAATTAGCAACTAAATGTTCAGTTTGGTTCTGCACAAACTATAATAAATGTTGCTTTTTCACTGTTTGAAGTTTTCATGACTAATAATGGTTGCAGAAAGCGCTTGTTACTAAAAGGAAAATGTTTATAAATGACAAACTGTCTACAGAATGGGATTGAAATATCAGAAAAGTGTGACAACCGTATTTAGCGGCAGCTGTACAGTAAAAATGGAACAAGACATTGTTACTCTGGATTCAATTTAAAGTGAGGAGTTTCTATAGTTTGTGGGTTGCAGGTTGCTGTGTGGTGTACAATAACAACATCAAGTGTGTGTGTGTGTGTGTATAAGAGAGAGAGTGAGACAGAGGAGTTGTAATGAAATATGGATCTGGCGGCAGCTTGCCACTTGAAAACAGGCGCTTAATGAAAAGGCTGCTTCTGGGCTCTGTGTGCTGAATTGAAAATGGCTGGACAAAGTGAGGGGAAGAGATCAGGCTGAGTGAGAAAGAGAAGGCCAGAGAAAAAAGGGAGGAAATTGCTATATATCATTCCTCTCGGAAGGAGCCTCCAATCCATCTTGGCTAGCTGATCTTTTACTCTGTACTTATTTTTCCTCTGACCAAAGGAGCTCACAGGATGCTCATGTCCAAGCCGGCATGCTTTTTGTGGAGGTTGTAATTTCTTAAAGGGATAGTTCACCGAAAAATTTAGATTTTGTCATTATTTACTTACTCTCGCGTTATGTTTCAAACATGAATAGCTTTTTTCCCCATGCTCTTTTTCTTTCAATTACAGTGAACAAGGACGTGTACTTTCAAGCTTGAAAAATTATGCCAAACCACCATAAACTGATATAAAAGTGGTACATATTTTGTGCGAGAAACTCAGCTGTAGCTTTGCTTGAAGTCTTCACTAGAGAAATGGTGATGTCTCTGATTCATGACTGAGTGATTATTTTGAGTCAAATAATTTAATGATCGATTTACAGTGACCTGATTCTCGAGTTCATCTCATTGACTCAGCAGTTAATAGCTCACTTGAGGAGAAAATCGTGAATAATGACTTCTGCTCACACAAACTTGTATGAATTCATTAGAATCTTGCGATGACTTTAGACTTTTACCACTTTTACAATGCGTTTATGGTGCTTTTGTTAAAGGAATAGTTCACTTCAAAATGAACATTCTGGAATAATTTACTCACCCTCAAGTTGTTTCAAACCTGAATTTCTTTCTTCTGCTGAACACAAAAGAAGATATTTTGAAGAATGTCGGTAACCAAACAGTTGATGTACCCCATTGACTTCCATTGTAGGAAAAAAAGATACTATGGAAGTCAATGGGGTACATCAACTGTTTGGAGATAATTTTCATTTTGAAGTGAGCTTTTCCTTTAAGCTTGAAAGCTTCAGTCTCCATTCATTGTAATCGCATGGAAAAGAGTTGCAAAAAGAAAGCCATGCTGGTTTGAAATTATAAATCACATTCAGTTTTTGCACTCAGGGTGATATTGCCCCCAAAAATCATGCTTGGTATCATACATTTTTTATTCTTCAGTAAATAAAGTTTGATTAATTTATTGTTTTCACTTCTCAGAGGATTTTGAGGTTTTCTTGCATTGGGGAATCACTGTTCCGATAAAGGATTAGCTCTGAGAGATCTGTCAACAGGATTCGCTTCAGGGAACATATGCCAATGAGAGTGTAGTGTTGTGTTATGCGTACTGTATGTGTGTGAGTGTGCTTGTGTGTATTTGAGCGAGAACAGAAAGAGGCTGTGCCCACAGTCACATAAATGCATTAGTTTGATACCCAAAGATCAAATTTGGTATGTGTTTTTTGTACAGATCAGTAGTTTGAGTGCATCTGTAGTTTTAAATAAAAGGCCTATGTGGGCATTATGGGTAAAATAGTCATTGTGTTGGCTGAATCTATAAATCTATAATATGGTGGTAGTGATTTGTTTTTAGACTGTTTATCACCAGTGTACACAATATGTTCCATATGGTAGCTGTTACATTTGTGAATAGGAAAAGTGAGGAGGATTATGATCGGTATATACAGCTGTAATGATTTTAGCCAGGACAAATACAATATTTGATCATTTCAGTTGTAAGTAAAATTTAGACTTCCTTCATGCACATTTTTATACATTTTGCTTGATAAACAACTTCTTTCACAAGAGATGTTATACATTACTGCCAAGTCAGGAAGAACAACAAGACTTGGAGGAAAAATGTATTGTAATGCAGGCTGTGTTTGGAATTTAATACTGGTGTGCTGCTTATTGCATACAGCACAGTACATATGTATACGCAATATGCTGTTACACAATAATCTGTTATTCATATATTGTACTGGATGTGTGTATGTATGCAGCAAGGGGGCTCTCGACTGTCTCTTACAAACAAATGTTGCTCATTTTAACAAGACTTTGTAATATGATGCCACATATACAGCCAGTAACCCAAGGATTTCATAAATCTTCATAAATTTTTGAAAAGCCAACTGAAATTGAGATTTGGTCATGTAAACAAACAGTGTGGGCCAATGATGCAGGCGGTTACACATAAGATCATTAAAATTGCTTGAAACATGGAGTAAAATGCATTAATGCATGGCCACGTATACATGAAATACATTAAAATTCAGTATATCAATCAGGCAAATTCAGAAATTCAATTAAATTGATTCAGTTGATGCATTGCACAGTTAAACAAATAATCAGAATTTATTTAAATTATTATCAAAGCACATATTTTCACCATAAATTATGCTGCATAATTGCAAGTTTATATTTATATTAAAATAGTCAAGGCTAAATGAAGACAAGTGATGCAAATTGTTATAAAAAAAAAAAATTTGATTGCATAGCCAAATTCAGCCTTTTGTCTTAACACAGGAGCTATAATTATTATAGATGGTGCATATCCATGCAAATGTGACATTTATAGTGAAGGCAAGGCAAAGTAAGTATGACATATTATGATAAAACAATCTTCCTTTTTACTGGTCAGCTGAAGTGTCTCTAATTTCAGTCATTAATAACCAAGTTGGATCAAGGTTATTGATGCTCATTAGGGCAGTGCTGTGGCAACCGCCATTGAATTGTTCAAGGATATTACCAGATCCATCATTTCGATTGACTTATCTGTGGGGCGGATTTTCATAGGAAATGATTGACTAGTGTAATTGACTTGCAGCATGACATACAATTTGAATGGTGAACGTAAGATTAAGGCTTTAAATTGGTCCCTTGTGGTTATGGTTTTAAGAGGTGGGTGTCATGCAGGAAACTGTTTCCAACCTTCGTGTGGTTGGAGATGAACAATGGAATAAGAGTCTCAGTTTATGAATGAGGTATTTTTTTCCTCTCTGTTAAATGTTTACGAGCTCTTCACAATGAGAATGATCTGGAGGCTTCCTAAAGCTCAGTGATTGTACAATAGCCTCCGGAGCTGAAGTTGAGTTATGGTAATGGCCGTTTCGTTTCCGACATACGCTGTTAGCAGTAGACCAATCACAACATACTGGGCCATCTGGCCAATCAGAGCAGAGTAGGCTCGCGGAAAGGAGGGGTTTAGAGAGACTGAATCTTCAGATGAGTCATTTGAGAATCATTGAAAAATGTGGTGATGTGCAATGTATATTAAAAAAAAAAAAAAGGTTTTTACCTTTGATGCTTGTAAACTTGTAGGAGACCTCCAAAACAAAATTAGGAACCTTTAAAATGGCATAATAGGGGCACGTTAATAGATCTTTATTTACACAGCTGTGTGAATCTGACAATCACAGCAGTCAGCTTTTTATTCTTGCAATTAATCAAATTGTTATCAGTAAATATTTATATCCTTAATTATGCTGCATACATACATACACATACATATAATTATATATACATATATTACAATAATTTAAAATAAAAGAATAAATGAAAATTAATTAGGCTATTGGTTTTATAACCATTTCAGAAGTATAATAAACTGACTAAATTTCACATTTCATGATGCACTGTATTATTAATCAAATAATTAGAATTTAATCAAGTTGTTATCAGAGCAATTATGCTGCATAATATTTGTAATATATATATATATATATATATATATATATATATATATATAAATAAGCATTATACCTATATATGTTATATAACATAACATATATGTTCTGTCTGAATACTCAATTCTGATTGGCTGGAAGGTGTGCAATAAACCCGTTTAATGCCCAAGTCAGTTCAATCACCATTCTATAGTTTGATAATAAACATTTAACATACAGTATGCCTACATTTTATGTAAAATCAATTCATCTTTCAGCGAGAAACAGTTTTTAATTTATGATTTTTCGTGACAGTTCGTCATTCTTGCTAAATAGACTATTTTTGGATGATATTCAACCCCTCTGCTTCACATTTGGGTTATGATTATTATTGTATAAGCTGTTGTCTTTTTTTCTTTTTCTATTCTTATTTCTCAATAGGAATTTTAGAAGAAGCACCTGAGGGAATTTTAATGCTTATCTTAAACGTAACTGAAAACTTCTTTAAGTCCCCTGAGCTATTAAAGAGCAGCCCCCGAGAAATAAAAGCTTCTTCTTGGAAGCGGCATGACACGACAGAACTAGAACACTCACGTTATAATCATCGAAGCCATCTACGCTGTGAGTGTGCGCCGTCTGGTGTGTGTAGGGGTCTGTGTATCATCAGTTTGTCCTATTCCTCTATTTATAACCCGGCGTATGCTGAGAGCAGTGAGTCACGGGGGCCTCCGTGGAGATAATTTCAAGCGTTAATTAAATATTCAGTCAATGCTGGAACAACTAATCGAACCGTGACTCATCGGTTCATTCAACAGACACTGTGACATCCAGCTCATTCAACAGAGCACAGACACCTGATCCCACAATTACATCAATGACTGGCGCATGTCTCCTAATGACACCTCTCTTTGTCCGGCGAGAAATTCAGAGTGGGAAAGCCTTTCAGGTTGACATGAGTGAAAAACTAAGAACTGGATCATTAAAAATAGAAGAAAAACATGCAGCACAACAGTAAGCACGGGAGCTTTGAAGGTGTGTTCTGCTTGCATATGCCACAGGAAGTGCACCATGTGCTTTTTCATGTCCTCAGGGAGAGCTGGAGTTATACAGTATAATCATTTTAATTTTTGCGTGAGCTTGCACATACCTCCTCATTAGCTGTAATGACTCACACCTGTTAATCATTCTGACTTTTCCTATTGTTAAGGTTAGAGGCGCTGTGTCTGGAAAAGATAGAAATTGGTGTCCAATTAAAATTAAACATCAGAGAACTTTACATTTGTTGTGAATTAATATGTTATATAAACTGTGTTTAAAATTAGCTACTTTTCATGCTCAGCTAATTTAAATATAAATAACAATGTCTGCTTTCCTGATATTCTATGCAATTGTAGTAAAAAAACTACATTTAAACAAATATTTAAAAACTAAAAGTTTAAATTGGCAATTTTTATTTTTTTGCTCTCACCAACATGTTTTGTGCATACTGTATATCATTGCAAGCCTGTTACCCATTTTGGCTATTTAATTTAATTTAATTTAATTTAATTTAATTTAATTAAAAAAAAAAAATCTTTTTTTTTTCATGCCCCACATCTTTAACATGGATTGCAAACCTCATATGAAGTGAAATAAAAAGTACAACTGCTCATTTAATATTTAGTTTAACACCCTGAGGTCGAAACCATAAAAAGTTACTTTTTTTTTTTTATAAAGATTTTGTACTCTATTTGTGGATAATTAGAGTCTGCAGTATTCCATTTACTGTTTATCCTTCTTTTTCCCCTGTGTTCATTCTCCTCCTTTTCCCCTCTTTCCTTCCTCTACCCAATAGTCTCTTTTCTTGTTCACAATCTCTCCTCACACACGCTCCAGCTTTGAAGTAACAAGTTCACAGAGGTCAGCCGCAATAAGTGACAGAACACAGAGAGCCCTATACCTGAAAAGAAAATTAGAAACTTGTAAGGGTATCCAGCTTGTCAGCTCAAATTATTTTCAGCATTGACTGTACCAAACACATGCGCATACTCGCAAACACCTGCTATTTCTGGCCTCAGTATATAGATCTCTTAAGTCACACAAACTTTTTTTGTGATTCTGAAAAGTCTTGCTGTGAGTTAACAATGATTTTTCACTTACTGTATGCCTCTCTATCTCTCACACTCTCTCTCTCTCTCTTCTTTTTCAGTTTAACACAAAAGTGAATAACACAGCATGTTTCGACCACCTGGTTCAAGCTAATGTTCGCAATAAGAAGATCTTGAAAGATGCAGTACAGAACATTACAGCCAAAGGCATTACCAACTATACCAAAGGCTTTGAATTTGCTTTCAATCAGCTCTCAAATGTGAGTTTATTTTTACATTTAAGAAAGCTATCTATGAATTGAAAAAAATCAGTCAGTGGTCAGCAGGCTTAAAATCTGCACTTTGTGTGATCTCTCTTCACATTTGCTGAAAAGAGTGTCTATTATAAGATATCACTCTGCACCCGTCCTTTACGGTGTTCAAATAATATACAGTTTGATACATTACATATTATCCTTCCCTCCAGTCAGTGGTGGATTTGGTCATAAACAGACTTAAGGCAAGAAACATTCTACTATGCCACAAGTAGGGGGTTGATCTCACCCCTAGAATCACCTCTGTGTAGTAATATTTGTTTGTAAGAGGGTGCTGATCCTGATTAAACCTTGTGTTAAGTTTTAGTAGTATAGTATTGTTGTGTTCTGCCGACCTCTGCTGTTTATTCTATGTAACTGCATATGATTGTGCTCATTTCAGCCAAACATCAGCAGAGCAAACTGCAACAAGATTATAATGCTGTTTACTGATGGAGGCGAGGAGAGAGCAGAGGACGTCTTCAGCAGATACAATATCGACAAAAAGGTGTGTGTGTGAAGGTCACCATCAGTCTAAATCAATCAATCAATCAATCAATCAATCAATCAATCAATCAATCAATCAATCAATCAATCAACCTATCTACCTATCTACCTATCTACCTATCTACCTACCTACCTACCTACCTACCTACCTACCTTCCTTTGGGGTGACATTTACTTTAGGAAAATTAAGAACGCATTTATGGAGGACCAAACCTGCTGAATAAATAAATAAATCAATTCATTCTCTTCAACTCTTTCCTCGGATTTCCGTGTTTTCACTGGTATACAGTAGGGGGCGCTATCACGCATCTTCTGAAAGAGTACAGAATCTCTGGATCAAAACACAGGCGAAGAAGAAACAGAAACAATCAAGGGGGTAATCTTTCAGCCGAAACTGAAGCTTCCCCGGGGGCCGCCATTGATTAGCAGACCATCACCTGCTGTTAGCATTCCATTGACTCCCATTCATTTTGGCGTCACTTTGACAGCGAATAACTTTACATCTGAGGTGTTTAAAGAAACACGAAAATGTATAAAAGGCTCCATTACCTTGTATCTTACATAATGCCCCCGTAGAAGCATTTTTTTTGTAAAAATAGGCTAACAATTGCGTCATAACCACGCGACTCTCTGTCGCACAGTAGAGAAATGATCGTATGGACAGGAGGAGAAGCTCGCGGGCAATCGGGGGGACGTGGAGGCAAAATGACAAAATAATTAATCAGAATAATTAGCAAAAGTTGCTCCTGCTCCTAGCTCATGGACACCTCCTACTCACGCTCTCCGTCTCTGGAAGTTTCGGAAGGGAATGATTCAGATTTCTCTTGGCACAGCTACTAGAAGACAGACGGGTTGCTCACGTCACATCTACGTCGTCAAGCTCAGTTTGAGTCTGCGCAGTACGCTCGGCCATCAGGAAGTGAGAGCTTCTAATTGACTTCACTTTTCTCCGTTGAATCCAATCGGGTCGCTGTGTCCATTTCTTTTACTGTCTATGGAAACAATCGATACCATGTAACTAAGCAGATGAATGTGTAAAATAAAGCAAAGATGAAAAAAATAAACGGCATATAAATCAAAACTGCAGAATGTTACCAAATGAAATGTCGACCCAGGACGAGGTATAGGACTTGTGCAACCATTCTGTTGATGGAATGGAATCGAAATTCGTACAACAAAATATTCTGGTGGCTATGAAAGTTGTGAAAAAAAAAAAAAAAAAAAAATACTGGCGCTGTCTGGCAACTTTTTCAAAAACGCTGTCGGGGAAAGAGTTGATTACTTTTTCCTTATTAGGGGTTCAAGCATGAAATGCTGAAACCCTATTGTAATTGTAAGGATTTGTAAAACGCATCATGCAGGCCAAACCGTAAGGCCTAGAGACCTGAAACCTGAAAGTACATCTCCAATTTCGATTTAGGCAGGAAAATTTTTCTGCTATGTCGAATTTTGTCCAAAACCTACTTTTGCGAACTAGTCCCTGGTTTTTCGCTCGATCGGAACCTAGGACAATTCTCTGGACTCTCTAGATCAATAGTTATCGAAAAAAAGTTGAACTTTTGCATTTGGGTGGCTGTAACAGGGTCACTTAGAAAAGGGGTGTGACAAAATACACTCAAAAGCCTATGAATCCTAAAGGAAAACAAAAATTGATGAGCATATGTTTCATAACATGGTGAAGAAGCATGCAGAGTTTCATGGAGATCGGACCATAGGTGGTGCTATAACTGGCAAAAAGCTTCAATTCTTATTAGGGGTTCAAGCATGAAATGCTGAAACCCTATTGTAATTGTAAGGATTTGTAAAACTGATCGTGCAGGCCAAACCGTAAGGCCTAGAGACTTGAAACCTGGCCAGATAGTAGGCCTCAATTTGGGGACAGCCTATCAGAGTATGACCCCGATTGGCCCATAGGTGGCGCTACAGCAACAAAAGTACAAAATTGCGCATAACTCTTAGACCATTTGTCCTAGTCTCAAGTGTCTTACACCACTGTGATCCCTGGCTCAAGGCGGACAAAATGTATATCTCCAATTTTTATCAAAAAATTTCTGCTATGTCGAATTATGTCCAATACCTACTTGAAAAAAGTTGAACTTTTGCATTTGGGTGGCTGTAACAGGGTCATTTAGAAAAGGGGCGTGACAAAATACACTCAAAAGCCTATAAATCCTAAAGGAAAACTCAGAACGTCACAAAAATCGATGAGCATATGTGTCATAACATGGTGAAGAAGGTAGGTGGCGCTATAACTGTTAAAAAGCTTTAAAACCATAGATTTCCTATGGTACATTGCCTGTATTGGGTGTAAATGGTCTTTTCCATCTGTTATGTCAGTGGTTACATGCTTGCTAAATAAAACTTAATAACTTTTGATGCTTTTGTGCTTAAAGGCCTTAAAGGCCTTAACTGCTTGAACCCCGATAAATGCAGCTTGCAGCTTTAATTTTTTCCTGTTTTCTGTATTTATTTTTACTTTAATTTGTATTATTTTTTACTTTTATTTATTTATTCTTTCATGCAATTATATTTGCACTTCATGCACTTATTTATGCATTCATATATTTTCATATATTTATTTTACATTTATTTCCAGATTTAATTTTTTATTTATGCATTTTTATTTTTTACTTTTCCATGTGTAACATGTAAATGAGGAAGGCAGTCATTGCGTAGCTCCATTGGTTGAGCACAAAACATTAAAGAATAAATAAATAAAAGTTACAAAAATAAAAAAAAATACAGAAAACAATAAATGAAGAAAGAAAAGTAATACGAAAATAAAGTCAGGATTAAAAAATAGTTATATTACTTATGTTTGTTTTTATCAAGTAATTTATTCCTTTATTTATTTTCATATTATTATATTGATTTATTGATTGATTTTTTACTTTAGCATTACACATTCCCCTCACATTCTCGTAATGTCTATACATCTTTCCAAGTGTATAATTAGCTCTAATGCACTGATTTGATTGAAATCATAAGCAGTACAACAAAAACTGCTATGGTGTTTAAATTATTTTTTACATGTGAATGTTATAATTCTATAACATATTTTATATAAACTTATATGGATTCATTAAATGTCCTTAAACAGGCCTCATCTATCTATTATTTATTTATTTAAATAAGACCCATACATGATCTTTTTGGCATGATACAGTTACAGTGAATTTGTATACTATGCTGTTTGATTGCAGGTGCGAGTGTTCACGTTCTCTGTTGGTCAACACAACTATGACACAGGGCCAATAAAGTGGATGGCCTGTGCTAACAAAGGTAAGTTTTGCTTTGCTCAGTCTGTGTTTGCCCCCTAGTGGCTGAAGTACAAATATAATTCTCACATCTCACAGCCTCTTTAGCAGGCTCGGCATTGGATTGCAAAATAAAAAAACAATACATGACACCCTGACGCTATGTTTTCTAGGATATTTCTACGAAATCCCTTCCATTGGAGCCATCCGCATAAACACACAGGTCTGTATGACGCCGAAGCGTTTCTAATGTGATTTGTTTATTTTGATAGTTGCTCTTGTTTAGGAGTATGTGAATGTCCAATGATGACCTACATTTGATTGCTTTGTGTTGTTTACTGTTGCTTAGGAATATCTAGATGTTTTGAGTAGGCCGATGGTCCTTGCAGATGCTAAACAAGTGCAGTGGACCAATGTTTACCTGGACGCTCTGGTACAGCCTTATTCAACAAACGTCATAGAAACCATTTAAAAAGTGTTATATGCTTCATTGTTTTCTGTGTTCTCTTCATGACCTCAGGAGTTGGGCTTAGTCATCACAGGCACACTACCTGTGTTCAACAAGACCAAATCCAGGGTGGGAGAATCTCAGAACCAGGTCAGTCTATCGTTTATCTGGATTTTCCAGCTGGTTTTCCTTGTAAAATAGTTTGGAAACACTCACATATTCTTTATTATTACTGCCTTTTATAATTTAGGGTAACCAAACAGGATATAACTGTATAAAATCTGGAATACATCAGTTTGATATATAAATTATAGATAGGCCTATGTATACAGTACACTACCATTTAAGAGTTTAAGGTCGGTGAGATTTTTTTTTTCCAAGTCACGTATGCTTTCCAAGACTAAATTTATTTGATAAAAATACATAAAACAGTTATATTGTGAAATATTATTACAATTTAAAATAATGGGTTTCTATTTCAACATATTTTAAAATTCATCATTAATCCAGTCTTCTGTCACATTATCCTTCAGCTGCTTAATATTTTTATAGAAGCCATGCTACTTTCTTTTTATCAGGATTCTTTAAATAGAACATTCTAAAGAACAACCTTATTTATAATATTTTCTAACAAATTTTTTTTTTTTTTTGAATAAATGTTATTTTAGTATTAATTTCTTAAAAAAAAAAAAAAAAAATCCTACTGAACCTAAACTTGAATGGTAGTGTATATAGTGCTTAGTCAGTTTGCATATATCAGCAGTATTCAAATGGTTCCTTCTGGGCCACGGGACACAATTGCGCCATTTTACCGTTTTTACAGATTAAAGCGAGCAGTGCGTCAAAACAATGGTGCTGTACACAGCACAAGTGCTCAGGGTCGTTTACAGTAATAATCTTCTGGCGCTACATCCTCGAGTATTTTTATCCAGTGCCAAACGCGCTTCATTCAAGCCCTTTCCGCTCTGTGCGCGTTTCTTCTCTCTCTCGCTAGTAGACGTAAAGCGCCACATTGAGAGCTGCAGATGATGTGGTTATTTTAACAACAGTAGCAGGAACACGGTGAGCAGCAAAATAGATACTTTTGCTAAAATGCTGCTGGAAACGAGAATGCAGCAAATACAATTATTTGTGTCATACAGATGTCATACACCGTTTAGGCCTTTAGACGTTTTGTTTTTTTCCATACATTTAGCATTATTAATCAGCATATTAAGAGCATTTCATAATAAACAATGTTATAATTTGGAATATTATTTGGAGATGGCAAGGGAAGACAAAAACTTTAAAATGACTTGTTAACTTTGTTCTGTGTTCATAATGAGTGTTTTGATTATTAGATTATTTACGTTTTTTGTTTTTAGTAGTTCTTAAGAGGTAAAACCTGCACTCTCAGTCCCAAGGCCTACTATGTTTCATACACGTAGTATATATATATATATATATATATATATATATATAGGTATGATTAAAATATATATATATACTGCTTTAGCTCTTCTTTTTTTTTTCAAAGTACTATGGTTGCCTCAATGGAAATTTAATAAATGTTCCAAAAAAGTATTGTCCAGACCTCTGAATATAGAAACAGATCCCCTGGTACACATGAATGTACCTCAAAATGTATTTTTAAAAGTAATTCTATATATGTAAAAGGTTTGCATATCTTTAACAGTGGCCCATATATAAAATTAAAAGATTATTTTTGATATGTTGTATTTTAATATTGTTATATTAAAAAAAGTACAACATTTCAAATTGTGCCCTACAAGTCAGAAGCAGGAATATAACATTCGAATGAACACAGAACAGAACACCAGATGTGTCATTAACAAACCCAATTCTCTATTAATAGCTCGATGCTTGGAACAAACTTCTATTTTTGTCACGTTTAATGGGGATAAAGCTACTACTGACGCAAACGTGTAAACTTCATTATCTCTTGAATGTATTAACCATGCGGACAGTGACCTTCTTAGGAACACTACGATAGTAACAGATATGGAAAATAAATATCATAGAGTATCTTATCCTACACTTTCCCAGTTGGAGGTCAAAGGATCAGTACGTTGTCTACTAAACCCGATTGACCCTCTGAAAGTTGCCATTACTTTCCACTCGCTGACTGCGTCACTGGGTTCTTTGATAAGTTTAATATCAGTTTCCAGTATGGATGACGAGAAGCCATTTAGACGTGACACTTTGTAACTTTGCAATGTTTTATAGTGGTTATTTTTGCCAAGTTGAAAAGATTTGCATGTTGTTGTTGTTGTTCTACTAACTCTAATAAGAGTTAGTTGACATGTAGTTGCAAATTAAGAAGAGTATTAGCAGACTGTAGGTTAGGGTTAGTAGAATAAGTTGACTGGTACTTGCAATGTTACTTGTAGAATGTCTGTTGGAGGACCAACAAAATAAAGTGTTGGCAGATATTAAGCAGACATTCTACTAATACTCTGAGGAGAGTTAATTGACGTAGTTGCAAAGTTACTTATAGTTAGTAGAATGTCTAAAGAGGACTATCGTAATAAATTGTTACCCATATTTGTTTGTAAATGTCTCTACATTGTATGTCAGAGTGGAAACTTAGTGTTGTTGATTTCTCTTTTAGCATCAGAACCAGTTGATTTTAGGAGTGATGGGGGTGGATGTGTCTCTCGATGATATCAAAAGATTGACGCCCCGCTTCACAGTGAGTACCCGAAACACAAACAATTTCAACTCAAATACTGTCAGCATTTAATTTGGTTGTTGTTCCAGTCTCATAAAAAGACTAAAAAGGGACTTATTTAAGGGATTCATTCTTTTGACCTAAAAGCTGAAAATTCTTTGATTATTTACTCTAGGACTGCGCCAACTGAAGAATTTTCTAGTCGTCTAGTAGTCGTTCATTTAAGCCATTAGTAGACTAATAGCACGTTTATATAAGTTTACTTAATATATATAATTAATATTAATATATACTGAGGAGAATATTAAACCATAATGACTGTTTAATATATAGGCGTAATATAGCCTATTCTGCGCTCAAGCGTACGCATAAAGCTTGCCGCAAAGCGCCAGCAAAAAAAATAGCAAGGAGACATTTAAATTATTTATTAGTAAACTAGTATTTTATGAGTCAGTATCGGCTGCAAAAATGAAGATGATGCTGACTCAATCCCGGCTGTATTGTGGACACGCCTATAGAGAGAAATCAAATTTCATACGGATTACATAAGCAGAGAGTGTTTAAAAGTAGACATTTCAAGCTTTCTATAGATGTATTTCTCATGCATGGTTGGCAAGTTACGCGGAGTTTCGGTTCATTTTTGTGACGCGCTCCACAGAGACAGCAGAAAGCAAAGTGCATCCTGTTTGTTTTCTTTATTTTACAAAAGCACAATTTGATGTTAATGTGAGTTTACCCAAATAAAAGTACAGTTTCGAATGATGTATTACTCTTATCTGTATGACTAAAAATGACTGGGTATTTTAAGTTGTTTCCGCTGTTGTCAGGAAAAAAATGCAAGTGATCGCGCCGGCGCCTCCATGCCATGAAGCTTGCTAATACTTTAGCTTCCACACTAAATATGCGCCTAATAATTGTGAATATTTATCTAGGTTAACATAAAAGTGAGCGGCCAAGTAAAGGTTTGAGGTTGATGGATGATTATGCGAACGTTTGGATTTCCTGTCCGACACACTGTAATTGCCACAAGGACCCGCCGTTAACTACCTCTCCCTCAAGGATTGTGTGAATTTGCCATAATTATATATATATATATATATATTTTTTTTTTAACTACACGACTAATACAATTTGGGTCGGCTAAGCCTCTTCTAGTCGACTAACGTTTAGTCTACTATTAGGGGGCAGCCCTCATTTACTCACCCTCTAGTCATTCCAAACCCAAATCCGCCTTTTTACTGTGGAACACAGAATAAGATGTTTCAATGAATGTTCACACTGCTCTTTTTACATAAAACAAATGCAAATGAGGATTTGGCTGATGACAAGCTCCAAAAATTACTAAAAAGCACCACAAAAGTATCAAAAAAGTTGTAATCTAGAGCTATGCAAATCTTATCATATATTAATATGAAAAAGCAATTGTTTTTTTTAGCAAGACCAGCATACAAAAAAAAGACCATTTACAATACATAAAAATAAATAAATAAATACAATTAAAATAAAATATAATAAAATACTACACAAGACAACAACAGGACCAAACACCTACCTACTTTCATGTCCACTACTGTTCAAAAGTTTATAGTAAAAAAAAATTCAGGAAGGACACATTAAATTGGTCAAAGGTGTGTAACTGTTTCCAATATTGTTAATGACAAGAAATGTTACTTCAGCAGCAAATCAGCATATTAAAATGATTTCTGTAGGATTATGTGACACCGAAGACTGGAGTAATAATGCTGAAATTTCAGCTTTGCCATCACAGGAATAAATTACATTTTAAAATATATTCAAATAAAAAAAGGCTCATTTTAAACTGTAATAATTTTTACAATATTACTGTTTTTACTGTATTTTTAATAAAATATGCATGATAGTCTTCTAAGCATTTAATAATCTTACCAACTGCAACATTTTTAACAGTAGGCTAGTGTAGAATAAAATATGAAGTGTCAGATGTGTCGCACCAGTTTGACGTCAAGGACGAGATGTGAGAATTGTATGGCTTCAAAAGACTTGGAATATAGTGCATAAATCACACACACTAATTTTATGGGGCTTTTATGATACTTTCTTTTCAGATTTGGTGCTTGACAGACCTATTCACTTTCATTGCATGGGCAAAAAAACTTTAGAAAAAAGAAAATCTGGTTTTGGGGCGGCGTGAGGGCACCGAACGGCGACGAGTTTTAATTTAGGGTGAACTGTTCCTTGAACGCTAAATAATTCGATTTATAAGGGAACAAAGTGAAACTCATGTGTTAGATGTTTTCTTTGCAGACTCTTTGAGTCGCTGTAATAAGAATAACACGGCATGCATAAGATAAATGCGCTATTGTTCTGCGGTCTGCCGTCTTGCGGTTTCGCCTTCTTACAGTAAGATCGCTCTTAAGAGGACGTAAGCCCTTGTACATTACATCTGTTTGTACTTACATTTGATTTGTAAATGGTTGTGATTTTCTGTTAAGCTCAGAGGAATGTTTCCAGATGAACCGACACATTTGATTAACGCTAAGTGCTCAGGGTTGATTGACAGCTCGGGTCGGCGTTCTCAGGGGATATTAGACAGTACCCCGCTAGTGAGGGATTAACCACCGCATCTCTGAGGAACCAGGTCCATTTGGTCTAAGCAGGGATTTGGGTTTGATGGTGGTCTTCTTATTCGATGTGTCCTCACTATTCTCCTTTTTCCGTTTTGTTTATTTCAGATTGGTCCTAATGGATATTATTTCGCAATTGACCCTAACGGTTACGTGCTGCTCCATCCAAACCTGCAACCAAAGGTACTGAAGCATTTTCTCCACCCAAATACCTCAAATATGACATCACAGCACATTTATGACAGAGGAAGAGGTTTTAAGGCTGCTTGTGGTGGAGAACCATGACATACCATGACATGCATGTTAAAACGTTTCTTGCTTGTTTGACATCTATTTGACAACGTCTGTAGTTCTTGTATCTCTCTCTCTCTCTCTCTCTCTCTCTCTCTCTCTCTCTCTCTCTCTCTCTCTCTCTCTCTCTCTCTCTCTCTCTCTCTCTATATATATATATATATATATATATATATCTTTATCTCTATCTCCCCTTCCTTGTTTGTGTATGTGTGCTGCATATTTATGTTCATTCTCACCTCTTAAACCATGTGTTCATGAGCACATTTATATCAAGAATGTAACCAAATTTTTATGATAACGCCAAATTGAAATCCCAAACTGAGTATTACTATTCTGAATATTTTCCTTCCCAATATAGATGCTATATTAGATATGACATGGATGTTAAATTAAATATAGTGTCTACTGGCGACCTAAAGTCTATTTTTGGGAGAAATAACACCATATACACTACCTTTCAAAGGTTTGGGGTCAGTAAGGTTTTTTTTTTTTTTTTGTTATTAAAGAAATTAATACTTTTATTCAGCAACAATGAATTAAATTGATAGAGTAACCATATACTTTTACTTTGTTACAAAACAATTCTTCAAATAAATGCTGTTCCTTTGAACTTTCTATTTCTCAAAGATTCCTGGAAAGAAAGAAAAAAATCACTGTTTCCACAAAAGTAATGAGCAGCACAAATGCTTTCAATGTTTTCATTGAGTAATGATGCTGAAAATTTAGCTTTGCCGTTACAGTAATAAAATACATTTTAAAACCGTTATTGTAAATTGTAATGATTTCACTAAATAATAAATTAAAAGTTCTGTCAAAAAACTCTAAATGGTTTGGCGCAGGCTGATAGATCCTTAACTCAATCTGCTTGCAATCACATCTTTCTGTATAGGGCACAGCTGATTGAATCCTGCTGTATCAGCAGCCAATGAGCTTGCTGCCCAACTTTCAAATACTTGGTCAGCGTCTGCGTAGCAGTTTGCAGTGCGCGTTCAGAAACCCTCCACCTTCCCCAGCTCCACCTGTATTAGATCTGCTACAGGTAATTCATGTACGCTATATTGTACAGCAGCAGCATGTTTTACTTGCTCACAGCAGCATGTGCTGTACTTGCTCTGCAGCAGCAGCAATAACAGCAGCAGCAGTATAGTATAGCAGATCTATTTCTCCAAGACCAACATATTAACATACCATGCCAAACCCTTCGAGAGTTATCATGACAGAACTGTTTTGCTGCATTTTTGATCAAATGAATGCAGCCTTGATGAGTATAAGAGACTTAAATGTCTTACCGACTCCAAACTTTTGAACTATAGTGTAATCTAGAGCTATGCAAATCGTATCATATATTAATATAAAGCATTTTTTTCTCAATATTGTATTGATGCTTGAAGTCATTGTATCGGTATTTTTATTTTATTTATCTCCCACAGTTCCACCACATAAGAAAAAAATTATTTGGTAAATCAGAATTATGATATATTAAGGTAATAATTATGTCATACAAAACTATATTATTAGATAAAAAGTCTTAATTATAATATAAAAAAATTATAATTATGACAAAAAGTTGTGATAAAATTTGACACTTTTGCCAATTTTACCGATATGTTGTGATATTTGTCATATTTAGTTGTGTTATTTGACGGATATACAGTAGGTTTCCATATAGGTGATGAATTGTGATGCATTAAATTATGCGTTGCACATTGCAATACCCAGCCCTAATATTATCCCTTCTGTTTTTCTTCCATTCATATGTTTTTATAGTTAAAACCATATTACATTTGTCTATCTTATGAAAAAAACAGGAAGATTAAGCAGCTGCGAGTGATTCAGCTCATATCATTATTGACAAGTGTGTATGACCTCATATGTAAAGCTGTAGATTTAGAATGTATGAACATGCATTTGCGGTGTGTAAACAGGCGCTCATATAGCTTTTCCTTTGGATCGGAGCATGCAGCCCCTCTTCTGGGTGAGCTTTGCACATAACCTTTGCAAATCGCCCAAAGTAATGCACGTGCTTCTGGCAGCGAACCTGCATATATGTTTCTCAATGCAACTCGACTACAATTTTTACATATCAGTCTATTTGCAGGTCCCTTTGATTCTGGTATCCCACCACACACATGGGCCGGTCTGCATTTCATCTTTTAAATAAAGAATGTGAAGGAGAAAAGAGATCACGTGTGTGCGTTCAGGGTCATAGTTTATCCTCAGTCTGGATGGTAAAAGCACCGTCCATCACCTAGTCTTAGACAACCCCAGCCCACCATGACACCCTCGCAAGTTAAGGAGGAAAATGCATTAAATATATTATGTCTGGTCGGACATAGATTGCAAATCGTTTAGACATTTTCTGATTTAAGCTCAATTTGCAATCGCAAAGAGTTATACATGTGCAGGGCTCAACAATAAGGATGACTCAGGGGCCAGTGTAAGATCTTACGTTCATCGTAAACATTTGGTTTAGTTTGATGTATTTATGTTATGTAATTATGCTAATTGAAGGATGTATCCAAGGTAACGTTATCTAGCCTGCTAATGTAGTACTTTGTTGGAATTTGCTGCGAATTTGACTGTGATGGTAATGGAAGTGTCAAACAAATCAGTAATGTTTTGCACCGTACTGTATACTATTCCTTTCTAAAAAAAAAAAAAAAAAAAGTGTTTGAATTCATAGTTATATGGAGTTACACGTATTTTTTTAATGTATATGTGCATTTTATGTTTTTATTATTATTGTTAATCAAAAACCTTTTGAATTAGCTCTATTATTCTATTAATTTTATTAAGTACATAACAATTATTTGTCTCTTTTTAAGAAGATTAAATCACCTCAAATTGTATACACTAACATTCAAAAGTTTGGTCAGTACCAAATTATTTTAAAGACATACTTTTTTTTTTTTAGCAGTGATGCATTGAATTGATCAAAAGTGGCATTGCTACAAAAATGCCTAATCTATTTTACTCTATTTCAAATAAATGCTCTTTATTTGAACTTTCTATTCAGTAAATCTACCACAAAATGGTAAATCTACCAAAAAATATTAAGCAAGACAACTGTTTTCAACATTGATAATAATAAGAAATGTTATTTGAGCACCAAATCAGCATATTATAAGGATTTCTGAAGGATCATGTGACACTGAAGACTGGAGTAATAAGTTTTATTTATACATAAAAATACTAAGTTTTATTTATAAAGCCCGAGCTGGCAGAGCGAACTGATATGTTAATTTTCAAGTCATCGGCATAACAGTTGATAGCTGAGACCATAACTATGGATAATGTGACCAAGAGGTAACAAATAAATATTGATCAGAAGTGGTCCAAGAACAGAGCCTTGAGGGACACCTTGAGAGAGAGAGAACACATGAGAAGATTTGAAGTTTTGGACAGTAATAAAACATTGTCTATCAGTGAGATATGATATAAACCAAGATAAAGCACTACCCGTGATGCCGATAGCCGATAGCCGAGAGGTACTGTAAGTATGTGATGAGGTAGAGGTACAGTGTCAAAGGCTGCTGTTAAGTCAAGCATGATGAGAGCAATAAGACCAAAATCAGCAGATATTATGAGGTCATTAGTAATTTTTACCAATGCTGTTTCAGTGCTGTGGCTTGACCGAAAGCCAAATTGATAGGGATCAAGAAGAATGTTAGCAGAGAGATGAGCTTGTAGCTGCGAGGCAACTACTTTTTCAAACAGCTTAGAAACAAAAGGAAGATTAGATATAGGTCTGAAATTATTCATTACAGAAGAATCTAGCCCTGGTTTCTTTAAAATAGGAGTGACCGCAGCCATTTTTAATGATAGTGGGACAGACCCAGAAGAAATGGAACAGTTGATCAAATGAGCAATAGGAGATGAGATTTCAGATGGGCAGCTTTTAAGAAGTTATAGGTGCTGGATCTAACTGACAAGTAGATAAGCTAGTTTGAACAATTAGGTCACTAACAGAAGATGGGCTGGTAAGAGTAAAGCTAAAGAGGATGTGCTTTATGGGCTGAGGTGAGGACCAATTAGAGGAAACTTCTGAGTTTGATGAAAATGTTTCATAAAAAGTGGAGGAAGGAGTTGCAGTCTTGCAGAGGTCAATTTAGCCGATAATAAGGTGCGTTAAAGGGTTAACAAGTTTGTTAACAGTTAAAAAAAAAAGTCTTAGGTCTACTAAGACTACTTAGCAGTGGTAATTATGGAGGAGTAGGATGCTGTGCATGTGACATTAAGAGCAGACTTGTATTTTAGCTGGTGAGATTTAACATTGTGATAATTAATAGTAGTTTTGTGAAGAGGTTCAGGAAGAGGGAAATCAAATCTAACTGTTATCAGCTTATTATCAGAAATACCAGTTTGTGAGCCAGATACAGAGACATTATTCATTCCTGAAGTGCAAACAAGATCAAGTGTGTGACCACGGCAGTGAGTAGGAAAGTCAGCATGTTGTACAAGACTAAAATTATCCAAAGTTAATGTAAGGTCATTGGCATTAGAACAGACAGAGTCAAAAGGGATATTGCAATCACCAAGCAGGATGACATGATGACAGGATAACATAAGAGGATGCAGCATAGGCCAGAGTAAGTAGTTCATTGAGTTCAGAGACAAAAATCTGACTTAGGAGGCCGATATATTAATATGATCCATCGCTCTACCGGGCGATGCAGTAATGATGCTGAAAATTCAGCTTTGCCGCCACAGGAATACATTTGATTTTATAAATATGATTAGAATTTAAAATAATTATAATTGTACAATTTTAATAATATTTCAAAATATTATACATAAAAATTAAACAATCTTTAAACCCCAAACTTTAAAACAGTAGTGTATATATATTTTCTGATGCATATAAAATATTAAATAGTACAAAATTATATAATATTTTTGAGAAATTTTATTTGAGAGATTTCTTCGCTCTTTCAGCTGTCTATGCTTGAGAATGCCTGTTTTGTGAATCGGGGCAAGTGCTGAAACATGTCAGTGTTATTGCTGAAATTTTAGGTCAGAGACTTACAAGGTTTGCTGTTAAATATACACAAAAATAACAAAGCTCCAGGTCTTATATATGGAGAGTATTAACTTCAGTCCACAAGCATCAAACATACAGAACACATTTCCATCCTTGGCGTCAGTAAGAACGAGTGTTATGACATATTTCCATCTTGCCTCAAAGATCCGTCCTCCAGCTTTTGGTTTAAAAGAAACAACATAGACTCTGAGGTTCCTTCCCCTCTCTGTCGCTTCGTATGGGGAAAGCCTTTGAAAACCCTTTACCGAAACAAACTCGTAACATACTTGCAAACAATGCTCTTTTTAATGAGCTCATCTATATTGGTAATGGCAATAAAAAATGCAAGTGCCATTACAAACATAAACGCCAGTGTTATTGCTCCCAGCGGACTCCATGTGCGGAACGGTTGGTTTTACTTTAGTTTGGCGAGCCGACTCTGATCACATCTGAAGGCTTGATCTCTCAAGGACAGATGTTGAGATGCTATCGGGTACGGCCGCAGATCAAGCAGGCTGATTGAGAGAGACACATAGGCATGGATTGAATATCTGAACCGTGGATGCCGTACTTAACCCTGAGCAGCGCTGATATGCAAACACAAGCCCCTAAACCATGGGGTGCCAGATCTACTGGAAACAGTTCAAAGTGCTCCACCAGTATCCAACGGTGCAAAACACATGACTGAATTTGTCGGCTAAAGTTAAGAGAAAGCGACCACTTCGAACGAACTTTGGAGAGTCTTTCAGGGAGACTTTGAACACTGCAGGAAGAGCTAATTTGATTTTGACAGTGTAGAAATTGAACAAACCCTCATAGTATGTCAGCCATATGTTGTCTGCTCGCCAGAGAGCCAAATAATTGTTCAAACAGTAGGAAGGCCTACACGATGGGAATCGATTTATAGTGTGCACTTTTATTTCTTTCAAACCTTCTCATCTATGATGGATTGCCGTGTTTTACAATAACAGCATTGTTAACAAGTGTGGTCTCTTTCAATGCTTAAGTCAGTTTTGGCACCCATAAATAACTCTCTTTCTGTTTCCATGCACTAAAATCCTCTCCATATATCTCACTAGAACAGGATTCAGAGCCGTCGCTGCAGGCTAAGTAAAAAGCTGGCTCTTGCGTTCCCTGAGGTGAGACCATGCAAACTGTGGTAGACCAGTTAGTCTTGTCATATTAGAAATAGAGAGAAATAGTGCTAAATAGCTTGTTTAACTCTTTATAGCTGTAGTATGATATCTAGTATGCCTACTTGTAGTGTATGTATTACACAAAATCATTGCTGAGCTCATTTGTAGTTCCAGAACCCAAAATCTCTGAGATAGTTACGTAACGCTACATACAGCTACATTGTGCACGACACATATGATTGAATGCAATCATTTTTTTTTATAATGATTGCATAAATATAATTTGATCAGTTCAAAAGTTTGGGGTACGATTTTTCATTTTTCTGTGCTAAGGCTGCATTATTTGATAAATTAAGTAAAAAACAGTAATATTGTGAAATATTATTACAATATTAGAATAATACATATATATATATATTAAAAAAAGAATTATATATATATTTCTATTTTAGATGTTCAGCAGCAATTACTACAGTCGTCAGTGTCACATTATTCTTTGGAAATCATTTTAAAATGCTGATTTGATGCTCATTTAGTATTATTTTCAGTTGAAAATCGCTGTGCTGTTTAATATTTTTATATAGAAACTGTGATGCATTTTCCAAAATAAATTATGTAATTTATTTGAAATACACTTTTTATAGCAATTTAAATTTCTGTACTGTCCTTTTTGATGATTAAATGCATCCTTTCTGAATTAAAGTATTAATAATAAAAAAATATTACTGAACCCAAACTTTTTTTACTGTAGTTGCATAATACTATATATATATATATATATATATATATATATATATATAATTATACATTTGTACATATTTATTTATTTATTTATTTATACACACACACACACACACACACACACACACACACACACACACACACACACACACATAGTGGGAACCAGCATTCAAAACACAGCATATGCTTATGATCAGTCATGCTGGTGTATTGAGCAGGGATATGACTTCAGTAAGTGTGTGTAATGGTTATCAGGAGTGCTAGCATGCCATCTGATGTTTGTTTGTGTCTACAGAGTGAGAGTTCACTGAGATATTTCCTGTCTGGCGGATCAGAAAGATAATGTGTTTTATTTGTTCCAACCGTTACCAGATATACTGGAGAGTTCAGCCTAATGTAGCACGTTCAGCACTTGCATCCAATGCATATCTCAAGCAGTTGGTATTCATGTCATGTGCTTGTAATCTTAAAGGATTCAGTAATGATTTCTTCATATGGCAGGTCTGTGTTCTCACTTGACCTCCATTTGTAATGCGAACAACAAAAAGATGATTTACTGTCCAAGTGAAAGCACACAAGTGAAAAATGAGAAGGAGAAAAGGGAAAGGAAAACATTTGCTGAAACGGTAACGTTGCCTGTCCCACAGTGGCGTTATGGGGAAATGGACATGCCTGACATGTTTAGTCAAATTCTGCTGCTTTTTTTGGCTTCTAATTGGCCAAAAGTCGCCTTTTTCTTCTTTCAACTTTTCCTTTCCTATATAATTTTTTTATTTCACATTTTTTTGTATCACATAGATTTATTAAATTAGCATTTGTTAGGATCTCTGATTTAAAAAAAAAAAATCTATCATACATCTGTTTTGTGTCATATGTTTTGTAAAACGTCTTGGTTACGTATGTAACCCTAATTCCCTGAAGGAGGGAACAGAGACGTAGTCGACGTGTCGACTGATTGGGATCACGCT
Organism: Rutilus rutilus; assembly: GCF_951802725.1. NCBI lineage: Eukaryota > Metazoa > Chordata > Actinopteri > Cypriniformes > Leuciscidae > Rutilus > Rutilus rutilus. The sequence continues at coordinate 33,638,538 of NC_140213.1, forward strand.
TAGGGAGCATGTCATCTTCGAGTATTGTTAAAACGAGTCAATGCACACCTTGGCTTGTCGAGCTTTGCATCCACGCTCCGCCCCCGCAGCGCGGGTGTAAATACGGAAGTGGATGCATGCACCTCTTGTTTTTCGCTGAGGAGCCAAGCGGAGCCCGGAGTCAGTGGTGGTCCAGCAAAAGTGGCGACGGGACTACGTCTCCGTTCCCTCCTTCAGGGAGGGACGTAGTCGACGTGCCGACTGATTGGGATCCCTATTAAAACGCCACTAGTGCTGCCACCTTCTAGTGCCTAGACAAAAGCCTCCAGACCCCTTGCATAATTGAGGCGGAGATAGGACAGGGCTTAGGCCAGAAAAGTCACTGCTGTTCCGCAAGACCCACTCAGTTAGACTTGGATAACACTGGGAAAGTGTGCCCTTTCGATGGAAGGAGGGACGCTACGGAAGCCATATCCAGCCTGCAGGGAGGTAACATATGGACTGGGCGAATTATCGGGCAGTACAACATTTGGAATGTCACTGAGGTGGCATATGACAGGGGGGAGACTCAACCATCAGCGACGGCAGAGGAAACTCTGCCAAGGGAAAGACACGGGCTCACGTCGGGGAGCCGTACTGTGGAAGAATACACATATGGGATCGCCGTAGGGATCACAACATATGGACCCAGCCTAGCACAAGTTCCACCAGTGCATACAAGTGGTAGGCCTAGCATCGGACCCCACGTCCAATGACGAAGGGGTGCGGAGGAGCTCAACAGGGGGAAATGCATACTTGCGGAGGCCCCGGGGCCAGCTGTGTTCCAGCGCATCCGTGCCGAGGGTCCCCTCGGTCAGGGAGTAAAACAACTGGCAATGGGACGAGTCCGGAGAGGCAAACAGATCTATCTGTGCAGCCCCGAAGTGGTTCCAGATCAGCTGGACCGCCTTGGGATGGAGTCTCCACTCTTCCTGGGCCACAGGCTGTCATGAGAGCTCGTCGGCGGCATGATTGAGCAGGCCGGGAATATAAGTGGCATGAAGCGACCTCAGATGCTTTTGACTTCATAGGAGGAGGTGGCGGGCGAGTTGCGACATGCAACAGGAGCGTAGACCACCTTTATGGTTGATGTACACAACGGTCGCAGTGTTGTCCGTTTGCCCAGTACATGCTTGCCGAGCAGCGGCGTTTTGAGGCATCTCAAAGCAAGGTGTACTGCAAACAACTCGAGGTAATTGATGTGCCAATGCAGTTGGGGGCCCGTCCAGATCCCTGCTACTGCATGCCCGTTGTATGTGGCCCCCCAGCCGGTGTTTGAGGCATCTGTGGAGACCACAGCATGCCTGGACACTTGTTCTAGGGGCACTCCGGCCCGGAGAAACGAAGGATCTGACCACGGGCTGAGGGTTTGGTGGCAGGCCGGGGTGATTGTCACACGGAGTGTGCCGCTCTGCCACGCCCACCTCGGGACTCGGCCGTGAAGCCAGTGCTGAAGCAGTCTCATATGGAGCAAGCCGAGCAACGTTACTGTGGCTGCAGCTGCCATATGCCCCAGGAGCCTCTGAAAAAGTTTACTCTTGATAGTATTCAGGCATTTCAGCACCGACCGGACATGTTCCTCTGTGAGGCCGAGTCCAGCTCCATACAGAGAAAAGAGATCCTCTGTACGGGGGTGAGTTTGCTCTTTTCCCAGTTGACCCGAAGACCCAACTGGCTGATATGTTGGAGCAACAAGTCCCTGTGTTTGCACAACTGTTCCCGAGACTGAGCTAGTATCAGCCAGTCGTCGAGATAGTTGAGGACACGAACGCCACACTCTCTCATTGGAGCAATGACCGCCTCCACGACCTTCGTGAAGACACGGGGCGAACTGAATCATGTAGCCGAGTCTGATGGTACGGACGAGCCAGCTGGACCGGTTGGGAAGCACTCTCCAGGCTTCCACAAACCGAGTCAGGGGGACCAAAGGCACCACAGACGTACCCGGGGTGGGGCAGCGAGGTGGAGGACAGGGACCTGGCTCTGAAGGCCCAGGGGTGGCCTGAAGCAAGGTCTGAGTGTGCGATGCAACACTTACCTGTCTCCACGGGTCGGCAGGGGGTACGGGAGAAGGAGTAGTCGGGTCCTCAAACCGCAACCGGCTGCCGGCTGGCGACACAAGAGGGGACTGAGGGGAGCAAGGCTTTACAGGATCACACACCACCAGTCTCACCCTCTTGGAACCCAGGAATGGAGGAATTTGCTCTTTTGACAATTCGGGTACCACTGGACTCTGGAGAGCCAGCGGTGGAACGGTAACCATCTGATGAGCTCGTCCCCCCATCCCTGGGTGGCCTGTGTCAGGGACTCTTGGTGGCCTGTCTGTGGCTGGCTCTGCGCTGAGGCCCGGGTGAAGGCTGCTGCGGTGGCCCAGTGGAAGCGGCAGCAGGGGGGACAGCCTCGACGACGAGCAGGCGGAGGAACTGCCACCGGCAGTGGGGTGATGGTAGCGGCGGGCCGAACCTTGTCTGCATCCGCCATATCAACCAGGCTGAGCCAACGATGGCGCTCCTGGACCACCAGGGTGGACAACATTAGACCGATCGCACAGGCCGTAACGCTCGTTCTCCCGAGAGCCAAATCGGTTGCGGTGCGGAGCTCACTCATGAGCGCACAGTCTAGGCTACCCTCGTGCATGTCCTTGAGTGCTTTGTCCTGATAGACCTGGAGCAACGCCAAGCCATGCAAAGAGGGGGCGGCTTGCCCACAGGCTTTGTAAGCTCTGCCCGTAAGAACAGACAAGAACTCACAGGCCTGAGGGGGGAGATGAGGATCCCCCATCCAAGATGCAGTGGCTGCTGGACACAGGTGTGCCACGACAGACCGCTCCACTGGAGGGATAGCTTCGTAACCCTTCACCGCTCCTCCATCAAGGGTAGTGAGGGGGGAGGAGCTATCCGGGCAGTTTCTGGCAGGAAAAGGTGCCGTCCACGATCTAGTAAGCTCTCCACGCACTTCAGGAAAGAAAGGCACTGGGGTGGCGGGCTGAGAACCAGCGCACCCGTGTTGCTCTTTCAGGAAATGAAAAAACTCTCACCAGTGCCGGAGCACACAGGGGAATGATCGTGGCAACACTGACAGGGATGGTGCAGCCTGTACCAGTGAAGCACTGTCTTCGCCCTCAACCGGCCGTCAGACAAACAAACACAAACAGAAATGTGATGCTGTTAAAACAGCAGTTGAGACCTCAGAAAGATCATGACCACCGCTGCACTCACACTGTAGAACCACCAGCACCGGGAGAGACTTCCTGAAGAAGCACTGACACACTCACTCGTTGTAATATAACAACACTCTTCAGAGACATCGACATGAAGAACGATCGACTCCAAAGCGAAAGACAAGTGGTGCGTGCATCCATACCCGCGCTGCGGGGCAGAGCATGGATGCAAAGCTTGCACGCCAATGTGTGCATTGGCTCATTTTAACAATACTCGAAGATGACAGGCTCCCTAAGCTTGATCCCAATCAGTCGACACGTCAACTACGTCGAACGTCAGTGACTAAAAGGGAACTGGCATTGCCTGTGTATTTCTGGATAAGGGGGGATTTGGGTGGGACACACTGGAACTTGTATAAATCTTTCTTTCCTGTTTATAAAAATACTGCTGCCTGGTCAACATATTCGGCATTATAGATGTTTGGACTGGCTAAATATGGTAACTCGTAAGATTCTTTGACAGCTTTTTAAAATCATATTTTATGCATTAGATTATAGTAGTATATTAAACCAAGAGTAATTTATTTTAAACAAAAATACACAAACAAAACATTTCGGATGTTTTTTTTTTTTAGGTTTAATGTAATAATACAGTTTTTTAGTAAGGCATAAATATCCAGATAGTTTCAGGGGACATTATTCAAGCATTTCAATTTTAAGTTATCTCAACAAGAAAAGTGCACGATTAACAGAATGGATGCTTTTTAAATTGGTGCTACTTATATGCTCAGTGCTTCAGATCAATTAGTTATGTGTATGAGGCCTTTTTCTGCCATGAGTTCTGTATCTCTCTCTTAAACACTGTAATTAGTGTGATAATAGGGTTAGTCACGTGACTCTCAGTGGTGTGCTATTATCATCACGTTCAACATAAACAGAAACAACCACATCAGTAGTGACATGACATATTTATGACTGACGTTGGTGCAATTCAAGCGCAGGATATCTTAGCACATGGTAGAAAAATTGTTTACATTTTTTCACAGTCTACATAAGAAGTGCCAGACATCATATGTTTTCATATGTCCCTCTCACGCTCTGCTAGATTGAGGCATGATGCCGACACATGTCAGTCATATCTGGACGATATGTGAGTTTCCCTGGGGGGCGGTAGTGGAGCAGAGGGCGACCCCGACACTTTGAAATTCTTCCTCAGTTTTGTCTGTCTCTCATTATGCTCCTACTTTCATATTCAGTCCTTTTCCTTTGATTTCCTTTTCATTTCTTTCTCATTTATACTGTATGTTTCTTTCTTTCTTTCTTTCTTTCTTTCTTTCTTTCTTTCTTTCTTTCTTTCTTTCTTTCTTTCTTTCTTTCTTTCTATAATCTGATTGTTTTGTCTCATCTCTGTTTTTGATTCTCACATATTTGTTCTTCTCATCCTCATCTCTGCTCGTGTTCATGCTTGCTCTGCTCTCTGCATTTTACATGTAAGATTCTGACTACCTCATTTCACATGATAATGCTTCTTACATCATAGATTTGATGCATGTGCCAGTGTTGTTAATGTGTGCAAGATCAATGTGACGAGCAATACAGATGAATTAAGTCATTCGTTTCCAAGAGCAAACATTGTTTCTTGGACTTTACAGAAACAGAATATATTACCTCGTAAACTGGAACGAGCCTCAGTTTTGTTAAGCAACCCATATTTTAATATCTACATGGTTCTTGCTCAAAAACATGAATCATAATTTAACAACCACAATGTAATGAAAAAGGTATTCATGAGAACAAACATGTTTACAAATTGTCAGCACTTTTATATTTTATAATACAATACATGTAGATGTAATCTGGTTAAAAAAGATTTTCTGTTGTTTCATGTTTACATGCAAATCATTTTTTTCAGAGGTAAAGAAATATTCACTTGTTAGTGTGCAGAAACAATCTTCTACTCACATTCTCTACATTTCTATATCGTTCAAAAATGTGAATGTTTATGAAAGGGGGACACAAAGGAGATTAAGTGTAAATAAAATACAGATTTTTCTTTCACATGAAAGTATTGAGTTTAATTAATTTTCTTCCTTCTCTGTGTAGAATAACATATTAATCAGATTTATGCCTCCGTAAATGAACTTTTTAAACACTGTATATTTCTATAGCTCAACAGAAACTTTCACCATGATGTATTGTAGACCTGGAATACATTAACACTCAATCCAAAGCTGAAAGTAAACTACAGAGAGAGAGAGAGAGAAATGCAGCATAAATTAACAGCATTCGGTTCTCCTCTTTAGAACCCCAAATTCCAGGAACCTGTTACACTGGATTTTCTGGATGCGGAGCTGGAAAATGACATTAAAGTCCAGGTATGGCACAACACACACATACAAACACACAATAGCATGATCTCAACATTATTATTTTATTGCTATATTGATGAAACTGGTTTTGATTCAATGTGCAAACGCTTGCATTATGGTGTTTCAGATTTATAAATGTGTGTTGATTTGTAAGTTGTGATTTGATAAAATAGAATAGAATAGAATAGAATAGAATAGAATAGAATGTCTGAGTTTCTTGAAGAACTGTTTAAACCATTTCAGTTACAAAACATGCTGAAAAACCCCTTTTGCTCATGGGATGCATATTTAGCATAGATAGTAGGGATTTATGTGAGTAGTTGACATTAAGCCTGACCACACAAGTCAAGGAACATTTTTTTTTTATGTTCTTGTCTGCATACAAATGAAATGTAATTGCAGATGAAAATGTACATTAGTATTCAAAGACTCAAGGAAATATGTTACTGTAATTTCTTTACTAAAACACTCCCACATTTTTGATGTTATCATAGCTTTTGGATACTATTATGGTAGTAAATTGGCAATGGTAGACACCTCTGTGATTCATATACCATGGTATTTTCAACGTATCTTTAAATTTACCATGTAAATCCCGGAGTATATGAATATTGTGTTGACATATTAACACTGATCTTCTGATCTCTCTCAGATACGGACTTTGATGATTGACAGAGACCCTGGGGAGAAAACGATCGAAACGCTTGTGAAATCTCAAGATGAGGTGTGTAGATCTTCTATAATTATTCTTCTTTACCATATTTTGTCCATATTTGGTTCAGTTATACCTTTCATTCCAATAACAGAGATACATTGATCGAGGAATCAGGACATACACCTGGGCACCAGTTAACGGGACAGACTACAGGTTTGAAGTCTGAGTTATGGCATTACCTATGCAAAGTGTTTCATAACTCCCATAAGTATTTGTATGTATAAAACACGTTGTCTTTTTCTTCTCTGTGTGGGTGTTCTGCAGCCTGGCCTTGGTCTTGCCTGAATACAGTCTGCATTACATCGAGGCAAACCTGGGGAACACTATAAAACAAGCCATGTGTGAGTACCGCCTGTTCGCCCAGAACATACAAACCTGCTCCCCACGTTGAGCAAACACACTATCATTTACTAAAAAGATCAGATAGAGCCTTCGGTATGCAAAGCTATTGTTTTATGAAATAGCTGAGACTGCTTGCAAATATTTTTCATCGGCTCGCAAGAGAGGTCTGCCTGTTTGTGTGTGTGTGTGTGAGTGTGACCTCGATTGTCAGGGCTGCTCTCTGTATTAAACTGAGGTCCAGCTGGTCTCCACCCATCCTGAGCAGTGTAGCCAGGCGTTTGATCTGACTCTCCCCAGAACACAGGGGCCCCGGCTGGGAAGAGAGACTGCTAACGCTCCCTCCCCTCTGGACATGTGCTGTTGAGGTCCAGATCTGCACACATACACAGACGCTCAGCTCATTTAGAGGAATATTCCAGGTTGAGCTCTATTGGTAGCATGTGGCTTGCTGTCAATTTCGCAGAGAAAATGACTTCAGCTTGTACCTCGTTGCCCCATAGACTTTTATTTCTGTATAATTATTTTGTTTGCTTTTTATAAACCCAGGTACACGTCAAACTTATTTTCAGTGGTAATTGACAGATGCTGTCGATAAAGCTTAACTTGTACTTAAGCCAGAACATATCCTTATAGGAATAGTTCTCTCAGAAATGAAAATTGCCATTATTTACTGACTCTTGTGTGGTGCCAAACCTGTATACTGTCATTTTTCTGGAAACCATAAAAGGAGAAGATTTATGTTGCGTTCATAGTTTAAAAAGGAAAAAATAATTATTCTAGTATATGCAGTCTATATGGTTCCTGCCTGTCTTTTGAAGCCTTATGAACAGACCAGAGTCATTATAGTCATGCTAATCAGTGATGTGAATTCGAGAACCAGATCAGTCTGATTCTTAAACTGGTTGAAAAGAACCGGATCAAAAGAAAGATTTATTTTCCGATTCAGATGAAAAATGTCAGAATGTTGAGTAAATAATGACTTTTTTTGCCCCATCTTTTGGTGAACTATTTATTTAAAACAAGTTTTTCTGTGATCTCTCCTTTCTGTCTTTCAATCTTTAAATGACAGCACATTGGGGCAAGTACTCTCTGTCTGTCTGTCTTTTAAAGTTCTTTCACTGTATGTTCTCCGGATTTTACCTGGTGTTATTGAAATTATTTACATTTGTTTACGCATGATTTTAAGTTTGAGTTATATGCTTAACTCATTTGTTTGTTTGAGTAGCCACATTTTTTATGCATGGTCTGTGCAAAGTCAGTCGATTAATTGCTGACAGTGTTTGGTGCTTGTCTAAACATGCATACAGAGTTAGATATGTTAAAAAAAGATGTCCAAATAAAAGATTCCAATTTTTATTATCCATGCAAATATAAACCAATACATATTTTCACTTTTATATGGTAGGATGCGCTATTATAGCCTGGTAATACCAAACTCTGCTACTTCGCTTTGCTTCGTAGACAGAGTCTGGCATATCATAATTGAAAAGCGTTTTCTTTCTCGCGGGGGGGGGGGGGGGGGGCGCTTGTCGGAAGTTTAAAATCATTGGTTCCCGTAAGCCAATCACATAACGTTTGGTTATGGCGTGTGTTATGCGCATGCTCAGCCGCATCTAACTTCCACTGTAAACACATGTATGATGCGAAAACAAAACCATCGAGCGAAATACCGGAGTGAACATGGCTGTGAACGACTTTTGCAGATTATGTGAAGTAAATCTACGCATCCACGGTCCAATCAGTGTCTACGTCACGGCTCTCAGCCCGCCCTCTGTTCGTTGATTGGCCGGCTGTTTTCAGGCCGGAGAAAACGGAAAGCTATTACGCTTTCTCAGACTGAATACAGAAGCGAAATGAAATTGAGCGGAAGTAGGAAGTCTGACGTAGTCAGGCTAGCGCTATTATGCATCATCTGAAAGAGTACAGAATATCTGGATCAAAACACAGGCGAAGAAGAAGCAGAAACATGCGATAGAAGCATTGCTTATGCAAATGTAAAATAATGCATTCATTAAACATTAAACAGCTTATAAATCAAAACTGCTTAATGTTACCGAATGAAATGTCAACACAGGAAGAGATATAGGACTGTTCAAGCTTTGGGGGTTGATGGACTTGATCATGTTTTGATCATTGCTCTGAATTTTTTTTCTTTTTTTTTTCTTTTCTTAATAAAGCAGATGCTCTGTTCTTTCTTTTGATATATTGTATGTCCATACAACAAAATATTCCGGGGGCCATGACATTTTTGTGAAATTTCACACTGTCAGTTTTTGGGATTGACAATTGCATTTACTTACAGGTATGAGTCCTGAAATGTCCCGTTCACACAGCAACTTGCAGAAGCGTCTTGAATACTGTCTGTATGAACGTGCAGCAAGAGTCAAGCCTGTATTCTCTAACCAGTAACCAAAGCGACAGTGACCAAATTAATATCAAAGATTGTGACGTCCATAAGTCTTATCACTTTTAACACGACAAGAGTCCAAGCCTTTCATCCCGCAATGCACAGTAGACATGCGTTTGTGCATTGGTTGTCACTCCTGTGAATAACCGAACTGTGTGTGAACGTAATCATATTAAGGACTAAACTACAGGACTGACAACCGTATTCTGGTGTCTTGTAAATGTCGCCAATAACAACACTAGTTCTGAGTGGTTCTTAGCTTGTTGATATGCAGTTGCTGGGTGGTTTCTAAGATATTTATATACATTACAAGGGTGTGCAGAGTAGTTACTAGGTCATTGCTAAATTGTTGCTAAAGTGAACTTGGGTGGTTACTGACCCAAGTAAAAAGACCCCACCAATACGTCTCTATGATATTCTGGTCCCTAGATATGGTCCAGGTCCCTCCTTTAATTTATATCTATGAGATAATCACAAGCCCTATTTCTTTGACAAGTAATAGCACACCTCTCCTCAACAAGCCGTAAGATTTGATGTATCATTCTCCCATATCTGTGGCGCAAAGGATTGCGAGATGAATTATGAGTTTTATTCTTGCAACACTGCACAGGGGCCATGTAGAAGGATCATACTAGAATGCAGAGTTCTGAGCCAGAAGCATTTTTCTCCTTCTCACTGTTCATCAGCATCATTTTTTTAGCATAACGGTGCTTTGTAAGATCACATAGCTTTAACTTTAGTCATTACAAGCAAGAAAGCCAACAAAGGAAATTTAAGCTTGTGAAACAATGAGTAAAGCAGGTTTGGAGGACTGGAAGGGGCCACAGAAGGTCATATTGTGGCTTGTAAGCAGTAGCGTTCAGCTACTTGAGGCACCAGCGGTCACAGGAATTTTATGTTTTGTTCGCAAGTTATAATTATTCATCTAGTTTATTACGTGCAAGCGTGTTTGGGTGTGTGTTAATATGCTAAAACTGATATTTCTGTATTCTGGAGTGTGCTACCGCAGATATGGGTATCTCTTTCTCTCTCTTCTTCCCCATATTCCCTTTCTCTCCATTTCTTGTTGTAAAGGATCCTGGCACAGGTTTATAGGCTCGTAAAGAGCCAGGTCCATATGGTTATTGAGAAAGGGGAAAGAGGCAGCGGTGCAGAGGTTAGGTCTTTGCGGTGGTCTTCAGAGTGCTCCTGGATACCTTAGAAGCCCAATTCCACGCTTTGGGAGCTCCACGGGGCTTGTTTGACCAAAGCCGAAAGCCGAATGTAAACTTCAGACAGGCAGAACGAGAGAAGTGTGGCTTTTGGGAGCCATGTAGAGCAAATAATGAGAAGAACAGGTGAACACGGAGTTTTCTCGAGGGACGTGTCCTTACGGCTGGTTGTAACCAAAAACTGTGATGATGCACTTGGCTGCTTGGACCGCAGACCCTGGACTAGACTGGATCTTACAAGTTCTGGTTGTTTAGGCTTGATTAGCCTCATATGTGTTTGTCACCAAGTACCCAGAAAGTGTTTGTTGGAGATCAGAGATTTTAGTTTGAGAAGAGAAGAATCTGAAATGGTGCGAATTATATTGACGGCAAATTCAGTGCAGATGTGAAGTCTTTAACTTATTGACACATTGACAGAAGCTTCAAACACCCATTGGATCACAAACAAGGGTCTAACACCACCCTGTTTTGACACAGACACACAGACCGTATTATGTGGGCCTTACTGTCAGCAGCAGATGAAAAGCTCTCCTAATAGCAATAACGAGAGTAGAGCTAATGATGGCCTGTGTATAGATGCAGACGACAAGGCCTCCCTCCAAGTTTAGGGTTTCTAGATTTAATTGAACAGTGCTCCCTATATAGAAAAAACTTTTTAAAATAGGTTTTTGCATTTTTTGAAGGACCCCTCAGAAGGCCCCCCCGAAACGCGATCGGGCTAATTTTAGCCATGATTTGGGTAGTTTTGATTAGCAATTGGTTGAATTTTATTGTGCAGGCCTGGCAACCTTCTGTAGGGCCTAGTCACTTGTCTGTAGCTGGCCAAGCATGCTATTTAAGCAAAGTTAACTCAAGTTATCAAGTTAGATATATCTGATCATCCTCCAAAATGTGGCCACTATTTACATCTCATATCGTCTGTAAACTCTTGCGTTACCAAGGCAATGACTGACAGATTTGTATTATATTCCAAAGAGCTCCGTAATCAGCCCTACAATGGAAAATTAAATCATATCCATACCAGGCTGGAGCAGCATGAAATGGAACGGTTAAGCAATGAGAACGGTTTGGCCCAGCGGTGGTGTGATGCAAGGTGGTTGCCAGGGCATTGCTAAGTTCTAAGTGGTTTAAAAAGTGTATCTATGCAGTTGCAAGGGTGTTCTAGGTGATTGTTAGGGCATTAATGGGTGGTTTCTAGAGTCCAGGTGGTTGCTTAAGGCTGGCCCTACTAAAAGATTTTTAAAATCTTACCTGTTTATCAAAATGTGAGAGACCACAAACATGACAATAAAAAAAACATAGATTTAACAGTTTCATTTTGTTCCTATAGTGTGTGGAGTGCCGTGATGCGACCAAGACAGCGCACCACCCACTAACAAATTACATTCGCAAACAACCAGAGTCCTGACTGTGAACACAGGAAATCTTGCAAAAACACCCCCTGGCCAAACGCGACTTTAGAGTAAACAAACATGGCAGACGATGAGCAAGAAGAAATGGTGATAATAGTGTTTGAACTGCTTTTTACAGAAAATTCACAGAAAAAAGAAAAAGAAAAAGGTTTGGATGAACTTGTGTTGTGCTTCCGTCTTCCTTCAGCTCGCTTTCTGATTTTCTTTTGTTCCACTTGACAATATACAGAGTGTGTGTGCGTTTGTGTGTGCAACATGTTGGATATTTACGATCTGAGATCAGTGCTGCCCCGATGTTCTTCCGAGCAGATTCAGCCACACTTAACACACATCACTCCACAGGAAAATCTGATAAGATAATCTGTAGAGCCATCGAAATAGTCGGACATTAGGATTGTTGGAAGAGGATAATTGGCCTGCTTATCTTGTAGTGTGTGGGTGCCTTTTTTAGCAGTCAAAAGAGCCTACCGTCAAGGGTCTGTGATATTCTGGGATCTAGGAAAATAAAATAAAACAAAACAAGGTTCTTCAAATCTGGCCTTGGAGGTCCACTGTCCCACAGAGTTTAGCTCCAACCCAAATCAAACTTTCTAACAATCCTATGATCACTTTCTAACAATCCTGAAGACCTTAATTTGCTTGTTTGGGTGTTTTTAATTTGGGTTGGATTTAAACTGTAGGATGGTGGACCTCCAGGGCCAGATTTGATGAACCCTGAAAATAAGAAAATAAAATAGTCCTGGCTCTAAAAACCTATTCATTGAGCCATATTTGAAGCTGTTTTAAATTAGCCAGAAAATATGTAGTAAATTCAGTAATGCATGACATCTCATTGCTTTAGTGAAAGTATGTAAATTGGAACTAGCACTACTGTAAATTATACTTGTTCTTTTGGCTCTAGTGATTCATAATCATATTTGATTTTACAACGTTCTGAAGTAATTGCCTCAAACATTAGCCAAGAACACAATGTTGTGTACACACAAAAGGCCATCAATTCTCAATAATATATTAAGACATAATTAGATGCATTTTAATATTTTGAGCTACTGTCTTGAGTTGTTTTGCCTAGCTTTTTTTGTTTATAGGATTTCATTACATGCACAGTCAATTTAACTTGTTGTAACAAAAATGATGGTTAATCCTTTGTTTGGCTTGGTAAATGTGCAGTCCGGAAGTTTCTAGACACCATCTAGATGGTCTGGTTCTGTTTTGGTTTATGAGATGATCTACTGGCTCACATCAATGACTGATTGCTTGTGAACCTTTGATGAACAAAGAGAGTTTGATGTGACTTCACCAAACACTGGCTGACCTTTTTTTCTGATCGTGAATACTGCATGCCAATTTGTTCAACCATCATGTCATTTGATGTTTTCATCAAGCGTCAGAATTATTTTACCATGCCTGCCAAACTTTCCGCTCACTCCTCTCGTAACTCTCCGTTGAATGGAAAGGACTGTCTGCATCCATTTCTTCACGCCTATAATCTCAAACTCGCGTCTTTGTTGTGTGTCCAGGCTTTGGCTTAATCTGAAACCGCCATCGTCTCCAAGTGCATGTTTTATTTGAAATGCTGTTTTCAGAGTATCCGGTTTACAATGTTGGACATCTTTTGGGACTATGATCGACTGTGGTAACTTTGTCTTTCTCTTTGTCTTCTGATTGGTTGGATTTTCACCACAGGGAACAAGGGCAAGTACTGCACCCTCCTCTTCTAAGATCTTCACGTTTTATTACATTCGTCAGTTATTGTACCATTTTATTTTCAATGTCATTTGCATGCATCTTTTCCTGCTTTTTTCCAGAGCAGTCATGTCACATCTGTATGCGTGCAATTAAAATAATCTGTTACTTCTCATGAGTGCATTTCAAACCATTTATTTTTTAATCTATAAACATTACATTGATTTTGCATGTTGTTAATTGTTTATAATTTTTTCCCAGTTTCTCCTGTAAAATTTGTTCTGTCCAATCAACCGATTTGGGTTTTTGCAATGGCCAGTGCTACTACAGATAACTAGAGATTGGCATGGTGGATATAATTCTGAAATATATATTTGATTTCCCTCCCAAAAAAATTAAACCAGCCTAAAAATGTTTTGATGGTCTTTGGTGGTCTCTCAGGCTGGTCTGTTGGCTGTTTTTTTTTTGTTCTTTTTTCAGCTGTGGATGCCAGCTGCAGACCAGCTTGCCATCAAGACCATCTAAACCAGTTAAGGCTGGTTGTATGTGTGTATTACAATGAAATTAACATTTTGTTATGCCATATTAACTTGAATTTCACTTTTCTAGTCCATGCCAGTCTAATCTCAGAATGGCCACATATTGGCTGATGTATTGGTCTATCACTACTGTCATTTTATAGTTTTGAATATTTTTAACATGATCTGTCTAAACATGTCTTTCTCTGTTTCTCTGTGTAGTCTCTGAGACCATGCAGCAGGAGAAATTTGAGGAATATGGGTACACCTTTATTGCACCCAGGTAACACACACATATATATATATACACACACCAAGCAAAAACAGCAGACCTCCCACAGGGTTTAGTTGTGACAGGTTTATATGGGCTGTATCTAGACTCCATTGGTCTTTGAAGGCCTGTAAATTCACACCTTCAGACCCACACATTACTCCCCTTAACAATGGATCCCACAGACACGGCGGCAGCAAAAATGTTTGGTCTCAACTTCACACTACTTAAATGCACAGGCCTCATTGTGGTCATCAAACTTGTGTTTTTTCTGTGAATAATTATTAAACTTTTTTTCAGGGAATACTGCAAGGACCTCAAAGTCACATCCAACAACACCCAGTTCCTGATGGACTTCAATGAGTACATTGACAGAAAAACACCAAATGATCCTATGTGTGAGTCTATCTATCTACCTACCACCCATCTATCTATCTATCTATCTATCTATCTATCTATCTATCTATCTATCTATCTATCTATCTATCTATCTATCTATCTATCTATCTATCTATCTATCTATCTATCTATCTATCTATCTATCTATCTATCGCAAAATTAGTATACATAGTAACATTGTGTAGTGCAGTATGATATAAATGTTCAATTCAAATGAACAAAGAAAACACCCTCTGTGAACTCTCATTGGTTCAAAGTTAAGTGTTTAAGTGTTTTCAGAGTCATTTTTGCAGTGACTTTAAACCAACTGTAATCGAACCGACTGGATATTATATCTAATGCAAAGACATCTAAGTTTCAAATACTTTTTGGGACCGCTGTATCACACTACCTTTTGCATGTGTAAACCACTGCTGTCATTATTAATGTAATGATATCAGAGGTGAGAGGACTCAGATTACTCTCTTGTAGGCGCTGAGTCAGGTTGATTCCCGCTCAAGTGATGTCAGCGTGTGTGGCGGGCGGTCCCGCTGTCTGTGAAGGTGACCCCTGTCAGCACTTTGTTTAATCAGCCTGTAATTGATTAGTCTGCTCGGTAATGACTCCACCGCTGTCATCCTAATGTTCATACTCGTGATGACTCACTGTGTTTTCTGTAAAGAGATGCTATCACTGCAGCGCTCACACGCAAACGCACCCAAAGATGTTTGCTAGCTTTTTGATTCCTCAGATAGGCATTACTTTTGTCCTGAAAAGTATTCAGCAATGTTCATGTCACCAAACTGTTGCTTTTACATTTAAAAGTCCATATCATATAATGTTTTTTTTTTTATATATATATATATATATATATATATAAAAGTCCACGTAATGCTTTAAAAAAAAAAAAAAAAGTGGAAATGTAGCTTTACATAACTATTTCCATCTTTTCCCTCTCTCATTTGTAAATATAGGTGTGATAAATACAATATATTTTACTGCTGTTTAATTTTATATACCACTGTATCCACTCTCAGCTTTTTTATTTTTTTATTTTTTTAAGAAAAATAAATAGGTAGCTATATATTAATGTTCATGGTTGTGATATAGACCGATATTGTCACGGACTGCTCAGACACAATTGTGGATCCAAATGCTGCTTTATTAGGGCAATCCAGAATCATAACCCATAAAACAAGCAATAGGTCAAAACACGGGGCAGATAATCCAAAAAGACGATCTCCGAATGCAACGTAACAGGGAGAGTAAAGATGGAAAGCTCCTAAAGCTTAGTTCCATATAAATTCACTGATAATTTGTTGTTTTGTCGTTAGTGAAAATCAATATTGACCTTGTATTTGAAAAAGGATGCTCATATAAGAAGCAATACTAAAATTCTGAGTCAGTTCATTCACATTCGGAGATCGACTCCCATTCAAAAGGCAATTTGACCGAAAACGAAAATACGGTCAAACTTAAAAGTGGCGTTTCCATTCTAATTATGCCTTTAAACGAAAGTTCGCCTCGGGTAGATTAACAAAAAAAGACCCTAGGTTGCATTTTGGCAAGAGTTACCCTTTAAATAGGCAGGCATTAACAAGATAATGAGACACAGGTGGGTGGAAGCAATCAAACATAATAAGTCCAGGCAATGGTTTATGGGAAATGCAGCTAATTATGGTAAAGCAAATGAGACGGGAGGAGTGCCCTCTGGTGGAGATCATGGGCACTCCAGCTGACGGATGTAACAGATATATATCCACTAGACTGACAAACAATTTCTGTTTTCAATTTTCTAGTGAATTTTGAATAAATATTAGGTAGAGTATAATTTCATTTCAACAATTTGTTTAAATCTGTACCAGCCACTGACAAGCTCAAACCAGTCAACTAGTAGACCATATTCTGGGACAATGAAGTTTGAACAAGGAGAATCCTGTTTTCCATGACATAATCCAAATCCTCTCTGTCTGTATTTGTCAGGTAACGTCAGTCTTGTAAACCGATTGCTGCTGGATGCCGGTCTCACGGCGGACCTCGTCAAAGTCTGGAAGGAGCAGAGTGTGTAAGTTTAGGACAAAACACACACATGGAACAACATAAAACACTCATCCATGTCTGTGTGAAATGTCTCGAGGTTTCAAGTACAAAGATCTCCAGAGAAGACAGAGAGACGCCTTCATATAACTGCTGAACACAAAGCTCTATTTAAAGTCCTGTCATGAATAAGAATGCTGTCTTAATGTCAAAAGCAAACTCGAGAGTCTAGCAATTATAACCAGGATTAAAGAACCCGACCATCTGGGAGTCCAAAAACACAATAGACATTGCATATGTCAAAATAGTGTTTTCAATTAAACAAATGGTGTTTCAATTAATTTTTTTACACTAAAGAATGACCTAAATATAACATTGTTTTCTTTTTGTTCGAATAGGAGGCTGAATATGTTGTTTGATTGGAATGTCCTTGAAGTAATTGAATTTAACGCAATGAATACCTGAATAAAACACTCACAGGTGTAAAGCTAGTCTGTTTGTGGTTTTTCAGAAAATTCTAAACTAAAACAAAGCTGATGTCTTTTTTTTTTTTCTATTAGAGATGGAGTTTTGGCCCGGTTTGTGACTACAGATGGAGGCATTACACGTGTGTATCCTAAAAGGTATTCCATTCACCGTTGTGTGAAATATGTGCATCTCTCCATCCCCATGTGTGCATGTGTGTGTGAGAGATGCTAAATTCTTTACGATTTTTCCTCTGTCGGCAATCCCCGCAGGGGTTCTGCGGTTGAGACCGAAAGAAAAAGTGAAAAGGCATGTTTCAGAGGATGTTTCTGGTACAGAGGGACTCTTTTGAGATTTCTTATGGGAGCCATGTGCAGCTGCCACTCTCTCTTCTGTCTTTATTAGCTTAAATCTATAACATTGAGTGCTTGAGTTCATAAACTTAGTCTGGAGGTGTAAAACAGCAGGGCAGTGTTAAAGAAGCTACAGCAGTGCACTTATTCACAGTTCATATTTACTCATCTTAAAGCACAAAAGACAAAAGTCTTTTTTTTGGAGCTTCACAGCACCAATTACTGTCCACTTGTGTTTTATGGCAAATAGCGGCATGTACATACTGTACTGCTAATCATATTATTTTGTGTTTCATGGGGGAAAAATAAATTATGTTTTGACTGACTTCAATTAACTGTCGCTTTATTTTAATTTATTTTAAAAAAAAGTAATTGCTTAATTCCTTGATATGCTGTATTTTTAATACTTATAGTAGAAATTAATGTCTACATTGCTTCCTTTATTGCTTTACCCTAGAATCCATAGTTTCATTGACTTGATATGGTGTGATTTATTCTATTTAGAATTTACCTATTATTTTTTATATTAAAAAAAAGTTTAATTGTTTAATAAAAAAAAAATGAATTCCTTGATATTCCATGAGTTCCTCATATAGATCGTGTATGTGAGCCTCAGCAATGTAATTTGCATGTTAGTTACAGTTATAATTAGTTATAATGAATTTATATATTTTACATGGGAATTGAAACAAACAAATTCAAGTCAACTTTTTAAAATATTTTTAATCTTTTATTTTTTATGATTTTATTACACCGACTATAAGGATTATAACAGAATGCCTTTTAATAAAAACCATTGAATCCGCTACAAGTCATTCTCTTTTTGCCTTCATGTAGGATTTTTGGGTTATGCATTCTTGAGTTCAATCATTACATATTGCTGTTGTTCATTATTGAAATGATTGATTCTGCGTTTTGTTTGAAATGCTTCTTAAATTGGGTCTTCCTCTTGCCTTTGTCTCTTTCTCAGTGCTGGGGAAGAATGGGGTGAAAACTCTGAGACCTATGACTCAAGTTTTTACAAAAGGAATCTGGACAATGACATATACATCTTCACTGCCCCATACATCAACAGTAAGAAACACGCACACTTACAGTACATGTCCACTCTATAACTTTTTGGATAGGTGCATGCTCTCTTTGGCATTCTGCTTTACTAAGACAGCTGTTGATCTACTCGAAATGCGCACCTACAGATCTCTTGCCAAGGTCGAGTAAGTTTATATTACTGGGGGATTACCGTTCAATGAGACTACCTCACATTCACGCACGTGTGGTCTGCAGGACTAATACACACACGGTCGAGAAGCACCCATGCGCCAAGACACAACCACAGGGGAACGCCTGGTCCTTGTGTTTATGGGAGGTTTTACCATTTAAGCTAATGGTGAAAGCAGACTGAAACCCTTACAGATCTCTCTCAAACATTTGGGTATCAGATGTAGCATGTCTACCTTGGCAGGTGTTACCAGATGAATTGCATCAACAGCATTTAGATACTAAAACCATGCTTGTTCGGATTAGTTAAATGAAGCAGAGAGTCAATCCAACCTTTTTGGTAAATGCAATTTATTGTTCTGCATTTGTGTCATCTTTTCCCTTGAAACAGAGAGCAGAGAGTCTGGTTATGAGTCCGGTATCCTTGTCAGTAAAGCAGTGGACTTGGACATTAATGGAACAAAACTCAAACCTGCTGGTGAGCTCTTAAAATTCAATTACACTACCGTTCAGAAGTTTGCAATCAGTATGATTGATTGAAGAATGAATGAATGAATGATGAATGAATACTTTTATTCAACAAGGATGTGTTAAAATGGTCAAACGTGACAGTGTAACAAATGATTTCTATTTAAAAATAAATGCTGTTGGTTTGACCTTTCGATTCATCAAAGAATCCTGATTTTTTTTATAATTTTTTTTACCAAAATATTAAGCAGCACAACAGTTTTCATCACTGTTTTTACTGTATTTTTTTTACCAAATAAATGCAGGCTTGGTAAGCATAAAGATCTTTCTTTCTTTCAAAAAATCTTTCAGGCCCTAAACCTTTGAACGCTAGTGTGATTGTTTTCTTTTAAATAAAAAGTAAGCGTAAAATCTTACAACATTTTGTTTTAATAGATCTGTTTATACTGAATTATCTAGGATTTCCACAAAGGTTTGTCATAAAAACAGTAAAGTCACCAGTATTGTGTTTTAAACAAAATATGGTAGTTCTTGCAAAAATTATTTTTATGATTTGTCACTGATGACTAGCAAATGTTGTGACTAATTAATTCATTTCAGAGCTTTGTGCTCTTCAAGGTCTGACCCTGACATAGCTCCTTCTCATCATCAACATTTTATCTTCTTCTTTTTTTTCCTTTTTTTTTTCTTGCATGAATAAGATTTCATCACAGATGTGTTTTATGTTATCATACAGTGGTGGGAGTCAAACTCAACGTGTCGGCCTGGATGAACAGCTTCATAAACGCTACCACCAAGAAAAATGTAAGCAGAAATGACTCCTTTTCTTTATCGGCACATGTGGAAGCTGTTTAGTCACAAACGCAGCCTCTCTAGATGGGCCGATATTGCCGTCTGAGAGCGGAGATGAATTGACTCGCTCCAATAGTCGTTGTTAAAGGCTTGTTTCATGAATTCTCAGTTCTCTCCTCACATAATTTCCTCTCCGCAGTGCAAGGATGAGATCTGCGGGTGCCTCAGGAATGATAAGGTAGGGTGCTGACTGCTTCATGCTGCTCTGACCTCTGTAGTCACTTATCTAAAGCTGCTTTCACTCTCGCTTTCTGATGAATGGCTGTTTTTACTCCTCAGCAAGTGGACTGTGTGATTCTGGATGATGGCGGCTTTCTGCTCATGTCCAATCAGGATGATTATATCACGCAGGTAGAATATATTTACAAGGCTAATTGAGTCTTTTTGCTATTTTAATGCCAGCTCCAGCAATACTATGGGCCCCATCTTGCACCCAGCGCAATTGACTTTGTACACCGACGCATGTATCATTCCTATTTTGCACCCGCGCACAGCGGACTTTTCCCTCCACAGACGCACGTCGGTAAACTAAGAAACGCATTTGCGCTCCCGGGGGCTTTCAGCGCAAAGAGGAGGCGTGTTCCGGCGCAAACGTTCCCTGGTGCTATTTTGCAGGTTTAGAAAACAATTCCGCATGTTATTCATATGCTAATTTAAGGGCGCATGCTTGGCCATAATCAATGTAGCGTGTGCACAACGCGCATACACTTTGATTCTCTCATCTACACAGAAGCAGCAGTTTTCATTTTTGCAAATCATACATTATTACAAGGAAAAATATTAACACACACGAGGGAAATCATTGTTGTGTCCATGAAAATGTGAAAAAATAGGCATAAATCTAGCTTACACATTTACCCAAATTATTTTACGCCTGTTTAACCGAAGCTAATTTGGGTGGGTTTCTCCCATCCCCAATGTCACCTCTCTGTCTTTTACGGCCCTGACGAGAACGTCTGTCTCCTCAGCTGTGAACCGCTCCTGGCGTGCGCCTGGCAAATCCGCCGTTATAATAGCAATCCGCCATGGAACGAGCGCGCCTGCTCTTAAAGGGAATGTGAGATGTCGCTCTGATTGGTTTATTTCACGTTACGCCCAAACCACACCTATGAATAATGAAGCTACTTCAGACCAACCCATTTTAGATTTGCATCGGGCGCAAGAGTCATTTATCCCGCCGGTATAATAGCAACAGCGCCCAAGGCCCGCCCACAAAGTTACTTGCGTTTCGCGCTTGATACTTGCGTTTCAGATCGTTAAAATAGGGCCCATTATGTTATCAGTCACCTAAAAGAGTCTTTTTCATATGTTCACTCTGATTTACAGATTGGTCAGTTCTTTGGTGAAGTGGACCCGGTTTTGATGATCACTCTGGTCAACTCTTCGCTGTTCTCCTTTAATAAAACCTACGACTACCAGTCCGTCTGTGACCCAGAGAGAGAAACTAAAGCTGCTGCAGGACCCCGTTCTATATACGTGGTAAAGAACTTTATATTGTCAATTTCTTTAGAAAACCATCATGTACTGTAGGGACTTCTGAAAGTCAAATGTTTTGATTGTGTCTGTATTAACTGTCGCATCTATATTTGTGTGTTTGTTTTTGGCAGCCAACGATAGCAGATATGCTAACTGTAGGCTGGTGGGCCTCCACTGCGGTCTGGTAAGAAGAAATAGACACTGCATGCTGAAAAATAGGCAGATGAAGGATAGAAGTGTGAGGTGGATATTCACATTTGTTTGTCACTGTCTCCCTCTTAGGTCAATTTTGCAGCAGCTTCTCCTAAGTCTGACTCTCCCAAATGTCATGGGCACAGGTATGTTAAGTGTTTAAGTGATGGAATTCTGGCTCATCTTTCTGCATTCGAGGAACTTTTGATATTTTAAGAGAAATTTTTTGATGATTCTAGTCTTGTTTTACAAACTTACATTTATTTAGTTTTGTCTAGTAGAATGCATTGAAGTAACTTTGGTTCAGCACAATATAACACTACTCAATGTTTTAAAAAATGACAATATACAGTATATACACACACAAATATTTAACATCCATCCATATAGTGTATTTATACATATATATAATAATTTGGTCTTTTTCTAAAAACTGTCTCTTCCTGATGATGTAATTTAGGCTACACAGACTATTGGGTAATGCTATCCAGTGCAACAGTCGGGTTCCGGAAGTAAAAAATAATTTTCTCCATAGAGCAATAGATTTTTAACGATAATTTATACATCTTTAGGGCTCGTTCACACAGAAAAGAATGGGCAGTGGAATAAAAAAAAAAAAAGCAAATTCTCGAAACATGTTTTTTAAAAGTTGAACTGATTTTAACTTGAGCACCGAATTTTTTTACGTCTAGGTTGTATTTTTAAACAGAATGAATATTTTGGAGGTGAATTTGGATTATTGAATTTTTAATTATGAAAACGTGTGTGAAATGTTTTGACTTGAAATATTCACAGCTTAAATATACAACCACGTTGAATTTCAGCCTATAAAAATGCAAGCCCTAAAAATACAATGCATTAAAATGCAAGCAGGGCTTAATGCAATGCATATTTTTTCCAAGTAGTGCAATTCAACAAGCTTTTTTTGTTTCAGAAACATTTGTCATTATTTTACTTCCATGTAAATTGATTTCATGCAATGCAATTGAGTCAAAATGAATTGATGCAATTAAATCGAACAAGCATCCAAAATTGACTTTATGAGTGTTCTTGATAAGTAGGCTGTTGATCCTCATGCGTTTTGATATTTACAGTATGCGGATGGTGCGTTTGTGTGTTTTCAGCATACTCGGAGGATGACCTCTCGGATGCGTTCTCCAAAGAGAGCTGTATCACCGAACAGACTCAGTATTTCTTTGAGAACGAGAACAAATCTTTCTCTGGAGCTATGGACTGTGGAAACTGCTCCAGGTGAGGACTGTTTTTATTTTTGTACGTGCATAAATCCATCCGCATTCCCTCCATCCGTGTGCGTGTGGGAGTGCGTGTGAGCATGTGCAGATGATGTCAGCGCTCTCTTCCTGTCTCTTCCTGGATAATTGCTCATCCCGGTAAGTCATCCCTCCAAGGATCGAGCAGCTCAGCTTTCCTCTCCGTCCCCTCGTTCTCCAGATCCATCCGACGTCCAGCCGGCTGTAAATCCCGCCGGCCGTGCTGTTTAATGTAACACCGCTAAAGCAGAACGTGTTGGGGTGGGTGGGGGCGCTCGGCCTGACAGAAACTCTACGCCTTTTTTACGAGCCCCACGTGTGACTCTGCGTACGATAGTTTTTCTTCCATGTTAACTACTTTAGACATGTAAAGTTTAACAAGAGCCATAAAGAGAAATCCATTTGTGAGAGCTCAGGAGCTCAAGACCTGAGCTTCGGCATATGTAATTCAATCTCGCTCAGAGAGACATCAACACCAGATCAGTCTAAAGGAACGCATGTACTGATGAGAGAATTGCTGGAATTGCCAGCTTAAGGATGGCTTAAACAGAACATCAAGGAGACTACAGCAAATTATACTTTTTTCCATTATTAAAGTCATATTTCTTCAGATTTTTTGCATTAGTTATCTGAGGTCTGCTTGTCCTCTCTCAGCCCTACAGATCTTTTTGGACAACAAACTCTCCTCAGAGGTTATATAATGCCTCTGTTTTGAAACCTAGTGTGCTGCCGTACTGTCTACTGCCTACATAGACTCTAGGGCTGGATCAATATTGAAATTTCGGCTTTCAGTACAGTACCATTTTCTGGTCCTGTACCTTAGGGAACAAATACAGCTTTAATTTAATGTCAATAATTAATTATTCCTTTTTAAATTAATAAAATAAGTGTTGGGTTCATTAATTCATTAAAATGACAATTAGAATTAAAGCTGCAAGCAGCATTTATCAGGGTTCAAGCAATTAAGGCCTTTAAGGCCTTAAAGCACAAAAGCATCAAAAGCTATTAAGTTTTATTTAGCAAGCATGTAACCACTGACATAATAGATGGAAAAGACCATTTACAGCCAATACAGGCAATGTACCATAGGAAATACATGGTTTTAAAGCTGTTTAACAGTTATAGCGCCACCTATCGTCCGATCTCCATCAAATTTTGCATGCTTGTTAATGATGTTATTTTACTTATGGGCCAATCGGGGTCATACTCTGATAGGTTGTCCCCAAATTGAAGCCTACCATCTGGCCAGGTTTCACGTCTCTAGGCCTTACGGTTTGGCCTGCACGATGCGTTTTACGAATCCTTACAATTACAATAGGGTTTCAGCATTTCATGCTTGAACCCCTAATAATACTGTATGTGTATTTCAGTTTTTCCTACAGAATACTGTTTTTACATCAAAACCCAGAATTCAAACACTGAAATTGTAAACTGAAAATATATCCATATAACGGTTTCAGTGTTATTTACCTGGTGCACAAAAATGTTGGTACTAAAATACAATATTTAATTTTGTTGTGCTTCGATGATAATTAAATTCCACCATATAAAGTGCTACTTTTGTGAAACTACCATTCAAAAGTGGGATCAGTACAATTTAAAAAAAAAAAATTCAAAGAAGTCTGACCAAAAATACAGTAAAAACAGCAATATTGTGGACATATTATAATTAAATAAAAGAACTGCTTAAAATATTTTACTATATTTTAAAATGTAATTTATCCATATGATTGCAAAGCTGAATTTTCAGCATCATTACTCCAGTCTTCAGTGTCACATGATCCTTCAGAAATCATTCTAATATGCTGATTTGCTGCTCAGGAAATATGTCTTATTATTATCAGTGTTGAAACCAGTTGTGCTGCTTAATATTTTTGAAATCTTGTTACAATTCTCAGTATTCTTTCATGGATAGAAAATTGAAAAGAACTGTATTTATTTCTAATAGAAATCTTTTGTAACATTATAAATGTATTTTTAATGCATCAAAGCAAAACACACAAAAAAACTTTTGAATGGTAGTGTATATTCTGGATTGGTTTATAGATAAATATCAAGCAATTTTGTCAAATCCAGTGTGTGTGTGTGTGTGTGTGACTTTCTTTGATGCACATAAAACTATATATCAAGAATATATATTTCAACTCTTTTTATCCATGTAATGAAAGTCAATGTGATCCAAAACAGAATTGTACCTCATTGACTTTCATTATGTGGACAAAAACAGTTCAAAAACCAATTCTTCAAAATGTCATATTTTGTGTCTTGCCAGAAGAAAGTCATACACATTTGATGCAACCTGAAAGTGAGAAAATTATGACAGAATGTTCATTTTTGGGTGAACTATCCCTTTAAAATGCTGTCCAGGTATGCAGCTCACTAGGTTTTGAAACACCGCTACAGTTTCTCACAGGATGTTTTTCATGGAGACCACATAAACCCACCTGAAACACTCCTCTGTGCTCTTATAACCTCTCATGCTCTCATGAATAAAGCATTCCTCAGAGGCCAGACAGATGTGAGCCACTGAACTTTAGGACTCCATGCTTCTCTGTGATCATCAAGCTCTCCGTGTGTGTGTTGGCATGTGTGTTTGTGTGAGTGTGACCCTGATGGCCGCTATGATCTGAGGCTCGTTATGCACCGCTGAGCATGCTGGGTAGCAGTAAACAGCCTGTGATTACTGAGAGAGCAGGTGATGTGTAACACAGAGCTTTAACGCACACATCCCTATATATACGTTTACATGTGCACAGGCCGGTGCAAAAACCTGTGTCACTCTGTTTTAAGGGGAGGGGGGGAGCCGTAAAAGAGAACAAGAGAATGCTATAAAGAAAAGTCACGGCTGAAACTCGTTCGGTGATGACAGTACGTAACAAGCTGCCAACCGACGCAGATTTCCAATATAATACACTCATCTCCTGTTACACTTACTAAAGACTTCCACACATGTGGGGACGGTTTTGGATATGTAAGACGTGTATAATTGATTCCTGACAAAGAGCTTATGCTGACTTGTGCGTAATGTTTTGAGTGCGCGTACCGCCTTTTATACCTGCTTGCTTATGTTTACTGTTCCTTCCGTTAAATGTCATACATGGGTGGTCTCGCTTAGGCAAATGTCTGCTTAGTTTAGAGATGTATAAACCATAATACCCGTCTTACAATAAGCTGTTCCTGTGGGAACTGTGTTTGTGTCATAATCACTTTTCTGTTATCTTGTTTTTTGTGTGTTTTTTTTAAGAATGTACCGGGCGGAGAAGCTCCCTAACACGAACTTGGTGTTTTTAATCTCTGATGCAAAGAGTTCCTGTCTCTCCTGCGATCCCAAACCACTGAGACAAGCCGAACAGCCCTGTATCCTTACATTTATGCATTGTTTCCCAGCGTCTTCGTTCACAGTATACCGCTGCTCATTTATTTCGAACTTCTATTTATCTCTAAGTGAAGACTGAAAAAGAACTCTGCCGTGAGTATATCGGAGCCTTGAGATTGAGATAATTACATTTGTTTTGAAGTTCCAGCTATTGTCCTTATAGATTTGTTTCAGCTACTGGTCCTGACCCATGTGTGCTGGCCCAGAACCCTCGGTACAGGAAAGGACCGGACGTCTGCTTCGACAACAACGTAGACGTATGTTTAAACCAAAAATTCATCTTCATCATTCACTACTTGTTTTTTGTTTCTCTCCTTTTTTTAAGCTAACGTTAATTTCCTTTTTGTTTGCACGTTGAATGCTCATTGGCTGCTCATCATGCCTGTCACTGCTAGGAGGAGCCTTTGTGTCCAATCAGTGGCTCCTCTTCTTTGACCTATTACCCATCCATCATTTTGCTGCTGCTTCTGCTTTGTGTTTGATGGTCAGTTTCATCTCGTTTTGCTGTTTCCTCATTAAAACAGTGGGGCAAAAATGTCTTTATGTTCTCCACCCCAATTTAATTGTAGCATTGCTAGACGTTCGCTAATATCTGCTTATCATATACGGGTTAAAATGCCCTATATTGTTTACTCAGTGCCTCAATATGGACTTTTAGGCAGGATACCACTGCTTTCCTCCTGCTGTGAAAGAAGGAAGTGCATTTTCAGCTAGTTCCCTGAGAGATTTTCTGTGGAATAAACATAGGAAGCTCCAGATGTGTTTCCATCCTTTTGACAGTAGCATTGATAATACGCCCCTATGTCTCTCAAACCTGGGGTATCCCAGGACTTTCATTGGCACGCCCTCCATGCACACAGTATAGCATGCAAGCCTTGTTTCAGAAGACCATCAGTCAGAGTTGTGCATTATTTCTAAAGCAGGACTTTTTGCATGCGTGCCATTGATTTGATTCATTCCTTCCTCAGTTCTCAAAACATGTTTTGATATTCACTTTTCATTACACATAGACTGCGTGTTTTGATTGAGTTGAATTCTTTATGGTTCTATGTTTTACTTGGTTTCGAGCTCTTCCAAGCTAGGGTTATTATAGTCAACTGAAACCATAAAATAATTGTTACTTGAAATAAACTAAATGGTAACTGAAATAAATTAAAGTATTAAAATGTAAACTTATTTTATTTCAGAAAGACATTAAAGCAACATTTCTCATTTTTAACTTGATGTACTAAAATAACTAAAACTGAAATACAAATGAATAATAACTATATATTAAAAACAATAATGGTTACACTTTTTTAAGGTGTCTGTGTTACAGTGTAATTATACATTTAAGTACTGAGTAATAATAATTAACTGCATGAACTCTATATAGGATTAGGTTTGGGTTTGGATTGATTTAGGGTTAGTTGCATGCCATTATGCACAAGTTATACTTATTACTACAGTAACTGCATGTAACGTGTAACAAGGACACTTTAAAATTAAATGTTACCACAATAAGAAAATAATAATAATTCAACATGTAATATATATATATACTAACTATAATAGTATCTCAGTGGCTATGTTTCCATCCAAAGTTGCACATTTAACTTATGCGCAAAATTGGAATATTGCATAAAACATTTGTGAATAAAAGCAGCATTTCCATCCCATGTGTTCTAGATAACAAAATGGTCACTTCCTGGGAAATTGGAGCAAAATATCTGTAATAAAAATGAAAGGTGCTGCAATCTGGGAAGGTGTGGATCTTTTTTTCCTTTATCATAAATGACTTGCGTTCGGATGCCTTGTGTTTGGGAAAGCAATCATGTGAGACACCTCTGGGAGGTCATTACACCAAATAATTTTGATGACAGACTTTTGCTCAGGCATCTCAGATTGATTAAACCAACATTTGAGATGCTGTGCAATTAAATTGGTCAGATAGTCTGTCCAATTATCCAATCACATCCACTGTTGAGGCAAGTTCAAGGGATTTATTCAGTAAAAGTGTCTCCATCATAATTTATGTGCATGCCGCCTTATCAGATAAAGCTTTTTATGCACATTTTTTGAATTTACACGCATATTGTCTTTTCTATCCAGCGTCTTTGTTTTTTTTTTTATATCCCAATATCCCAAATTGTGCATAAAATAGGTGGATGGAAACATTACTTATGATACTCAAATAACACTGGACCAAGCTGGTCATTTTTGATTATTAACTGGTTAAAAATGTTCTAGGTGGTTGATTACCTGGGCTCTCAACTGATGATATTCTTGTAAAAGATAGTGTTGTTTTAATATTATTTATTATACTGCTACCGTATTTATCATTATTTTTATTTAGCTTTTAGTTTCATATTTTCACTTTACTATGGGTTTTGTTAACATATATATATATATATATAGTTTAAGTTTTTCATGTAGTATTCATATTAAATTTTATTTCAGTGTTATTTCAATTAACTAAAATGTTTTTTTTTTTTTTTAATTTTTTTTTTTTACCAATACAACACTGGTTAAAGTTGGTAGACCACCTTGAACCAGCAACAAACCAGATGCCATGTTTCAAAACTCAGTTAGAAACCCTTAACCATCTGAACTGAAATTACCCGACTAATAGTGTGTTCT
Organism: Rutilus rutilus; assembly: GCF_951802725.1. Taxonomy (NCBI): domain Eukaryota; kingdom Metazoa; phylum Chordata; class Actinopteri; order Cypriniformes; family Leuciscidae; genus Rutilus; species Rutilus rutilus. The sequence continues at coordinate 33,667,352 of NC_140213.1, forward strand.
TATGTTTGTGTGAGGTAGAAGTCCCTAACATCTCTGTATTGACCGCAGGAGGACGCGACTGACTGTGGTGGAGGCTGCAGTTTGAGTCCATCTCTCTGGATGATGTTGACTCTTCAGCTCCTTCTACTCTGGCTGCTTACTGGAACCAGAACATATTCGTCCTGACCAGAGCAAAACTACAGACTAGAAAAAAAAAAAAAAAACTGACGGAACTGCTTACTATACAGACCACATGACCACAAAATAACCACACATTTCGACTGTACAATCTTAGATTGTCCGTTAGTCAACGCAAAACAATTTGACTAACGCAGATACAGAACTCTACTGTTAAACTGACACGGCTCATCAACTCACTGCCAAATTCTGTCCTCTCAGACCAACCAGAAACGGCAACACAGTCAAACACGAGAGACAGATATGCTCTTATTCTTTTTTTTGTTGTTGTTTTTTTACCTCGCAACAGAGCCACATTATGATCACAAAAATGATTCATGCAAAAATGTTTAGTGCCACAAACAATGGCTTAAATAATGTGTAAACAATGTGCTCATAGTTGGCTCCCGGCACCAGCCTGGATCTGAAGCAGGGTTTAACGGTACAGGAAAGACTGTTCAGCTCTGGAGCTCATTATGAATTCAGCTCGAAGTGAGCTTTGCACCAGTAGTAGGTCAGTGATGTCACACTCAAGCCCTTTAGGCCCATAGAGGGCTGTTTTTCTTGTTTTATGTTCTTTGATTTCTTTGCTATGTGCAGTAGGGGAAATCTCTTGAAGAAATTTTTAGGTCACATTTCACCCCCCTCCCTCCCCCCAAAAAATAAATCTATAAAATAAGTATATAAATATACATAGAGTGTGTGTATATATACGCACACATTTTAATTTAATATATAATTTTCATATTTTTTTATATCATTTGAAATATTATGGTGTTTTGTATTTTGCATACAGTAATGAGAATAAGTAGCGATAATTTAGTATGAAATCGAGAATCTATTTATGATAGTCACAAAAAAAATCTTATGTTGAATTTATACAGAAAATAATTTATTTTTAATTTTTTTATTATTATTATGGGATGGTATATGACCTGGAAATTTCTTTGCAGTTTTTGTGAGATTCACCCAGTGTGTGCAAATTTTATTGTTCTTTTTGCTAGGTCTTTTGGCTTATAGTTATTCTGTTGCTAATTTTAAACTTCTCTGAGATCACCAGATAATTTTATCTTTAAAGATTGACAAAACTGTATGCATCTGATATAATCATTGGAGAAAAAGTGCCATGTTGAATGTCATGATTCGCTACGGAAAGATTCATTGTGCGATCAAACCACACTTGAGCAGTGCATCATCTGATGCGAAATGCAGACTGCTCTAAAAGACTGAACAGTGTACCGAATCCTTTTTTTGTTGTGTCAGAAGTCACACGCTCGCGTCCAAAGGTCCAGAGCATGTTAAATGTGCTTTGTTACCCTCCCCATCCTGTCTTCTGGGCCCCTGCTATCAAACGATTGCGTGTTTTACTGTATGTCATCCAGATACTTCATCTGTCAGATTTTGTTCCAGCATGACAGACATGATATCACAAGCGTGTCAGATATTACATCCACATGTTGAACCACTATGCGAAAACACAGCACATGACAGGTTATAAAAATGTTAAACCCTAGAGAAATGTGCGTTTAAGATGGTTGAATGTATGTTTATTTTATTTATTTATTTAGCTTTATGATAGATAGAAAGTCCATGTATGAGATTAGGTGATATCAATCAAAACTATTGCCAATGGGGAACATTCCCATGTGTTCCTTCCTTTTGAATGTTCTGGAAGAAGACGACACATCAACGGCAATGCCTAGAGCTATGAAAAATGAAATACTGATCCATCCTAATCCAAAGGCCAAGTATCCAGGAATAAAATAACATGCTTCTCTCTTCGTTTCAGAGGTGTTCTAACATTTGACGTCTATTTTAAAATATAAACATACAATCAGTGTTTGCATGAGTTCTTTGGCTTTTTATTTATGCAAAAAAAAAAAATTATGATGGCTTTATTAGACTGTATGGAGCTTAAATGGATTTTTTTATTTCTTTGTCGTAGCCTTTATGATGAGGAGGCTGTTAAAGTGACGTAATTCTACAGTGATAATATTAAGTGCAACTGAATTTAAAGGCGGAAGATTTAATGTTGTGGTGACTGCCAAATGAGAATGAAATATTATAAAACGCACGAGATAGATCTGAAATAAAGTGTGTGTTTAGTTTACTGGATGTCCACGAAATATCGCTCGCACCTGAGTCCACGTCAGACTTTTTCCTTCAGAATGAGATTAATTTTTCTTTCTGTCTTCACTGATGTAGCATTGAGTTACAGACCTAAATATGCAGTGCATTTATGAATCATTACAGACGTTTTGGACCCCTCAGAGGCTTTTCGGGGTCTGGATTTCTCATCTCAGACCTGAGGTGGAGGCCATAGTATGTAACATTTAAATACCTCACCAAACGACGTTGCGAGATGTGATTTGATCCAAGAGAGCTAAACTAACTCCCCTCTTTACAAACTACACCGTGTTTAAAATGCCAGTGAAATATACACAAACCCTGCATTGGCCGTTTGAACGCAAATTGATCCCATGCCTTGTCCGATGAAGAACGTCCGCAAAACATGAAACAGGTTAATGACATGATTATGTTAAAACTAAAAACTCAAAATCTGGCAGTGCCTACATGGTTAGTCAAGAAGAGTGAATTACTTAAAAGTAGCATTCTTATGGGAATTTTATTGGCTTGCTGCAAAAAAAAGTGTTTTCATATGTTCTCCATCATGGTAGAGTTCAAGAAGCTGAATTTTTTAACTTTTAATATTACAAAAAAAGGAAGATTTGGTTCACTCTTAAAAATAAAGGTTCCAAAAGGTAGAAGAACCATTTTTGGTTCCCCAAAGAACCTTTCAGTGAACAGTTCTTTTTTTTGTGTGTGTGAAGAACATTAAAAAAAAGAACCTTAAATGAAATGGAAAAGGTTCCATGAATGTTGAAGATTCTTCATGGAACCATTGATGCCAATAACCTTTATTTTTAAGTCTGTATTGTGGATCCATTAAAAAAAAAAAAGTAGTGAAAACCAGACACTCCAAAGTCCAAATCATGAATCCAAAAATTTTTGAAAATCTTTTTTAATAAAAAAACATTCCACTTTACATAAGAGGGGATAGACAATTGAAGTGTGTTCAGGTTTGCACGGTGCTCCCGCGATGCTCTTTGACATTTCGACCCTCGCATGAAATGTTAGACGTGTATAGACGTGCCCCCCTCATGTAAAGAGGAATCGGTTGTGTGTACCTATTATAATGTTTTCTGAATGCTGCTCTCAGCTGCTGTGCTGTCACATAGGGCTACCTTGTGTCTGTGCTACTGAACGTATTTACTGGTGTTGGTGCTCAGTGTGCCGGAAAGTTTTCTCTGAGGTTGCGCTTCTTTTCCTGAGTGTGTATCGAAGTCACTCTTTGATTTGTGTGTTCAATGGTGGGGAAGGGCGTGGTATGTGCCTCCAAAGCCCCGCCCACCTCACTTGGTTGTGCTTACAACTATATATATATATATTCTTTTGTGGAAACTGACACGCCTGAAACAATTTTGTATACATTTGTACAATAATGTTGTTCAACAAAATAAAACAAAAATGTTTGTAAAGTTAACAAATGTGTAATTCTTGTGCAAATACAATATATTCACAATAAAAGTTTATCATTACTACCTCTGGGTTTAGTATTGTTTGTTTTTTATTTTATTTTTAGTAAACAAATGGTCAGCATTTCACAGAGATGCATGAAGAGAATCAAGGTAAATGGCTAGAAATGCATACATTTTTGTAGTTCAATATCTGTACAATATTTTTTAAGAAATTATCATTCTAGGATGCATTAAATTGATCAAAATTGACAGTAATACTCGCATTGTTACAAAAAATATTTAAAATGTTCTTTTGAACTTTCTATTCATCAAACAATCCTTAACAAAATCTCTGTAATCTTGGTTCTCTGAGAAGGGGAACTCTATGCGTTCATGCTATGGGAACGCCTCCAGCTTGAGCTGGTGTCTGAAGCATGTGTGCTACATGGCAAACCCGATTGGCAACTACAAGAGATGACGTCACAGGCGCATCGGCAGACGGCACATCGGCATATAAAATGGCGCCCGAGGAACACGTCATCAACTTCAGATTGTCTGAAGATAGACATGCTGGCGTGCCTGAGGTATGGCAACATGACGCAGTGTCTTGTTCCCCTTCTCAGGGAAACAAAGTTACATTTGTAACCTGATACATTCCCTTTCAAAGTGAAAGTCTACACTGCGTCATGCTTTGACGTTATGGGAAAGAAATACACACTGCGCCATTCTGAACCAATGCCTGTCCAAATGAGCTGTGTAAGTACAACCATTAAGCCAGGCTGCACCATCCACCTCATGACTGGGAGCCTAGCATCGTAACCCCTCCCAAAATTAGAACCACCTAGGTGGACCGTATTTGTTGTACCCGACAGGGGGGGTCAACCCATTACTGTGGTCCCACCATTTGACGTCTCGCACCTGCTCTGAGGGGTAACCTAACCAAAAAAGGGTGCTAGCCGCTTTAAAGCCGTCAGGATAGGCTTTATTAGAAACCGTGTGTTTCCAATGCTTGCCCCACCTGAGGATGACCATCATTGCTCCCATTTAACCCAGCGAGACAGCACTAAAAGCAAAGTGCATATATCTCAAGTGGCCTTTAATAATCCAAGTTTACCCCTCACTACGGGCATTCTTATAACATCCCCTGGGGGTTACCCAACACTGTACACCACCTCCAGTCATGCTGGAGGGGCGACAGAAGAGGAATAGGGAATAGGAACAGGGAATAGTTTAAACACATGGGGAAGATATTCTTCCGCTAGATGGAGCCACAGAAAGAACGTGAGGCACAAATTTCCCTTCTTAAACTGCATCTTCACATCACATGCGGTTGCAGGAAGAGAACCTAAATACTTCCCCCACTCTCTCCAACAAAGACACAGCCCGACCAGGGCAGTGGGACGCAACAGATAAAGAATTGAAAAATCTAGTTGCCGCTCTTTCTGAACCCATACATAAGAATTCTTGAACATTATATCCCTGAGATTTTCCCCCGGCTTTTGCCAAGATCGCATCGCGAGGAGCCACACTCTCTTTCTGACTCTGCCTCCAGCTTGGACCAGCCACGGAGTCAAAGGGGGGATTTGGAGGAAAACGACTTCGGCACGACCTCAAACACCGCTGTCTGAACTTTCGCCTCTCTGAACTTTCGAACCACTGACTTGAGAGCGGTCCCGAAAAGCCCAGAAGGGCATACATTCCCCTGCTCCTTGATAGCAAAAAATAGTCGCTCCATAGCCACCAAAGCTTTAAGAGAGCGGGCAATGGAATGAGCTGCCTGCTTGGTGGCACAGAGGGTGAGATCTGTGCTGCGGCGGAGCTATCGGAGAGGTTCCAGTGGCATCCCCACACCTTGATCATGGAACTTTAATAACTCAGCTTGGTAAGCTTGCAACACCTCAATGGTGTGCACAGCTCCACCAGCCTGGCCCACTGCTGCGTACACCTTGCCTATCAGCTGTGATTTTTCTTGACATGGCTTTGACTGCAGGACGAGAGCCTTTAGTGAGGTTGCAGTGCCAAGGGAGAGAGAGCCCGCAAGGGTCTTCTCAACCTGGAGCAACCTCACATACTCACTTTCACTCATCCCTTTGATGCTGGCATACTCACAGTAGGAGGTTAATGACACGTGAGGCACCTATCATCGAACCTACCAACCTTCTTTTTTCTCCACTGACAAGGTGTGAGTTAAAACCTATAGTAACTCCTTGTATGTGGGGCAGAGGGAGGAGGCGGGCTTGCTGACATCTTCTGTCTCAACTTTCATCGCATCCAGCTCCTCAGAGCCAAATAGGGGCAAGGGAATGCTCTCTGTCCGCGTGGAAGAAGCCGGGAACCAGGGGTCCGGGTCTGACATGAGAGCCTCGGAGCTGGCGAGCGAAGCTTGGAATAGGGCCAAGCCCTTCTCAAGCTACTCAGCCAATGCCATCTGCCCCTACCGTATAAAAGTGAAAACATGGAAAGCCGAAAATTTCGTCAATGGCAGGTAGAGAGTTCATGTGCACTGCTCCTGTAAACAAAAACAAAAATAATAATAAACAAAACACAAAACTCATGCGTGTCCTCTGCCGTAATGAATCGAGGATATGGGGATACACATCCCCTAAACCTTTTTTCACCTTCCATACTTTTAAACAGACAGAAAACTGGTTGGAGACACTACACGCACACAAACAAACAATTTTCTTTAGGAAAAAAGGAAGTTGACGACGTGTTCCTTCGGCGCTCTTTTATAGTCTGCCTGTGACGTCATCTCTTAGTGGCCAATCGGGATTGGCGTGTAGCACACATACTTAAGACACCGGCTCACACTGGAGGCATTCCCATAGCATCAACGCATGACGCAGTGTAGAGTTCTACTTAGACAAAGTAATCACTCTTTACGCCTCATAATAATAATACAAAATGTTTCTTGAGCACCAAATCAGCATATCACATTGATTTCTGACACTGGATTTCATGTGACACTGGAGTAATGGCTGCTTCACACAATGACTTTCACACAAATAAATTACATTTTAAAATCTATATATAAAAAAAATAGTTAATTTTAAATTGTAAAAATGTTTCACAATACTGTTCTTACAGTATTTTTTATCAAATAAATGCAGAGACATCTTTCAAATATGATCTTTCATTTGAATATGTGTGTGCCCCCACAAAATGCCCCCATAAATTAGACTAAGTGATGTTTTTTTGAAACTGTGTAAACAGTGCTGTAAGTAACTGTTTATATGTGTATATCTGGATTACATAATCAGATTCCTAAAACGAAATGCTTGTAATTAGATTATATTGCATTTTAAAATACTCATAATCAGACTAGTTACTTTGTTATTGATTACATTACTTAATTTTCACAAAATGGTTATTATTCATTATTCACTGATTCTCCAGAATTCTTCTAATTTTAAAAATTCTTCCTAATGTTATATTTAAAAAAAAGCATATTGCTTATGTTCAGCCACTAGTTAGGCGGTTAAGTGTTTTATTTTGATTGTTTTATTTTAAAATATTTTCTTTTAATTTAACATTTTTAAGATGTAATTCATTATTTGCTTTTCAACAATTTCTGAACCATCTGCAGTTCCTACACAAACAAAGCCTGACATATGTTTAATGCACTTGTTGCTGATAACAAAGAGTGGATTACATTTTCTTTCTCTTTGCATTTGCATTTTCATCAATATGCTACAAGATTATTCTATTCAAATCAATGGTATGATAAACAAGTTCAAAAGTAATAAAACCGTATTTAGATTATATTACCTAACATTTGTTGCATAATAGATCACTACAAGTTTCATCATGTAATTTATATTCAGTAATAGATTACTATTTATTTATTCTATTTTTGTGTCAATCACTTAAGGAATGCCCACCCAGCCAGGAATTTGACCTCTTAAAAGTTAGCACAGGCATGAAACAGCCATTTCCTGTTGACTCTGCCCATCTTATGAACAGACAGAGCCAGAAAATGCACCTCACCCGGACATCCCGGCTGGCAGATGAAACAATGTTTAATTGAGGGTGACGGAGCGTGGACCTTAGTCCAGATTTTGGGAGAGCAAATCTTCTGGAGCTCTTTGCTGTCTTCTTGATGGCTTTTAACAGGCTATCTATGACGACAGGCCTGCACTGTTATTTCCAACCCATTGAGCAGAGGAGGTCCAGATGCATGTGCGTCTGTGTGTGTGCGCCACGCTCCAGCTTTTAAGAGAGTATCGTTTAATTTCTTCAGTGGTGTTTGGAGAGCGGTTTACTGTGTCTGGATGTGCAGGATGCTTTTAGGGCCCGGCGGATGGGTTTTAGATGGTTATCTGGGGTGTGGGGTCACGGTAATCAGATATCACTTGTCGTCGACCCGAGGCGGAGTTACCATCTCAAAACAAGCAAGTCATGGACCAATAACAAACATAGTGTGATACGAGAGACACTCCATCGCTTTGCTCCCTGGTAGAAATGACCTCACGACTCTAGCCTCTGCAAAACCTGAGCAGAGATAATCAAAGTCTAAATAATAATAGTATTCATTACACTTCAAGGATACTGGAAGGTTGTAAAAACTGAGGGGTGAACACAGATCTATGCAATGTTTGGGTTATCTGTTGGGATATATAAAACGTACATATATATTTATATTGAAAAAAAGAAAAACAGTGTTTCAGTCATTACGCAATGGCAGGACAGGCGTGATTTGTTTGTAATAGAATCATCACTCGTGTGGTGGTTTCGAGTAGACGTGTGCTTTTACTTTTCTAAGCATTCGAACTTGGCCTGGCTGACAAATAATCCCTTAGATTTAGATTGCCAAGGCATCAGAGGGATCAGATTAACGACCCTTTAATGTGAGCCAGTGTAACTGAGGTCTTGTGTGGGGCCACAGAGGCCTCTGGGGGTCCCAACTATAGTCTCAGCACCCAATTATAGGGCTCGTGGCCTACTCGTGTACAGAGACCATCCTGGTGGTAGGTTTTCCAACATATTTTGATAAGAATTCTACCTATCTATAATTTTCTAAATGTATTATTTGTTGAAAACATGATGTAATTTGAGGGTAATATTTCAGAAACAGTGCAGAAAAAAATCATTCAAAATTAAATCAATATTTGGTGTGACCATCCTTTGCTTATATAACAGCTTTTGCAGATACAAAGATTTTCTAAATCTTTCCAATCATCAAATAATCCTGAAAAAAAAAAAAATATATATATATATATATAATATATATATATATATATATATTTCACAAAAATTATATTGATAAGATCAGCATATTAGAAGGATTTCTGAAGGATCATGTGACACTGAAGACTGGAGTAATGACGCTGAAAACAGTTATTTTAAATTTTACAATATTACACTTAGTAGTGTACACTTGTTCACAGTTTAATTTGCAAGTGAATTATCTTTGTTCTTTTAATTTAATCTCAGTGCAGCGAAAGCGCCCAGATTTCTTTCTGCATTTAACATGCTGTCCTATTATTTTAATAATTAATGTTTGATGCCGGAGATCTAGTTGCTACCACTACCACTTATACAACTAAAGTATACGCACACAGTTTCAGACTTACTCTCTGAATGCACCCTGACCTCTGTGCACTGAAACTTAATTGGTCAGTGCTGGTTTGAGATTTGTAAGGGTGCTGTTTGTTTCTTTAAGGAGTGTGAGGGTCACGGATTAGTTCCTGTCCCTTAATAGAGCACAGATTGCGCTTAGAGAGAGTAACAAGTTCGACCAAGGACATGAAGGAATGGTGTGTTCGCCTCTAGGTAGGCAATTCAACACAATTATAAAAAAAAAAAAAAAATTGCATGCATTATGTTAAATAGAAGTTTACTTAATGCATTTCCGTGTTAAACCTGCATGAAATAGTTTTTGTTGCCGTTAACAGAGCAATAGCTGAAACCGAGCAAAGGATTTCCAGTTCCCAGAATAATGCTTTGCATAAGTGAATGTTAAAATTAAGTGGGGAAATATTACTATTATTATTATTAATTCACTCTAATGGTGAAACACTTTAAGACATTTGCTATATAAATTAACAAAATGTAAAATATCGTTCATGAAACTCATATCTCCTTTTCCCCCATTTTTTTTATAATTTTTTTATTTATGTCTGTCTGTGGGTTTTAGAAATATTTAATCAATGAAACGTATTAAAAAGAGCTTGTGATTATACCTCGTAATTATATTGGACTGTCGGTCAACCTCATTACTCCAACTCCACCACGCATATCGTGAAAGAAAGCACACAGTTTGGCCCGTCTCTGCTTGTTTGCAATTTATGCAAGGGTAAATAAAGAACTGTTTGTTTGAATAAGTATGATGTTTACTCAAGAAACACTATATAAAGGCTAATGTTTTATGTATTTGAGGAACGGAGAAGATTGTCTTAAGGCCTGTTCACACCAAGGACGATAAATGGAAGCTTTAGCGTAAGTTCTGCCGGGAAGACTCAATTGTTGCGTCACTTATTACCTTCTCATCTATCCAATCATGTTCTAATACTAGAAGTATAAAGGACCTGTACTTACACTTGTCTAAGTTCGCAGATGCTGAACGCTTCCACTCACCACCATCCACCCCACCACCACCAAGATGGTTTTTCCCTCCATCTTCTCTATCACCGCAGGATGGTCCCTTCCCCTCCAACCCCCCCACCACCACCAGGATGGTCCCTTCCAATACCTCACGGGGGGTCGGCTGCGCCCCCTGCCTTCATCTTCAGGCAGGAAATGCTGAATCCGTACCCTCGGATCGCGAGTTACGGACGGGGCCTACGCCAAATACTTTATTGCATATATTGCTTGCTGGATCACTAATAAATGCATGCTTGTTACAACCTAGTTCTAAAAATCGTTCTCAATATTAAAGAATAGCAGAGTTCACACCACATATAATCGATTGGTTGGAATCACTTTCAGAACAATTTTATCCAGCTGATGAACGATAAAAACATTGACAGCATGTGGACGCTAATATAGTTATGCGTATATTCATCTTTATAGTTATCTTTCTTGGTGTGTACGGGCCTTTAGTCTAGCATTTGTCGTCGAGTCACAGCTAATAATGTCTTAAATAGCTTGTGCGTAGCACAGAAAAAAAAAAAAAAAACCTGAGCGCCCTAAAGGTTATAACCTGAAAGTTGCTGAAAGCGAAACGATGCAGTCGTTCTAATGACGGACAAAACACTCATCTATGTCCGACATTCACTGGTCTAAAACTTCGTAACTCAATTTGAGCTTGATTTTGGTAGAATGTTAATAATATAATGGCACATGCAAGTGTCTGACCATAAATACACAATATCAACCCAACCTTGACAGCAGTAATACACGTGACCACTGCCAGACTCACCTGCAAGCAATAAGCGAAAGAGTGCATGAAACTAGCTGAAAGTCTTCAGTATAGTGCAGCTTTAACTCTGGAAAATATTGATGTGGTGCTTTATTAAAGAATACAACAGGGCCCATTCTTTGTCCTTAGGTAATTTCCATGCCTCAGTGGCTAATTGTAAAGATCTGTTAAACCACTCAAATTGAACAGCCCTCTTGCACAGAGAGAAGAGAATTAGTTTTAATTTAGGTGTAATGAAATATTGATGAGTATATATTGTGTTCTATGTGCTGTGTTAAAATGAGAGCCAGTGTTCATGACTGCCAGACCTTTCAGATCATTAGGAGCAACATGTTATTCTCATTACTGAGCTGTATGGTAATTAGTCATTAATATGTAAAGGGCCTGTAACAATCCCCTGGAGCTTTTATAATGGTAGAATGAGTAAGACAGCAAACAGAACCGGTCAAATAAACATGCACATTTGAAGTACCAGCATCCCCTCTTTCAGACCTGTATGTGCAATAAGCATAACTTCAATTGGCATTCGTGCAAGGCATGCGCCCATGTGTAAAATCGATCGGATAACAGAGGCTGCGAAACCTGAAACATGATCGTCTAATCATACTTTTACCTCACTGACTGTTGCGTTTTTTTTCTCTCTTTGACTCATTAAATTGCCAAGCCCCATATAAGCCATAGGATGGATTTGTAGCCATTACATCTACATTACAAATCCCAAAGTTCTCCTTTATTAGTCTTCTTGTTGCTGTCAAGAGTAATGACATTCCACCTTGGGAATCTGGCAATCAGGAAAGGGAAACCAGGGCCTCCATGCCAACCTGGGGAATAATTGACAGAATGATGTAAAAAAGATAGCAATTTGCTTTGAAATTATAAAGTTTAGAGAGCTTAAAAGGGAGGGGGGGGGGGGGGGGGGGGGGGGGGGGGAACACCACTAAGATTCTAGCATGTTTTTGGTCGTTTCCAGGGTGTTGCTAAGGTGTTCTGAGTGGTTTTAAGAGCATTGTGTGTATGTGGCTGCAAATATGCTTTGTGTAGTTGTCTTACGTGTATATAAACTACTGTTCAAAACAGAGCATGTGAGCGGAGTGGAGCGGTGAGAATCTCCGCTCATCGCTCACTGAACTGTTCACCCCTCCGCTCCCCCGCTCAAAGCTACATCAGGCCGCTCCGCTCATTTTCGCTCAGCGCTCAACGCAGTTTGCTTCGCGCTCCACTCAAATCACCCCCCGCTCGCTCCAAAAAAGGAAAAAAAATCTACATGCATATCACTTGTAGCGGTCCCCAACCTTTTTTGCGCCACGGACCGGTTTAAAATTAGACAATATCAGACACGGACCGGCCTTCAAGGTGTGTGGCGGATAAATACAACAAAAATGATTAAAATGATACGACTGGCATAAAAACTGGGGTATTTTTTTAAATAGCCTATAATAATAAACGTGAATCCAATGTGTAGGCCTACTCGCAACTTTATTAACAGCGTCCTCTAACATCGCGCAGGCAAATGAGAAAGTCTGAAAACAAACAAAATGCCCCCAAAAGAAAAAAATCTCTATGTTTTCAGTGCTGATGCGTTCACGTAACATCTAAGGGCACCTAAAAGCTGTCACAACGAACCGGCAAAATGATTATGAATATGTAAAATATAGCAGAAGACATTTTAATTTTTTTTGGCTGGAAAGATGCTGACTCGTGATCTTCGCAGTAGTAAACGCGCCTGAGAGAAATGCACATTTCATACGGGAGAGCAGTCTGTTTTCTTTCGTTTTGAATTGTTCTGTTTAAAAGTAGACATTTCAAGCTTTATATATATGTCTCAGGTGTGTGAGGCAAGTAGGCTATACGCTGGTTCATTCATGAGACAAACTGCAGGTTCACGCCGGCGCCTTCGTATCGTGGTTATCTATTTTCTAATATATTTACTTCTTATTAAATCCAGACAATTGGTTGATGAAACCTTGATTAAAATTAAGATACAATTAATACAAAACGAAATTAAATTTAAAGACAGGCTTTGTGCTTTCTGTTTGAGGTCTGAGTGAAAGTTTTAAAGCAGTCTTAGTGCCGCTTTCAGAGCGCTCACGTCCGTAACGGAGAACTGTCCCGTCCATAACATTTTTTTTTTTTTTTTTTTTTTGTATAGCCTACATTTCTAAATAAATGTGACTTATAGTCCAGTGCGAGGCTAGGCCTATGTTTTTTCTTCTTCATGGCGCATTTTTTGACTGATGCGCCTTATAGGCTACTCCGGAGCGACTTATATTGATAGGCTACACCTGTATGAATTCTCATTTTACTTTTTGAACTCCATTATTGAGCCGAGTTTTGCCTGAAAATAGTCTACTGTTGATGACTGTGCAAGACAAATGGATTCAGGGTCAGGCTTGACTGAGCATGCTTCAGACTCGTGGTGTGAGCGGAGCGGAGCGAAATTGGAGCGGGAAATGCGACGCTCCGTCCTTTTGAAATTGCCGCTCTGCGCTCTGTCCAAGATCCGCCCGCTCGCGCTCCCCGCTCGCTCCCGCTCCACTCCGCTCACATGCTCTGGTTCAAAAGCATAACAGTAATATTTTGAAATATTATTACGATTTAAAGGTCCCATGGCATGAAAATGTCACTTTATGAGTTTTTTTAACAATAATATGAGTACCCCTAGCCTGCCTATGGTCCCCCAGTGGCTAGAAATGGCGATATGTGTACGCCTTTGAGAAAATGAAAGCTCAGATGGGCCAATCTGGAATCTTCCCTATATCTCAGAGAGAGGGTTACCTCCCCTTTCTCTGCTTTGCCTGCCCAGAGAATTTGGCCCGCCCATGAGAGAATGAGCAACGACCATGCGAGCGCGATATTGTTTTTTCCTCGAGAGACATCATGGCTTGCAAACGAGCGAAGCATGGCAGTTGCTCAGTGTTTGGATGTACAAATGAACACAAAAGTCTTTTTTTAGTTCCTTCATCCGACACAACCTCCCAACTTCTAATACAGCTTTAGAATGACAGTAAATCAGAGCAACATGAAAAGCCAACAATGTAGGCTAGCGTTAGCTACATGATAATAACTGTAACAGCATACATAAACAAACCAACTAATAAAGTACTGTATCCAGACACAATATTTTAAACTAACCATTCGGAGACGTCCTGCTGTAGCCGCTGAGTTACAACTTCTTCAGGTGCTTCTCCATCCGGATCAGATTCTGGGTCAAACTGGAAAGCTTGAACGACTGTGTGTCTATGAGCCATTGCGATACATCCACTGTAAACATTGATCTCCTAGTCAAGGCCACACCCCCACTCCACCTTGCCCCGCCTCTTTCCTCCTCATTAGCATTTAAAGCTACAGACACAGAAATGACACGTCCAGAGGAAAGCTCATTGTGGGACTGGCTCGTAGTGGCTGTAATTCAGCACCAAGGCTGAATTTTGGGAAAGAGACTTCAGATACAGTATTAAGGGACCACTAAGGCCTATATAAAAGCATCCAAAAAGCAGCATGTCATAGGACCTTTATAATAACTTTTCTATTTGAATATATTTGGCAAGCTGAATTTTCAGCATCATTACTCCAGTCTTCAGTGTCACATAATCCTTCAATCATAATATGCTGATTTGGTGTTCACGACTTGAAGGTAAGTAAATAAATAATAAAGGAACTTTAATTTTCTTGTCAACTATTACAGTCCAAAACTACCTGAATTCTGGTCTGACAGTTGATCGGATAAAAATTGAGACAGGGTTTTTAAATTTTTTATGATTGGTATCAGTTAGATATGCCTAAAAATTACTTGTGGGATGTCAATGTAAACAAAGCCTTATATTCAATTCTGTCAATGCAATGTTCAACAGCCTTAACCACAAAGAGCAAAACAATACAGCTGGCTAATTTATTATGCCCTTCATAAACATTACCAGACCTCCAGCACTGCCTTCAATATGACTACTTGATAGATGATGTTCTGTCAGCAACTACTAGTTCCACTGGTTTCCTGGTACCAGGACCATGACTATATGACAGAACATTAACTGAAATCTCCCACCCAGATACACACACCCTCACACAAATTCAAAGTCATACACATAAGAAAACATGTAAGACAGAATAACACACATATGTGCTAATGGCTCATCTGTTGGTCATTTAGCATCAACGGTAATTATTATAGCAGGCTAGCAGGACCATAAGCGGACAACCCACCCTGACGTTTGTTTTAAGTACCTCTATCGTGCTTATTTCAGACCAAATCGGGCTGAAAGGAGGGTGCGTGTGTGTGTGGACGCTAAAACATTTACAGATGGCGTTAGTACTGCCTCATCAAGAGCTAATCACGCAAACATGGGGCCACAGTAGATACACTTCCCAAAAGCCCAAGAGTGGCGTGTGTATTTATGCCCACAGATTTGTGACTGTACACTGCATGTGCCTCACTGTGTGTGTGTGGGTGTCAAAGGCTAAACCACATGGAATGGAGAAACCAGGAGAACTCCACAAAACCCTACGCAGATTTGGAATGCCAGACATTGACAATCAAGTTCTCAGCATCTCCATTTCCTTTTTATTTTTATTTATTATTATTAAAAGATAAACTTAAGAGTTCTGGGCTCTCTATCGAGATGTGAGTGTTTTTGTTAACAATTTATCTATCATATTTATCTATCACATACAGTTGTAAATGTATTTATTCATGTTTGGTTACACTTTATTTTAACACTTTGGTTACGCTTTATTTTTTATTGGTGGAGAGGAGACAGAGTGATAGAGCCAATCATTATATAGGGATGATTAGGAGGCCATGATGGACAGAGGCCAATGGGCAAATGTGGCCAGGATGCCGGGGTTAAACCCCTACTCTTTTTCCAAAGGACATCCTGGGATTTTTAATGACCACAGAGAGTCAGGACCTTGGTTTAACGTCTCATCTGAAGGACGGATGGGTGCATAACGGAAGCCTGAAGTTTTACTGTCAAATCGTACATGCCAGTTTTGAATAGAACTCCTTATTAAAAAATTGCTACAAAGTGACATACTTACATAAAATAAAATAAAAATACAGAGAAAAGTATTTTAAAAAATCTTAAAGATTTTGAATGTACTGGTATTTTAATTAATTACAATAAAATGAAACAAAAATATCTTGTAATGGTAATTGTTTCATTCATCTGATTGCCTTCACCTATTAATACAAATATAGTGCTCACGGTGGTTCAGGTTAATACACAGATAGGTGCAGTAAAAAAAAAAAAAATAATCTGCACGAATTGCATGTTGGTCCAGGCTGGTTTATGCTGGTTAGAGCTGTTATAGTTCAGGTCTAGTTGGTGGACCAGCATAGTCATGCTGTTGCAACACGTTCTCACACCCAACTCTCTAACATATTGACGCTTGGTCAGGACACCTCGGCACTGGGTCAGGACCTCTCTTTTAATGCACAGGGTACACCTTTAGCATAATTTTTTGATGTGCAGGGTACCCCATTGCTTTTAGTTGTTTGCCTTATGCATCAGATCAAGACGCATAATTTTTTGCAATTAATACAGTACTGCTTACAGTTTTTTCAAACAAGTTATTTTATATCTCTGGCTGTTTGAAGTCAAACAAGCCTTGTGCCATTTCACAATCAAAGCTGACATAATGACACAATCAATCATGAGACATATGAGAGCCAATGCAATTTCACTATCAAAGCTGATGTTACCTTTCTTCGGGTGGCAATTTTTGAACGTGTGCAAATGATGTATGGCGTATGGAGACAGTGATCACTTTTGGGTCTTTCAATCACACAAATCAATCGTTTGGCCTCGGGACACTTATGATATTTGTACTTTTTAAATATATTGTGCCTGTAGTTGTACCTGTAATGCACAAATCTGTGTATCTCATATCCTGTGCTTTATATCATATAATATGCAAATTGGTAGCCTAGGTTTAGGAGTTGGGGTTGTATTACGCGTTCAAGCAAAAAAAAAAAAAAAAATGGCTGATTAAATCGAGAATCACACTCCAACATGTCATAACGTCAAAATTATAACCCAATATATCATTTCATCATGACAACATTCCCACGCGTTGTCTGTGTATAACGCCAAAGGTCATATTCTCATTCTCATTGAAAGTAATGGTTTACCCTGCACTTCCCATGCTGGGGACCGGCAAACCAGCAACCAGCATCCCATGCTGGTTCCAGCATGCAAAAAGTACCTTATGCTGGTTACCAGCAATGCTGGACTTTTAAGCATGGATGATCAGATTTTAGCATGAATGGTGTGAGATGGCATTCTCCATTTCTTTGGCCTCTCTAAGCCCAGCTGTGAGCTCAGGTCCCTGTGCAGAAGTTCACCGGTGTTTCCCTCAGGCTGGCTCCTTTATTGAGTCAACCAGGACCTTCTGACTTCTGCGCAGCTGCCTGTAATGGACCCTCCATATCTGGCTACTATCAAAGGACTAATTAAGGGGATGCATATTGACAGGTGCTTAGGATGTAGAACGAGACTGGTGTGTGTGTTTATTGTGTGTTCGGGTGCAAGTTGAGGTGGTCTGCGTTTTGTTTCTTTGAAGATAAAAAAAAAAAGTAGCATTTTTTTGTCATTTGAAATGTACCCCAGACTATCCCCAAATGGGATGCATTCAAACATTTCCAGTCACCATGTGAAAGATAGAAGCTTTACGACCTCCTTATTAGTGTTTTACATTTACCCAGGCTCCTCTGGATTGCCTTAAGTGATTGAAACACTTTACTCTAATAGGTCTATTATAGACACAGTAAAGAAAGAACAACATGTTTGTATACTGTGCATACATGAGCAAGCAAGCACTTTGTCCCTCTTACACAGTTTCTCATTCTAAGCCAATGTCAATATTATTTTGTACATTCACAAGTACGTTATTCAGTGCGGCTGTCCAATAAATCACTCAAACTAAAATGTGTAAGTGTTTTTTTTTGATCTGAGAAACAAGTAACCTTAGTCCCTTGTTCTCACACTTTTCTCTTTCTAACAGTTGTTCTGTTCTGTTTTAGATCAAGTCAGCAGAATCCTTACACCCGAGAACAGGTTCTTCCCGAATAAAAAAATTTACCGTAGTAACCACAAAAGTTACTTTTTTATTATTTTATTTTGTAAATATGTAATATGTAAATCTAGGAGATTTGTTTTCCTAATTTTTACTGATTTTAACTACTGTTTTAATCTACTATTTTTAAAAATACATTAATTGGAATAATTGTGATATTTATGGTCAGACATGTTTGTGTGAAAAGATATTCCCCCGTCTGTTTTTAATGAAGCTTTCTACTTCTTCAAGAAAAACTAAATAAATTGTAATGCTTCTTTGATACCTTTTGATCTTTTGTGTTTATATTGTGCTTGAGTTGTGTATTCACCAATATAAGACGTGAAAGGTCTATGCAAGGATGTCAAATCCAAACAGTACTTGACACAAACACAATAGCTTTGTCATGAGTCTGCACTGTCGACTCTACTGTACATACAATATATTTATGTCTACACCCATAAATATTTGATATGACGTTCACATTTTTGCCATGTGAAGTAAATGTACGTGACTTTGAGAAAGTTCTGGAGCCTTCTTGTCCAAAGGAAAGCACAATACTGTTTAGAGAGAGAGAATGAGAGAGAGAAAACATCCTATAAACTTTGGTTTGGTGAAACTATTTCAAAACGACCAAATTCATAGATGAAACAAACTCATTGTTCAGAATGTTTATAAATGTTGATTTTTTTATTAAATTTCCTCTTCTAGACTGATTCCTAGATCCATTTCAAAAATATTCTGGATGGGTTTGGGTGATTTACTGGGCAACATGTGATTTTAATGTGAAATAAACACCTTTTTTAAAAGAGCTGTATGCTTAAATATGGTTTCATTTTATTTAGAAGATCATGAAACACCAGTTTACAGATTTTTACTCATTTATTGACTTTCGATTTATGTCTTTTTTCACAGGGAAGAGCATCACAAGGAAAGAGTGTCAACTCTGGGTTATCTCTAATCCAGAGTGAGAGTCACACACAGGAAGTGTGTGTTTATTTGGAATGGACTTCTCTGTTTACTGTGCCTGCAAGTTTCACCGCAGGATGCTCAAATGCAGCTGTTTGCTTTTGTTTGTAAGTGGCTACGTATTATTATATAATCTTTATGTTCCACATACCTGTTCGAGCTCTGAGTATGTGGGGAGAGGCGAAACTTAAGTGTGCCTGTATGTATTTTAGGAGGGATGGTCAGGATATTGTGTGCTATTGGGGGTCAGGAACGGGTTCAGGTAATTTGCTGCAGCTGAAGTTAAAACCAGCACCAGATCTGAATGACAAATCAAAGCTGCAGGAAATCTATTAGCACCCTCAGGAACTAACCTAAAATTGCTCTATGTCTCTCTCCATGAGCCATAATTTCCATATACCTATTCCAAACGTTGATCAAATTCCATATTTTTTAATATATACCATCATCATTCTGTCTGCAAAGACTGCCTTGTTTTCCACTTGCATTGTGTGTGTGCGTGTGTGTGTGAGTGTGTGTGTGTGTGCGTGTGTGTGAGTGTGTAGCACTCACTTCAAGTGGCACTCTTAGTCAAGTCAAGTCGTCACCTTCATTTGTATAGCGCTTTTAACAATATAGATTGTTTCAAAGCAGCTTTGCAGTGATAATAGGAAATTAAAGTAACAGAGATTGTTTTGGCTTTACAGCAGCTCTAGAATAGAGTTATTGTCCAGCTAAAGTGATTGATTCACTTCCGTTGCAAGGATCATTAGTTAACTTGGGGGCCGCTTACACGACACCGTTCTAACAGAGAGCCCTTAAGTTCTCTCTGCGCAAACTTTAAAAACGCAAACCTGTGAGAATGCTGATGGCGTGCACATGCGTATTACATGTTTAGTGCATTTAAATATATATGTGCGCAGGCTTGTTAGTCATTCTTTACAAACCAACCCTCAACAAACTACTTGTCTGGCCTTAAAATTTATAATACAGAATTTGTATCGCTTCCGCGTAGCCAAGTGAACCGGTAAAACAACGTTTTATCTGTACAGAGGTAAAGGAAACGGAAGGAGGCCTTCACAGGGGAGAGACTAGTTGACACTTCAGGACTGCGTTGTCGTCGTGTCCAGGCGCAGGTCCTTCATCAGATCTGGATACGGCCTGGATCCGGCGGACTGCGGTAAACCTCGGGATAAACAGAGAGACTAATATTAGCATAGACGTCATTCTTCTTATGATGTAACAAGTACATCAGGATTTATGTTCCCGGAAGTGTTCCCGGTTCCGGCTGACCTAATCTATGCAGCCTAACATTGAATTATAGAAGTCTATAATGTGTTATGTGTATGCTAGGTCAAAGAGATGTGTTTTTAGTCTAGATTTGAAGTGACTGAGTGTGTCTGCTTCCCGGACAATGTTAGGAAGACTGTTCCAAAGTTTTGGTGCTAAATAGGAAAAGGATCTAACACCAGCAGTCGATTTTGATATTCTAGGTATTATGAACTGGCCGGAATTTTGAGATCACAATAGATGTGAAGGACTATAATGCGTTAAGAGCTCGCTCAAGTACTGCGGAACTAAACCATTTAGTGCTTTGTAAGTAATCAGCAATATTTAAAAATGTATATGATGTTTAATAGGGAGCCAATGCAGTGTTGACAGAATGGGGCTAATATGATTGTCATACTTCCTGGTTCTGGTAAGAACTCTAGCTGCTGCGTTTTGGACCAGCTGTAGTTTGTTTATTAAGCGTGCAGGGCAACCACCCATAATAGCATTACAATAATCTAGCCTTGATGTCATGAACGCATGAACTAATTGTTCTGGATTTGTCAATGAGAGCATATGACCTAATTTAGATATATTTTTAAGATGGAAAAATGCGGTTTTACAGATACTAGACACGTGACTTTCAAATTAAAGATTGGTATCAAAGAGCACACCCAGTTTCACCCAAGACTTGACAGAGCAGCCATCAAGTGTTAGACAGTATTCTAGGTTATTATGTGAGAAAGTTTTTTGTCCAATAAATAGAATATCTGTTTTTTCAGAATTAAGTAGTAGGAAATTACTAGTCATCCAATTTTTTTTATATCAGCTATGCATTCCGTTAATTTTGTGAATTGGTAAGTTTGGTCAGGGCCTGAAGAAATATAGAGCTGAGTATCATCAGCATAACAGTGAAAATGAATTCCATGCTTCCTAATGATATCTCCTAAGCGTAACATGTACAGAGTGAACAGCAACGGTCCTAGTACTGAGCCTTGTGGTACTCCATACTGAACTTTTGATCGATAAGACATCTCTTAATTTACTGCCACAAACTGATAACGATCAGATAAGTATGATTTAAGCTAATGCAATTCCACTAATGCCAACATAATTTTCGAGTCTATTTAAAAGAATGTTGTGGTCAATAGTATCAAATGCAGCACTAAGATCGAGTAACACTAATAGCAAGATACAACCACGATCGGATGATAAGAGCAAATAATTTGTGACTCTAATGAGAGCTGTCTCAGTACTATGGTACAGTCTAAATCCTGAATGAAAATCCTCGCAGATACCATTTCTTTCTAAAAGGGAACATAGTTATGAGGATACTGCCTTTTCTAGTATCTTTGACAGAAAAGGCAGATTCGAGATCGGCCTGTAATTTACTCATTCTGTGGGATCAAGTTGCAGTTTTTTTAACAAGCGGTTTAATCATAGCCAGCTTAAAAGTTTTTGGTACGTACCCTAATGACAAAGATGAATTAATGATATTAAAGGTTGTATCAGCGATTTCAGGCCCAAACATAAATGATCACATTCATCGAATCTTTCCTAACAATTCCTAATCACCGACAGGGGTGGGTGTTGTGAGGTTTTCGCGTGCAGCCGCCATAGGCAGCCGTGCACGAGCGCAAAACCTCACAAAACCCACCCCTGTAGGTGATTGGTTGGAACACTATTTATTTTGGTTTTGAGTGGTGGTGAAACCAACTGTTTTTGTGTGCAGATCTCAGAGCCTAGGCTGCCTACAGAGATGCGTTTTTTGACGGCATGCTTATGGGGCGGGTAGCTAGCGGATCGTTAGGAAAGATTAGATGAATGTGATCATTTATGTTTGGGCCTGAAATCGCTGATACAACCTTTAAGAAGAGGATCTATTTAGAAGATCTATGTTTTCTTCCAGTTGCATTTTTCTGACTGCTCTCTTAAAGGTCCCGTTCTACGTGATCCCATGTTTCAAACTTCAGTTAGTGTGTAATGTTGTTGTTAGAGTATAAATAATATCTGTAAAATTATAAAGCTCAAAGTTCAATGCCAAGCGAGATATTTTATTTAACAGAAGTTGACTACATAAAACGGCTCGGTTGGACTACACCCCTCTACTTCCTTCATTAGTGACATCACCAGAACCGTGTTTAGACTAACCTCCGCCCACAGGAATGCTCCCTCAACTCTACTGGCTACTTGCGCACTTCTTATAACTTATGGCGCTTTTCCACTGCATGGTACGGTACGGCTCGGTTCGGTACGGCACGCTTTGGCGCTTTTCCACTGCATGGTACGGTACGGCTCGGTTCGGTATGGCACGCTTATGGCGCATTTCCACTGCATGGTACGGTACGGTACGGCTCGCTTCGGCTCGCTTTAAATGGTACCACCTCTGTTGAGGTTCCAAGCGTACCGTACCGGTACTAAAATGTGACGTGAAAACACTGAAGATCACTGATTGGTCAGACAGAATCGTCACTACCAGTGTCATTGTATTTGCGACACGAGACCATGCACGAGACAAACCCGCTAGATTTAAATAGCCAGTAGACAACAGCCAACGCTGTAGTGTCTTGCAGTTAAAAAGTTTCTTGTAAACTGTTTCTTGCAGTCAGGGGCGGCGCCGGATAATTTTTAACGCATGTGCTGAGGGCACACACACACACATATGTGTGTGTGTGTATATATATATAATTAATAAATGAGAAAAACTTGGCCACAAAATATTTAATATTCAATTATTTTAATGATCACAATTAAAGTTTTAATTTTATTAAATTGAACAAGCGCAAAATTCAACATTCAATCAAATATTCAAAAATACTTAATAATAATGTTATTTCTCTCTATAGGCGCGTTTACTACGAATATGGCGATCGTCAACTTCATCTTTGCCAGACACTGACAGAAAACACTATTTTATAAATAAAAATCAGTGCACGCGTCCCCGGATTTACAAACGCACATCTTGCTTGTTGCACGCACATTATGTCGAAATAACGAGATATTATGTTGAAATAACATTATTATTATTAAGTCTTTTTGAATATTTGATTGAATGCTGAATTTTGCGCTTGTTCAATTTAATAAAATTAGGCCTATATATAGCCTATATATATAGCCTACTATTAATAAATGAGCAAAAATTGGCCACAAATGATTTAATATTCAATTATTTTAATGATCACAATTAAAGTTTTAATTTTATTAAAACGCGTGCACTGATTTTTATTTATAAAATAGTGTTTTCTGTCAGTGTCTGTGCATGGCAAAGATGAAGTTGACGATCGCCATATTCGTAGTAAACGCGCCTATAGAGAGAAATGCACATAATGGATTACATAAGAGAGTAGCCTATTTCTTTTTGTTTTGAATTATTTCGTTTAAAGACATTTCAAGCTTTGTGTATTTGAGGATGAGATGCGCTCCAGTTAACGTACAATGCAAGTGACCGCTCGGGCGCCTCAATGGTTAAATTGTCTATTTTGCATCTTATTCAATCCAGGCAATTGTTTGATGAAAAAATTATTAAAATTAAGATACAATTTATACAAAACGAAATTCACTTTAAAGAAAACAAAGTGAACAAAACTTAATGAAGTGGTCAAAATTATGTCTGACTCGCTCCATGTCTCTCTACTCGTCTCGTGCTGTTCACTTTTCATAATCAACATAGGCAGATGGAAAAAAATAACATAACATTAACATTAAATGCGCTTTTTTAATGGCAGTAGTTTAAAACAGTAGGCTACATTAGGCCTAGACTCTCTATTTGTAAAGATTGCTGCACATTCATTTAATTCTGAATTTTGCACACACAAGTTGAAAGGCATTTGTTCAAATCAAGTTCACGGATAATTGTGCGTGCATTTATTAATCATTATGATACTAAAATCATAAAGTAGGCTATGCTATGTACAAAAAAATCAGATGAGCCCAGAATATGAACGCAACGTTTAATTACACGTTAAGAATTTTCCTTCCATATAGTAAACCATTATAAGAACGTTTAATTTAATTTAAAAACATCCACAACATGCCGAGAATCAAGAGCACCATCCCCTGTGTTGTGCGTTTGAAATGTGGCGCGTTTACGATGATGTCATGGCAGTAGAGGCGGCAACTATAACGATCAGTCCCACCCATTTTGAAGCGGTACTAACTGCAATGGAAAAGCAACCGAGCTAAAGCGAACCGAACCGTGCCGTACCGAGTCGAGTCGTACCACGCAGTGGAAAAGCGAAGCGAGCCGAACCGTTCCGCGCCGAGTCGAACCGTACCGAGCCGAACCGTGCCGTACCATGCAGTGGAAAAGCGCCATTAGGCTACTGTGTTTACTCAGCTCTTACCGTGATTTTCTGAAGTAAAACTGACGCTTCATCTTTTGTGTGATGTACAATAAACTTTATTAAACTCATCAGTACATGTTTGATCATCATTCGGACCTGGTCCGAAACAGCAGACTTGTAGGCTGTTAATAAATAATGGATACATACAAGCAGATGACAATAC
Organism: Rutilus rutilus; assembly: GCF_951802725.1. Classification (NCBI taxonomy): domain Eukaryota; kingdom Metazoa; phylum Chordata; class Actinopteri; order Cypriniformes; family Leuciscidae; genus Rutilus; species Rutilus rutilus. The sequence continues at coordinate 33,692,159 of NC_140213.1, forward strand.
GTTATAATAACCGTAATTAAACTACTAAACCATACCTGTTTCATCTCTATACAGCACTCTGACTCTGTAGGCATTATTGTCCGACTCGAAATGAACGCCGTTACTGAGAGTTTCTGATATTATCATCATTCCATGAGATGAATTTGCCCTGACAGACTGAGCGCGAGCTCATGAAGCTCCGCCCCCTGGGTCGTCCAGCAGCAGCTCATTTGCATTTAAAGGGCACACACTGAAACAGCTCGTTTTTCTAAGCCCCAAAAAATGTCAATTTAAACATGCTGTAAAAAATTATCTGTTGGGTATTTTGAGCTCAAACTTCACATACACACTCTGGGGACATCAGAGACTTATTTTACATCTTGTGAAAAGGGGCATACAACGGGACCTTTAAGGGCCCGAGTGTGCTCATTGTACCATGGCGTTGGACTATTTTCTTTAATCTTCTTTTAGCGCAAAGGATGGTCTTACTGACCATTCACAGATGGTCTTACTGACCATTCACAGACCATCTGCTAAATGCATTCTCAAAATGTCAAAACTTCAGTTTGATTGGCCAACATTATCCAATTTCTAGGAGTAAGAGTGCAGGTTTTAATCAGTCTGCCATATTTCAAGATATTAAACTGCTATACTAAATTTGCCAAAGTTTGTAAGGTTCATGTTATCCAATCTTTAAAATATATTCAGCTACTCGGTGTGCCATCCATACTTGAATTGTGAATACCTTTTATGTTCCAATTAAATTCCTCAATTTGAATTAAATTTGAATTGAGGTAGCAAACCAGATGTAGAACAGCAGAATTTGAATTTGAATCTAAGGAAAATAAAAGTTGATTTGACTATTTAACCAGACCATTTTAGCCAATATAAGCTGCAATGTAGACCAAACTTGTGAATAGTGTGCTTAAGTGTACTTGTAAGTATTAGGTGTATGTTTATCTGTTTGTGTGCACAGCAGCAATAACACATCCCTGTGTTGACTGAAAGGTAAATTAGCCTGTTGTCTGTAGCTGCTTACATCTTTACCACATCAGCACCACAGTGAATGACTCATTATATGTTTGTGTTCACTGCACATGGTCTTCGTTAGACACCAGACACACACCAGAGCGAATTAGTCTGTTGTTTTGTTTATTTGTGGGAACAAGGGCTAAACACATAGACAAAACCACATGTGGTGACATTGATGTTTGTGTTCTGATCCAGATATCAAGACTGTTGAAAGTTCAACAGATTATGAATATGATTCACTCAATTCACTTTTACAAAGTACCATGTTATGTGGGAATCACAGCTGTACCTTTGTGCTGTCACGATGGAGTAACAGATACCACATGGACAATTTATGAAGGTTCCCTGTAATTAAGGAACGTTTTCAAAACTTCTTCCTTGAAGAATGAAAGTGACCTTTAGATGTGCGGATCTCACCCTGAATTAATCATGGAATTTGCTGCACTTATTGACTGATGTGGCTGTGAATCAAATTCCATGTTAAATTCCCAATATGATCAATGTCTTTGCTCATACCCTATTAATGTCTACTTATGCATGGTTCTTAATTTATCGCCACACATGTGTTGGGTGCAATTTTTGCAAACTTAAATGAAATAAGCAGCCTGGTTGACCACAGATCCCGTAATTCTGACTTCAACGGTGGGATTCTTTAGATGTCAGCTTTTGCAATCTGCATGCATCTGCTCTTAGTTATGGTGATTTGAAACCTCTTTACACAGACCATAGGGCTCCTAACATTTTGATCCATGTTGTTGCATTGTTTTTGTGTTGTAGAGAGTCACTCAGATGTTGTCAGAGAAGGAGATAGACAGCACTTCAGGAAGAGAAGAGGAGTGAAAGAGCATTCACACTGAAAGGGATTTGCTGCATCAAAGCAACCAGAAGTCATTCATTTGGACATGATGTGACAGCTGAGGAAGAATATAATGTTAAAAATTTAGAAATGTCTTCATTGTGTCTTTTGATCAATTCATGCAACCTTGCTGAATATTTTAATCCATTAACCTCAAACATTTGAATTGAAGTGTATATAATTGTATTGCAGCATTAATGAGAATATAAGAATCACATTTAGGAAAAATGGGGAGAAAATATCCTGGCACATTCAGTTAATGAGAATTTTGGGATAATATGTGCTTACTTGTCTTGAAAATATTGTCAGAAATCTTAATACCCTGAAATAGGCCTCATTGTCACTATACAGAATATAATGTTGTATGTATATCTTTTAATTTTAGGGGTGAAATGTGATCTGGACATGTTGTGAGATTCACCCAGAGGTGTCGAGAGATGAGAGGACAGGATGTGGAATGACAATGCTGGAAACAGTAGATACACGCACACACTGACTGATTACTCCCATGGGGCCGTCAGGCATGTCAGTTGGCATTTGTAGTTTGTACCTCCATCACCAGAGGAAGGAGAAGCAAATACGATCACAGAGTCATGGACACTCACATAAACACTACTGCTAACTAAACTAATACAAACACAGTACGGATAAACAACCAGCCATACAAAAGCATGCCAAACTGAGTGAATGATTAATAATTGAACAAAAAAGCTCCAGTGCATCCAAAAGCAAAACAGCCTGGAATACCTGTTTGAGTATGAGCACATCACAAATAAACAGATGGAGTGTATTGCCATCACGGAGCACAATAGAAGAGCTCTTTCTGTTCCAAGAGAAGAGATGAGCATCTTGAGTGTAGTACTGTTTAATAAACAACTCGTGCTCCCAACCTGCTCTAATCCCTCTCTCTCCCCCTCTCTTCGATCTGAAATTCGTGACACAGGAAGATGAGTTATGTTCATTGTGACATCAATATCGTAAACTTCCGATTACAAAAAGGCTTAATATGTTGTGTCGTTGTTCTTTGAATATTCACAGATCTAAAACTTTAATGTGTTGCCTGTTGGTATGAATCCATAAATTACAGGAACAACAGCTGAATGTTTGTGAATGATAAAGTGAAAAGATAATATAAAAAGTTAATAATTATAATAAAAAAATAAATAAAAAGATTTTACCATGATAACCAGTTTCTGCTGCAGTACCATTGCAGTAGGCTATCTGTCATTTCTTTCATTCATTCATTCATTCATTCATTCATTCATTCATTCATTCATTCATTATGTATATAGAGGGAAACCCCCAAGCAGATCTAGGCAGGTGGTGCTGGGGAGGTGGAGGGCTAGAAAGAGAACTTGCATAGCGCGCAGCAATAATGTATTCGTTTGATGCGTCGAGGTTATATGATAATGTTTGATTACAGCAGTTTCATGGCTGAACTATATATATCATTGTTCAATTTTTTTAAGCAGACCATAACTATCTATCTGTGTGACTGAAACTATGGTTGTCACTGCAAATTTTTGTAAGGCAGTGAAATGATAGCATAATTGTGAATGATAAAGTGAACAACATGATTAATAATTTCTTTCTATCATGACTAAGAGAGTTGCCGTCCGATAATGAAATATAAAATAAGCTATCACATCTTGCAAACTAAAACAACGTGAGTGGCCCAGAGTTTATCAATTCACAACTTTACTCCCAAACACCCTCAAGGAGGTTAGTGCATTACACAGCTGTGTTGACATCTCCTTAACACTTTCCATCCGCTCCAATAAATTAGAGCGGAAACAAATATAAACAATTTGCATTTATTTTACTTCCCGGATTGGTTCAACAACCTCGGTGTCTATCAGGAAATGCGACAATATGTGATAATATTATGTGGAGGAGTGGACAGTGGCGGGGCGACTTTAAATGGGCTGAGGGAAAGGGGAGGGAGCGCGTGAGGTAGACTCTCTCAGCTCGCGCTCATCTTCAGTCAGTCCATCGCGCGCTTGTTCACTGTCCACAAGAGCACCGCAACAGCAACTGCTGGTAGACTAGAATCTTACTATTAGTCGTATTAAAAGGAGGAAAACGCCGAGACTTCTGACATCTCTTTTGTATTTTTGGAGTCGCTTAAAACTATTTAAAGCAACATGTGGATTTACAAAATTTTGCTATGTGTGGCTGTTTTGGTTTACTCAGGTAAGTTTTTTTTTCAGTCAGAGAAGCTTCTTTATAGGTATCATGTATCATGTTTTGCGGTAATACCTGCATCATGTTTAACAGTAATATCAGCAACTGTACTAAAAGGTTTCAGGGCTGAATATGGCATGGTTATTTTTTTGTACCAGCATTTTGGAGAAGCCCACTATCTTCGCGAGCTTACAGGATGCTATTTAAGGGTCATTCCTAATTGGTGCCTTTTGGGCTTCGCCAAATTAACGCATAGCCTAAGTATCTTTGTTTCATGAAAGGAACATATTGAATTTTTTTAAAGTCGTCATACAGATTAAGCTCACTGATTTATTGTTACATTTACATATAGAAACCTTTTAAACAAATCAGTTGTCTGACACAAATGTTCACCCTGTTATTTTCAAATAAACAACTGCCCAATAGACTCATAAACCTTGTGTACAATTTTTGGGTGAATCTAGAGGTTTGTCACACAATATTTATCAAATAAAACATATTATATATTATTAAATACTAATAATAATAATGATAATACAAATAATGAAACGTGTTATTTCACATGTTTATACTGTATTGTTTCACATGGTTACAACATACTTCATAATTGTTGATAATATTACTATGAGAATGTAAATATTTATGCAAGCATGTTAATTTCTACTGCATTGTCAAGATGTTGAAAGTCTGAATGAAATCTAAATTTACTCTATTTACTTTGGTTGCGCACATTACTAGATTTGTGGTGAACAATAGCCCATGCAAGTTAATTTACAGAAGAAAAAAAAAGACAAAATTGTGTAATTTTCTTCCACTCCTCTGTTGATGTAAGTTTGGCGTCTTAGGCAGAACATTATTAAAGGGTTAGTTCACCCAAAATTTAAATTCTGTCAGTAATTACTCACCCTCATGTTGTTCCAACCCCGTAAGACTTTCGTTCATTCTTCGGAACACAAATTAAGATATTTTTAATGAAATCTGAGAGCTGGCTCACTGTGGGTTGTGTGCAGTGCTTCTGGGTTGTACGTCAGAACGTAGGCTCCCTATTGGCCAGCATCACACACATGACCAGCGTCGGCCAATAGTGAGCCTACATTCTGAAGTACAACCCAGAAGCGCTGCACTGTTACACTACGTGAACTCACTCAGAAGACCACACAGAAGAAAATCAATAGTTGAATAAAGTCGTTATTTTAGTTTGGGTTTTTTTCGCACAAAAAGTATTCTCGTCTCTTCATAAACTTAAGGTTGAGCCACTGTAGTCACTTGGACTATTTCTGTAACAATGTCTTTACTAACTTTTCTGGGATGGCAGCTATCGATTACCTAGCAGCCTATGAAGGAGTGATCCAGCTCTCAGATTTCATCAAAAATATCTTAATTTGTATTCCGAAGATGAACAAAAGTCTTACGGGGTTGGAACAACATGAGGGTGAGTAATTACTGACATCATTTTCATGTTTGGGTAAATTAACTCTTTAAACACTCCCCTTCAAGCCAAGGAGAAGGTTCACTAAAATCAAGCCCCTCCCTTTATTTTATTTTCTGACTCAATATTACTTTTCCCTCGGAAATATGCCTCAATATTAAAATAAAGTTGGTCACATCTTCTGTTTCACATGGTCTTTAAACAATATGAAACAACGTGTTCTTTTACTGAATATTAACATGGCTGTGATTTGGCCATGCTAATAGTATGCAGACCAGGACATGGTTGTGAATGTGATGTTGCAACAGCTCTTTATGTTTCAGATAAAAATGGCTTGTTATTTTGTATATTTTTCTCTGACAAAGAAAGTTGTTCCAAAAGAAGCCAAATCACGAACTCTGATTTGAAACCCCACAAAAACAGACAAGCAGAGTGATGCAAACAGGAAAACATTCCATTGCTGTTGAACTGTATATCAGCCCTATTGGAACACCGCTCAGCCAATCAAATTTGATGACTGAATGCTAAATATACTGTAAATGAGTGTGCTACATACAATTGTATCCTCAGATTAAACACCATTCATTTTTTCATCTTAACTAATCTCCTAAATTTCAATTTTTATTATCTATTTTAAAAGCATCTAAATGCATTGAGTTCATGACTCAAATTACACATGTATCAAAATCGTCACAGTTCCCAAACATTGCATTAAGTTTCACTACGGAAAACTTCACAGATGTTGACATTCATGGTGAGTGGGCTGTTTCTTCCCAAAACATCTGGATAAATGAGTCACCGACAGTGTGCGTCGAGCCGAAGTGAGAGATTAAGTGTTAGACTGTGGCACTATGAAACTCTTCTTCTGAAATCAAAACCGCTTAATTGCGCAAAGCATATTAATTATTCCGAGGTTTAGTCATTTTGTTTCTAATCTGCAATATGATCTGTGACATTGAAGAATCAATGTGGCCTGTTAGTTGTTTTGCGTTTTGATCATAGAGTTTATTGATTTTATAGCAATACATTCTGTATAATGGGGAATAAAACCTTTGTTTAGATGTACTGAGTCATTCAGTTATCCTGTCGTTTTGCAAGCATTAGAATACGTAGGCCTACATTATGCATTTGTAATGCTTTACTTCCATCAAACTACTATAGCTTCTTTGATATTGTATAAACATAGTCATGTTACTGTCTATAATATTATGAGATGACCCTGAGTGTTGTGCACTGAGAAACTGGCAATCTTGTTGCTTGTTGTTCCATACAGACTCATTTTCTTTTGATATTCAGAGCCAGTCAAGAGCTGGAGTCTTTTCTAAGAGCATGACTGTTGGCTTTGGGTCATTTTTAGAGCTTAGATGGAGAGTAATGTTCCTTGGTTGGTCTACTATCAGTATTGAGGGCTTGTTTCACATCCAAAAACATGTTTGATCTCACAATGTGGTTTGTGGATGTGGAATTGGTGCTTTCTAACCATGTGCTTGACAGATAACTCACTTCTTATGACTGCAGCTGGCATGTATGGCCTCTTGTGGTGGTTTTAGAAGGTTTGGTGCTGCACACTTGGATCAGAGCCAGTTTAATTTGGCCTTCACAATCCTTTCCAATACTTCACCAAAGCAGACTGGGATTGATGCCTTTGCATCTTGTTATACACTCAGAAAAAATCTTGAAATAAAATGAAAGCCCTATCAAAAAGCTAATTTATTGCTTCACTGCAACTGCAAATAAATGCCACAGTTGACTAGTTGATTAGTAACCTCACTAGTAGGTTGTTGCAGTTCTCAAATAATTGAGATGCAACTTCTCAGAGAGCTTTAGCATGCTAACAGTCACACTGGTAAAGCTGACTTAGTTTAGTCTGATCGGGGTCGTGTGGGCGTAAGACCATATAAATTACAGAAGGTTTCCTTAAAAGGAAAGTTCACCAAAAAGTGAAAAATGTGTCATCATTTACTCACCATTCTAAATATCTGACACTTTTGTTCTGTGGAACACAAAAGGGATTTTTGGAGAACTGTGTTTGTTTGTTTGTTTGTGTATTTTGTCCATGCAATGAAAGTCGTTCGTCAGAATGTCTTCTGTGTTCTGCATTAAGAAAGAAATGCATTCGGGTTTACAATATTTTGAAGGTGAGTAAATTATGGTAAAATGTTCATTTTTTGGTGAATTAATCCTTTAACGCTGACTTGTTGACTATTCAGACATCCAACTGTCTAGTCGATTATGAAAACATTTAGATCTTCCCATTCTTCCTGTATTCTAAGCAGGTTGCTGAAATACAATTTCGTCATCTTAGTTCCATATTTCAAATTCTATTTTATGGCCACTCTGCTCTCTCCTATGAGGCTTATGATCAGCCTTAACTGATAAAGAGGAAGAAAATAACGTACCATCTGTCATGAAATTCATGTTAGGATTCGACTACTGCTTCTCCCCATCCTAACATGTATGTTCTGTGTGGCAGAAACTAAGAGGCATGCCCTGCAAGACTACCAGAAGACTGATGCCGTGCGCTTGGCCACGCCACCTGATGTGTCCTACATGTCCAAAGGCCGCAAGATGAGCGTGGGAAAGTGTGCACGCCGCTGTAGCCGCAACAGGAAGCTTCAGTTCACCTGCAGGTACAGAGGTCTATAAAGGTTAAAGCACAGAGACACCCCACCTTACACGCAATCATAAACAGCCGGAGTGTCTAAATAAAAGAAGCACACTCCCAAGTTGCTGTTTCCAAACACGCTGATTTGAAATAGCATTGGATTGGCTAATTGTGTACAACACAGTTTGAGAGGAAGCAGCTGGAATCTGTTTCATCAGTGGAAATCGAACATCAGCAGTCCCAGTATTTCCTATTTTGATGTTTCAGGTCGATGACCTCTGGTTACTTCTGCATAGAAAGAAAATGCAGCTCTTAGTAGATAGAAATTGCATGAAGTTGCATGACTTTTGATCTTTAGCTCTTGCAATGCTTTCATTTTCTTTTTTTGGGGAGGCATCACCTGACAAAATACAAAAATTGTACAACAGTAGCTATTTTATGCATTGCTTTACATGATAATAATATCTACTGATGACATTACGTGTCTCAATTCAAGGTTCACAATCATCATTCTTGTCACCCTCGTCTTATCATATGCTTAACATAATGTAATATGATTAACATCTGCCATGTCTCGTTGCAGAGCATTCAGCTTTGATCAGAAAAGTGCAAAGTGTCATTTACTGTCGTACGACAGCCTCACCATTGGTGTCCAATTGGAGAATGACTTCAACTTCGACCTATACGAAAAGAAAGGTAAACTGCTTTATTGCCACTAGGTTTGAGTAGATCCAGAGAGTAGTTCTAATAGGAATGCACAATATATCAACTATATGCAACTACTGTACAGGTCGACTAACTCTCATTAGAGTATTAGTATACTGTTGTAAACTGTTAGTAGAGTGTTAAGTTAGGATTAGGTGTTAAGGTTAGTAGAATAAGTTGACATGTACCGCATAGTTACTTCTAGTCAGTAAAATGTCTGTTGCAGGACCATTAAAATAAAGTGTTTGCAGATATTAAAGGGATAGTTCACCCAAAAATTAAAATTCTGTCAGTAATTACTCACCCTCATGTTGTTCCAACCGCGTAAGACCTTCGTTTATCTTCGGAACCCAAATTAAGATATTTTTGATGAAATCTGAGAGCTGGATCACTCCTCCATAGGCTGCTAGGTGGCCCAAACTTGCTGGCCCAGAAAAGTTATTAAAGAGATCGTTAATATAGTCCAAGTGACTACAGTGGTTCAATCTTAAGTATATCAAGCGACGAGAATACTTTTTGTGTGCAAAAACAAACTAAAATAACGACTTTATTCCACTATTCATTTCCTTCTCTTTGGGCCTCGTAGTGTTTTTGCGCTGCGCGTCTGTGTTATACGTCATCACGCATCACACACATGACCAGCGTCGGCCAATAGTGAGCCTACGTGGTGACGTGTAACACAGACGCGCTGCGCTAAAACACTACGCGAACCAACTAGAGGTCCAGAGAGAAGGAAATGAATAGTGGAATAAAGTCGTTATTTTAGTTTGTTTTTGCACACAAAAAGTATTCTCGTCGCTTGATATACTTAAGATTGAACCACTGTAGTCACTTGGACTATATTAACGATCTCTTTAATAACTTTTCTGGGCCAGCAAGTTTGGGCCACCTAGCAGCCTACGGAGGAGTGATCAGCTATTAGATTTCATCAAAAATATCTTAATTTGTGTTCCGAAGATGACCGAAGGTCTTACGCAGTTGGAACAACATGAGGGTGAGTAATTACTGACAGAATTTTCATTTTTGGGTGAACTAACCCTTTAAGCAGACAGTCTACTAATACTCTGATGAGAGTTAGTTGGCATGTAGTTGCAAAGTTACTTATAGTACAATGTCTAAAGTGGACCATCGAAATAAAGTATTACTGAGCAATGTAATTTCAGTTTTTGTTCCCCAATTCCAAAACTATATTCTTTTTCTATACCAGGTTTCAAAAGTATTGAACTGTTTTTTTTTCAATCATATTCACTGTGTATTTTTATTTTTTAAATGTCTGATGTCACGCATAATGTAACATTTTAGATTGGGGCTTTAATTTGAATGATTTTCAAACTAAGCCAAACCAGTCAAGCATAAAATATCAACTCCATGATCTCACCAAAATGTAAACCCTTTTAAATCTCAATACCAAGACATCTAGAGTTAAAGCTTATGCTGGCATGATCTGCCACTGAGGGGTTTCATAATATGACGAGCTGTTCTTAAACCTTAGCCAAGTATTGGACTCTTAAGGATTAATTAAGTTTCAGTGTGAATAAATGTGAGATCAGTGTCCATGTGATGATGACACACTCATGCAAACACACACATATTCTATCTATCCACCATCATGATGAGGATGACACAGCAAAATAAATCTCACTCTATGTCCCTGGAAATAAATACCCCTCTGTTCACTTCTTCTTCTTATAATACTGCAGATTATCTGAAGTATAAAACACTTGCCTTTAAGACTTGACATTTATCAAATCAACTCGTGTTTAAGTAGAACTTTCCCCCAAAACACAAAGATCAGGCTGGGATTTCTGTTGACTTTGCGTGTCTATATGTATTACTGCTGACAATAAAGTGCAAAAGTGACATTTAGAGACTTTTAGCAACCTTGGTTCAAAACTTTCTTTTTCTCCTTTTTTTGAAAGAAATGAACACTTTTATTCAGCAAGTGTACATTAAATTGATAAAAAGTATCAGTAAAGACATTACAAAAGATTTTTATTTCAAATAACTTTATTCATCAAAGAATCCTGAAAAAACAACTATTCAACAAAACTATTAAGTATACTATTAAGTAACTATTAAGCCCATTCCTATGGAATCCCATTCCCGCCACATAAGAAAAAAAAATTCACATAAAAAGTCACAATTATGACTAACTAAATTTAAATTATGACTTTAAAAGTCATAGTGAAGTTGTTCAATGAAAGCTGGCACCTCATGCAGCCACATCCGTTTTGTTCTTCCTGCGCCACAGCTTGTTCTTGCTTAAAATCCTTCCAAGAGTGCGTTTGCTCAAAGATATTCCATGCCGTTCCGCTTATCAGGCAAGAATTTCATCAGTTAAATTCATTTAAATTTCACGTTTAAAATGTCACGTTGGTGAAGACGAATGAGATATTTGCTTCCAGAACCCGAGTGTCACACATAAAGATTGTTGCATAACCTCAGGTGTGTCTGTATGCCCGGTGTCTTATAGACTTCGTGAGAGAATGCATCATCGGCAATGGACTCAACTACAAAGGAAAGAGATCAGTGACCAGGAGTGGAGTCCAGTGCCAACTCTGGAATTCCAAAACACCACATGAACACAAGTAAGTGCTTACTCACTCTCTTTACTTCCCATTCTTGGTTCGGTCTCTCTCTACGGGCGGTTAAACTCAATTACCCACTATGTGCATTTCTGTGGCTATCCAAAGTCTTGTGGAGAGCAGATAGCAGTTAACATCTCCTAGGGATGTTTCAGTTTACTTATTTATGCACATATTACACTACTAGATAGCTAATGGCAAAACAGACTCGATGGGTTATAAAAATCCCCATTAGCCTCTAATGATGATGAATGTGCAAGTTTATGTGTGCTGTCTTACTGGCTTTGATTCGCGAGAAGGTTCTCGCTGAGTCTAAGTGTGACAGTAAGTGCAACTCGATGATTCTCAGAAGTGGAGTGCCGATAGAGACAATTAGGTCAATGGCAGGAATGCCAACAAACAGCCAGTTGGTTCAAACAATTGCTTCCGTTCTTGCATGTCCAAAAATAGATGTTTGTGTACAGTTATTCCTATGTGTAAATATTCACTGCAAGTTTACCCCAAATATACATTTTTGTATACATTAACATCTAAAAATAAACATTTAGAAGCCAAATGCAGCCTGGAACTGATGTCATGTTTAGAGGATTTGAGGGTTTGTGCATAAGTAGGAGTTTGACAGAAAGCAGCACAAGGCTAAGATAAGATACCTAATGCAGAACACGTCTTTGATACAAGTTCATTACTGCTGCAGAAATTCATTAGGGACACCACATGGTGCTTTCGGTTTACTTCCTGTACAGCAAGTCGATACGATAGATCTGCCCTATTTTTGGTAGTAGGCCTGTCTAAAAGTTCTTGTTTTTTTTTTTATCCTGAAAATGTGATTACCTTTCAGAGACCTTGACCCCACCACCAACTTCCCAACTCTGGATATCTCCCTCTCTCTCCTCTTTTTCCTTCAGATTTTTTTTTATCTCTCTAATGGACATCAGCTCAGTTTTAAAGCCAGCTTCTGATATGCTTGCCTCTGAAACATCACAGGCATGTTTTATCGGCTCAAGAAGCCAATGGACCTGAACGTTTTGAAATACCGAACAGACCCGTAGGTCAGCTAATTTGTCACAGATTGCATTTTTATCTGTATTCATCAATCATTTTGAACATGGCTAATTTGTGTTGCCAATTACACAAAAGATAATTACTGTTTGGCTTAAGGCAATGATTTATTAATGGTTTACAAATATTTGCATGGCAAGGGTAAAATACTTTTTGCAACTATTTGCATATAGCAGCATCTCAGAGTTTCAGCTGTATATAAAGTTGTACCCCTAAATAAATAAATAGTAACTTTGAGAAATAGGTTTAAAATGATGAGCACTTACAGTAGGTGAAGATTCTTTTCATATTGGTGGCCCAACAAAAGCTGTTCTAAATGGGGTGTCACCACATAATGGTGGTCACCATGTCACATGACTAGCCATATACTACTAATCCATTGGAGTTAGATACTTTTGGTTTTAGAATAAATGGATTATTGGATGACAAAAAAATCTGTAAATGTAGTGATGGAGCTTTCAGAGCTTTCAAATAACCAAGAATAAACCCTCTTAAAACAACAACGTCATAATACTGTGTAGTTTTTAACCTTCTCTGCCCAAAAGCTTTATACTACCCCATTTTCTTGCCAAAATCATTATTTGTCTACATGCATTTGTTGTCTTAAGGTCAAACCTCTGTACTTTTTCCATATGTGAAAAAAATGAAGAGGTAACAATTTCCCCTGGGCCAAATATAAGTTATTGCATCACAATGAAATGTAGAATAGCAGCTGCATTCTGATGTTAAAGCTACCGATAGTCGTGCCATTTTAAGTAATGTAAATAAATATTATTGTGATATTCTGTTGTATTTGGCTGGAAGTCAAATATGTGTCATGTGACACCCAATAAAATTCTTAGCTCAGTTGTAGTGATGTTTCTTTATTCAGTAAGACAAAGCAGCTAATAATTGCAAAGGATTGTTGACGTCACTATATGACTGGTTTAATACGATCATCAATCTTCACTCTATACAGCTAAAAATGTCAAGTCACGTGTCAAGGAGTAACTGTAATTGTTTAAAGAATTTGGAACAATTTTACTTGTGCGTATGATTTTATAAACATCACCTCTTTTTCTGTCCTCACTCCATCAGTTTCTTACCCCAGAGGCATAAGCACAGAGATCTACGGGATAATTTATGTCGTAACCCAGACAACACCACAACAGGGCCTTGGTGCTTTACCACGGACCCCAGAATACGCCATCAGGACTGCAGTATCCCACAATGCTCGGAAGGTGAGTTCAAGACCAGCATTTTTTAGCATGTTGTTAAGATCTAGACATGTGTGATTACTGAAGTATTGTTTTCATGATAAAAGTATGTGAATCAGAAGACTTCAAAAGTCTTAGAGGATGTTTAATTGATTTTCAGCCTTTTAAAAACACCTTTTTCACGTGAATTGCTAATTTATTGGATTTAAAGCTTGATCATTTGTAGAAGAATGAAAGAGCTCGATTGTTAGAGTGACTGGGGATTTTCGTTAATAGGAGATCACATCGAGTTGCATGCATAAAGAGGGGTTTTCTGCAGAGATAGTGACCAGGCTAACAAAGAGAGCCTCTTGTCTATTCTAATAGTTGCATGGTGAAATATGTCCGGGAGGGTTTGTTAATAAATTAGTTTCCCGTAACCAAAAACACACAGACACACGCAAAGAAGGAAAATCATGCTTTCATGAGAGTGGCTGACATTAACATCTGTTTCTACTACAGCAATCTGCTCCTTATACTGTGTGTACTGTACAAGTAATAACAGGACTTAGAGAGATGACTCTAGTTGAGGTGACCTACATCTGCTGTGATATTTGGTTTTGGTCCTACAGTGACTAAGCTTTTTACTAAGTACTGTAATAATTACATGTTGCTTTAACCTTTGATCGTATGAAATCTGTTAGAAGCTGCAACGTACCCCTGGGGATAAATGCAAGGCCTAATGGGTGGTATGTCTGCCTAGTAAATTGAAGCATCATATGATTTATTTTTTAGACATTCTAAGGGTCACATGTGTCTCCGTAATTGCTTGTCTTCTTGATAAATATAAGAATCCATGCCGTCGTTAATTGTTAGTGATTAGCCTATGCATAGTTAACATGTGCACAAATTTACTACCATAGATCTTCCACGGTTCTTTGTTCTTCTTACCGTTCAACATGACAACAAGGGTTGAACCCTGTTGAGTTATCCTCTACAAGCATGCTAATGTCGCTCAGCTGGGGTCTTTTGGGCTTCGTCTTGGTTAACATTCTAATGAGGAATGCTCCTTATCCATAGTGGAATGCATGACATGTAATGGAGAAATTTACCGTGGACCCATGGACCACACGGAGAGTGGCCGGGAGTGCCAGCGCTGGGACCTTGAGGAACCACATAAACACCTTTTCCACCCTAAAAGGTATGAGACCCACTAGTGCAAACGGTAAGGGACGACATCCATCAGACTGTCTTCAGGTCATGATTTTCAGTCAATATGAGAAGCTTTGCCAATTTGGCAAATATCCCCTTTGTTCGCCCTTTGTGTATTATGGTGATACCTCAAATCATGCAGTTTGTTGCAAAAACGTGGGCAATTACGTGTTTACCGAAACCATCATTCTAACGAACATTCGCAAACAGCATCGCAAAGTGTGGTTAGAAGCATTCTGTTATGTACTGCTCCGAGACACGAGGGTAGAAGATCCAAATGCAGTTTTATTTAAAGGGTTAAACAGAATCGTAATCAAAATCCAGGCAAAGGTCATACACAGGCAGGCAATCAAACAAACAGACAAATCCAGAGGGTGAGGCAGAAACAGGAAAACCAGGACACGGGCAGAGATCAAGAACCAGGAATAACAACGACAACAAAGGAAATGCTCAGAAATGATGTTTTATTAACAAAGTTCGGGAGGAACACGTTCTAATGATCAAACAATCAAGTCATTCCAACCAGCTGTCAGCAATCAGTAATCAACAGGTCCACTCAATCAGCATGATTAAAGGCCTATAAATACTCACAGTCGACTCACCCATTATCCTCGACAGTTTTCAGCATCCCTCCACCACCCCATCTCCTCAAACTTACCTGGTTATCTTCCTAACCAAGAGATACGGGGGGAGTACTCTGGGTTCGGGCCCAATTTCCGAGCTCGGAGCCCTCCCCCCGGACAGCACGCCAAATACGCATAACTATTTATTCTCTGATCATTTGTAAGTGTGAACTCATGAAATGCAGTGGAATAACGTACAAGACTTCGCAGGGAATGATGAGGTGAACCAGGCTTATATGGGGTGAACTAAACAATATAATGAGACACAGGTGAATGTGATAATCAGGAATGATGAGTCCGGTCAGTGAATTATGGGAATTGTAGTAGTGAGTGAATAATGATAGTCTGATGTAGAGTGCCCTCAGGTGGCTCTCAAGGGCACTCCAGCTGATGACCGTTACACATAGTTTCTAGTTTGCATGACATGTGGACTTAATAAATCCGTATCTTGAGCAAAATAAGCAAGCTGACATTCAGTACAACCTGTGTCTTTTATTTAGAATACATACAAATGTCATTTACGACTTTTAGTTTGTCAAGAGATTTAAAGCACCGTTTTTGAAGAGTGCGCATGTACGAACGTGCTCTACTATGTAAGAACGAGCCTATGATTGAGTCTGGAAATAAAGCAAAATAACTGAGAAAAATGAGAAATAGTCCTTAGATGTCACGTCTGTAATTTATAGCAAAACATCTAGCGTTAATTCGATCTCAAAAAGATTCATTAAAAGAAGTTATAACTCCACCAGCTAGTTGATTAATTTCTTCAACGATGCATCGTACTATGGTAGTGAAGCAGCGAATTACGTCGCTGTTCGGGAAACACACCCCAGAACACTTTAGCATTGTGGTGGTGAGTTGTTCAGGATTTTGTAAAACTTTATTTGATGGTCAGATAATTTTTCAGATAATTTTTCAAATGAATCAGACATCAGTTGATAATGTTATGCTAAAGAAATTTGGTGTCATAAGTGGATCAATTTGCCTCATGCTATTGAAAGGTACTGTGGAAAACAACTCAGCTATGCTTTAATCTGTCTGAAATCACAATGTGAGCAGGCATATTAAAGTGATGGCTAACAGCAGTCATGAAAAATTACACTTTGTTTTGGAAAACATTATTCTTTATGGTTTCATAATTTATTTGGACCATGCTCATATTTGGATAAAAATAAGTTCCCTGCACATCTTTTCTCAATTACACATCTATTTTGTTTAGCATAGGAACTAACAGGGAACAGTTGACCACATTGCTACCTGCTGTATAGTATGCACTTTTCAGCCAATAAATGGCATTTTTGTTTTGTATGACCTTCCCAGTGCCCTAGTTACATCTTTACTAGTTCTGGGAAACAACAATATTAATCTTGAAATAAATGTCCCTTTGGTTTGTTTGAATACCCTCCCTTCAGAGTCTCTAAACACACAAAATTTTTTTTTCTTTTTTTATATCTCAGATTGCATGCATGGAAAATGCTCTTGACGTTATCCTAATCCGGAATGGCATTTGTGAGGAACTTTTAAAAATATTTGATAAATCAATAAATTGTTTTCCCACTTGACCTCATGGGAACTGGGCCATGCCCCCGTTTGATATAAATCACTACATCAAATGACTGCTTTGTGTGAACCTACCAAAGAGGCAAATTGTCTATGATGTATTGAGCCTTTTTTTGTTTGTTCTAGAAGTACAAACAGTTATAAAAACTCATTGAACTCCACAAGGCAGACTACATGACCAGTCTGCAACATAAAGTTTCACATTATAGCCAACTTTAGTGTAAATATAACACTATAAATCAGCCATATATTCACTTATTGACTTATTCACTTAAAGGCCATGTTGCAGGTTTTTTTTTTTTCAGCGAATTTGTGCAGTTTACTTGTTGGTAATAAACATTTAAACTGTTATCCATTGTATTTTATGTTGTTGGGTATCACAAAACGCAATATAATACGAAAAAGTAGGCTATCTTACATCGGTTTGCAACGATTCTCCTTTTCGCCACAATGCATTCCATTACGTCACGTTGGGGAGAGAATATTCCAAAGCCCGCCTTGAGAGCGACTAGAGAGACGAGTAGTAGACGAGAGTATTCAGATAGCGCAGATTATACAACACATCTCTAGTCACCTATATAACTGTTTAAGCTGGTTCATAAGTAACTATAAGATAGATGTTCTAGATAAGATATAAGTTAGATTCATAACTATAATCGTATTAAAACAGGTGGCGTACGCCGTTTTTAACCATGTAAACACTTGAATCGCACTAACTGAAGTGCGCGTGTGTTTTTGTAACGCACCTTAAGCGCGTATTCATTTTAAACTTGACATTAGGAAGTTTTCCCTGAACTCTGTAAACATGACTCACTGTCAGCAGTCTGCCTTCATCCAGAAACAGCTCAAATAACGTGACAGCAGTGTATAAAACTGTTACAGGCACCGACATAATATTTCTGTCTTCATCACTGCACAGAATAACAAAATACGTCCATAAGAACCCGTTTGTTATTTAACGTACGTAATTACGCGC
This sequence comes from Rutilus rutilus, assembly GCF_951802725.1. NCBI lineage: Eukaryota > Metazoa > Chordata > Actinopteri > Cypriniformes > Leuciscidae > Rutilus > Rutilus rutilus. Next base: position 33,710,139 of record NC_140213.1, read on the forward strand.
ATGCGTGAAACGGATCGTGCAGGTGGAACGGATCGTGTACCGACAACAAGCTTTCCAACGCAGTCTCCATGGGACGGCACCGCCGGCACCCACACAAGCACCTGCCAAACAGCGACAGACACGCGGCGGCTGTGTTTGCAACATTTTCACCGGAGGAAGAGGTAAAAAAAGTTTACCGGTACTTATCTGAACTAATGTCATGATCACTGCCACTAGATATAAAGAAAACGTTGATTTTTCACTCATTTTTCCCAGTCAGTCGCCACAGTTCTAATACAAACTGTATTGGCTGAGGCTACCTTTCCTCCACTTCTCCCCAACGTGACGTCATCACCGAATTGCGTAAAAAAAAAACGTTCATACCAAAAAACGTAAAAAACTGGTCTTTAAGACCATTTTTGAGACATTTTAAAAATGGTATACATATCTTGAGTGATTAATGTACCCATTGATCAACAGTGGTGGTTAACCTGCAACATGGCCTTTAAGTTATTAAAAAAATATATATATTAGAAAAAAAGATTGGAAATGGCATTCACAATTACTAGGGGTGTGACAAGACACTTATCTCACAAGACGAGACAAGACACAAGATTGTGTTCACGAGAACGAGATGAGGAGATTATTGCACAATATTTTACAGAAATCCTCATGACTGGAAAAATAGTCTGCAGGTGCATTTTCAAATGTTTTAACTAATAATCTTGTAATGAATGCAATTCAGTTCTACTTTATGAGTTTGAATTATCAAATGCATTGAAAGACTACAATATACAAGCACTGTAAAAGGTTTTGCCACAAACTCAAATTATTTGATTTTCTCCTATATGATTTCACATGAGTCTCTTCAGAAGTTTACATTAATTATGAGCTTCCAGAACTTCTGATTGAGGCTGTGTGTGACCTCCTAATTGAGCTCCTTTTCACAAATTGAACATAGAAATAAAAACAGTATAAATAACAAAAATGAATTTGCGTGCATTAGGGAGCTCGTGTTTTACTTTCACTTTCAAATTTGCGATCGCACTTACTCTGTGAATGGGGAGCGCGCAATCTACAAGATAAGGCATTTATCATACGTTTAGGCTCTGATGCGCTACGAATCATCCTCCATTGTGACGCAATCAGTGAACTGTGATTCGTGCTGCACTGTGTGTGTGCGACTGTGCACTCTGCAGCTCATGCTGGATGAGTAGAGCAGACGTATAAACAATAGTTTATAATGGTTTTTATTTTTATAAAAACAGCAAAACAACAGTGGAGGCATAATGTGAATGTAGCGGTGGCATATTCTATGCTAATTTCACCCTCAGGCTTTTCACTCAAAGAGAAATCTCGTCACATTTTAGTCTTGCGAGATCTCGTGGCACGAGATCTCGTCACACCCCTATAACAATTACATTTTGGGTGTCGGACGATTTACACTACCATTTAAAGTTTGTGGTCAGTAAGATTTTTTTTACGTTTTTTGAAAGTCTCTTATACTCACCAAGGCATTTTTCTATTTAAAGTCCCTGTAAAGTCAAAATTAAGTATGTTTTCTGAGTTTGTCACACCACAGAAAAAGGTGTTATTAGCCACCCAGCCAAATTTGAATGATAAAAAAAGCCGGCAAGTATATAAAATAAGCTATCAAAATCTTGCAAAAATGAGCAGTAGTCTCTGCTCTCAAACGCTGGGGGCGTGTCCGCTGGCTGCGCTGAAACCACGCCCACTCGCGGGTAAGCTGACGAAAGCCAGCCGACGATGGCACCAGTTGTTGGCGCGACGGGAGGATGAAGGCCGAGGCGGGAGATAATCGGTTCGGCCCCATTCACCAGTAACAGTGGATTATCAGTGAATCCCAGTTGTCTCCGACGAAAGTTTATAAAACTATCCTGTGTAAAATGATCACTACAGAGGCGGATTTTGGCGGTGATCCTAAGCTCTCCATCAAGGTGGCTCTTCACAAAATGAATCCACCTCTTCTTGATGTGATCGTTTTTCGGAAATTTAAATAAGGACACCGATCTGTTTTGTACGTGATCGCATCCAGGTAGTACACATTTCCGTGACGAAGGCATAGCTAGCTAGCAAACTGTAGGCTGTAGTAACTAATAGTACTGACAGTAACTCGCGATCGGCAAACTGATGTGAATGAATGTGCTATATTGTTAGGGGAGGGGCAGCGTCAGGGGCTCCGATGCGTCATCAAGTAGGGGCGTGTCCAGGAGCTCAGGGGCTCCAGTGCGTCATCGAGCCCCCATTTTAGCCCCGCCCAAAAAATCCGGAACACAGCAATGGTGAAAAACTGTTTAACGGTCTAACTCCACAATTCAGTACTTCACAGTTCACAGTCTTTGTAATATGTTTTATCAATACATTTCTAACATTTATAATGTGTTTAGAATTTTTTTTTAGAATTGCCTTTACAGGGACTTTAATGTATTTCAAAATGTAATTTATTCCTGTGAAGGCAAAGCTGAATTTTCAGTTTCACGTGATCTTTCAGAAATCATTCAAATATGCTGATTTGGTGCTCAAGAAACATTTCTTATCACACTTGAAACCAGATGAGCTGCTTAATATTTAATATAGTAATAAAAAAAAAGTGATAATTTTTTTCATGTTTCTTTGATAAATAGAAAGTTCAAAAGAACAGCATTTAATTAAAATATAAATCTTCTGTATCATTATAAATTCCTTTACTGTCACTTTTTTTTTTTTTTTTTACAGTTTAATGTGTATTTGCTGAATAAAAATATTAATTTATTTTTATAAAAAAATATCGTCCGACACTGGAAAATTTAAAATTGTGACTTCTGCGTCTTTAAGTGTGTGCAGGGCAACAGGCTTCTGTCTTCTGTGCTTGGCTTAAGAACTGCTGTACCAGAAGCAAAGAGCATGTTATGTATTTTCTGGAGGTTATTAGAATTTTATCCTGGCTGTAAATCAAAGTTGCTGTAGAACTGGGATGGTTGATATGTGGCGTGTTAAGTGTGCTCGTTTTGCCCTTCTTATGACAGGTACCCCGATAAAGGTCTAAAGGACAACTACTGCAGGAACCCAAACGGGCGCCAGAGACCCTGGTGTTTCACCACCGATCCGAGCACTCCATGGGAGTACTGTAACATCAAACAGTGCGGTGAGTCCTATGTGTAAGATGAAGAGACAGAGGAGAACAAAAAAGAAGCCAGAGAAAAAAAAAAAGAATGAAAAGAGGCAGAGTTTGCCAAATTTACAACTTCCTCTTCCTGTAGCCCAGGCTCCCCTCTCGTTTGGGACCCTCACAGGAATGTTGTTTGTAACCGGGAGAAGAGAGAGAGGAGGGTCCACCAATAAAACTCTCTTCTCTCTTTCTCTTTCCTCAGCTCTTGCCCTGTCTTTTCAGGACCGTGCCTCCGTGTTTATTTTTCCTCATCAGCGCAGTAGAGTGTTCCCTTATCTGCATGAGAGTAATGTGCTTGAGTTTCAAGTGCTATGTAAACCTTCCACACTAAAGACAAAACACGCGTGTGGGTTTCAAACCCCCAGCGCGCTCAAACACACGAGCTCACAAGCATCCAAAAACCTATTATTATAATGACACCCCCCCTCCTCCTCATCGCACTGCCTCCGTTTATTTTCATTAGCAATGCAACTCAAGTTGGTTCAAGTGGGAAGCGAGACAAAAACTCAGGCGTCCGACGGCATTTTACCCTTATAGACCGAACCACGGGGGTCGCTTTTGTTTTTCAGAGCAGTTTGGCAACCCCTCCATCATAATCCTGTGACAGATTCTCAAAGATCATCATCCTGGGAGATACTTTTCACCATGCTTTTTTCTATTTGGCAAAACACAGCTTCTTTTCAAACACCTCAGCATCTCAATAAGCAACTAAACAGAGTTAAACCATGTATCTCACTTCCTACCTGTGGAAATCATGATAGACGCATCTGCTTTTACAAGAAGTGGATTTCATCCTCTTGCAGAAAGAGCGTCACCGTTAACAAGAATATTTGATCCTCTATAAAGCTAAACATGCTTTTAAAAATACCATGCTCCTTTTCAGTAAACACAGCAAGACTTTAAGGCACAGAGCACCTCATTGTTTCCAATTGCTTGACCTTTGCATTTGTCTTCATGACATTACACACCACTGCCTGAGTAAGCATTCTTTAGCGCAATAAAAAATGCGAACCTATCATTGAATGAATAGATTAACATCACATACGCTGGGATCCACTGTATAACTCTTCAAAACTCTGACAGTGTATTGAACGCATTTGAGAGTTTGACTTTTTATTAGCAGGACGTGGCCCATTTCCCCTTACTGCTATAGCCTCATTAGCAGACTGAAGCACTATCAGGTTATTGGAGGTAAACATAATAACTCTGTCTCTAATGAGCATAATATATTGCAATGAGATGCATGGACAAAAACAATATATCATTCATGAAACGCTTACGTTTTACCCTAAAAAAAGCTCTGTAGGCTACTGTTTTAGCATTCGTCACAGACTTAGTGACTGCTTTGACTCATTCAGGAAGCATCTCTCTCCATTAAGCTGGACAAAGCTGTTGTTATTCCTCCCTGAAGTAGCGCTGTCTTAACAGTTAATGGTGAATCAATGATTCAGTGTTCATCATGCCTAAGGAGTGATATTATGCCTCATTCTCTCACTTCCTTTGTCTTTCTGTTTCTGTTTTTCACCGTTTACTCAGATTCAGACAACAGCGGTGACGTTGACAACACAACAAGTTGTTTTCGTGGACGCGGAGAGGGTTATCGTGGAACGGTTGGCATCACCCCTGAGGGATTGACCTGTCAGAGATGGGACGCCCAGTTTCCCCATCGACACTTTTATACTCCACAGAATTATCGTTGCAAGTAAGAAAATGCTCCTAAAACTTTATTCCTTTTGTATTTATATATTGTTCAAATATGTGTTGGCTGGACTTCCATGCTGGTTTATATTCATGCACAGCCAAACTTTGATGGCCTTTTTTATAAGGTGGTAGGCTGAAGTCTTGCTGGAAAATCTACTTCAGTATACAAGAATCCCTTTTCGGGCAAGGCATCCAAGAAACATAGGGATGCAACGATATTGGACTTCTGCTTGATACCGAAAAAGACGATATATAGTATATAATTTTTAATTACTGACTGAATACCAGTAAAAGCTCTAAACAAAATATATACTATATATGCCATTTTGTCTAAATAAATAATAATAATAATACAATAAAATGAATAGTTTAAAATTTCTACAAGTACATTTGGGCATCACAACATTGCAATGTATATTATGAAAAAATATGAATATAATTTATTTTATTTTTATATTCATTTTATATATCTTTGTATTCATTTTATATTCATTTTAAGATACATGCAAAGTTAAATAGCCAATATCAACTAAGAAATATCTATTATCAACCTGAATTATATGTATATGCACTGTATGTAACCAGTTCTGATGTATTGTACATCCCCAAAAATAAATATGTTCACCAGGTATGCTGGTTTTTATCAGCAGGGCTTTCTGCCAGGTTCTGTCATCACTAGGAAAACCTGAATGTTTCCTCTTCCACATTCTTATCTGTCATCATACTGGTTTATATTTTCAAGAAATGCAGATAATTCTTCAAAATCTGTAGTTTTTAAGCTCAATCGCAGTCTGTTCAACATATGCTCTGTAACAGTAACATGTGTGATGTGTGTGTATACGTGTATGATTAAAAGTACTTGTCGGCACGGCAGGGATCTCCGGGAGAACTACTGTAGGAATCCTGACGGCCGTCATCTCCCATGGTGCTTCACGACTGACCCCAGTGTACCTGTGGCATTCTGCACAAACATCCCTCGCTGTGGAGTTCCAACCTCTGAACCTGAAGGTAAGAGTCATTCACTATATATTTGTCTGATATTTATAAGAAAGTTTGACGTTCCTGTTGAATGGTAGAATCATTGCAATGTTTTTCGGTTCTCATGCATTGCATACTGATAAAGTGTGTGCTTTGAGATGTGCCAAATGTTTAAACCGTTTCACCTCCCTTGATTTATTAACTTCATATCCACTCAAATACGTTACAGTGTATGTTCTTAAAGAACAGTCAAATTATATATACTTTTGAAAAAGTAACATGTTATGTTACCCAGTCTGTACTGGGTAACACAAAGTACAAAACAAAGATGTACTCTATAAACTCTTACAGAAAAGTCATCAGTGTCTGCTTGACACACACAATCGGGTTTATGGCATTGGACATACACTGTCTGTGAAATACACAGGGCTACTGTTTTTCTTCAGTGAAGCTACCGTGGAAGGGCATTACCTTATTGGGTAGCTAATGTTCAAGAGAGTAACATGTTCTTTTCAACCATATTTGTCATGCAGTGGATCACATTATTGTACATGAATTCTTAGACTAATCTGAGCTCATTGACAGGGACAGGGTCAGGGACACTGATATACATATAATTCTATGTAAAATATCAGCATAAATCCATTATTACCAGAAAATCCATGGGGAAATATACATTTTTATTGAAATTTAAGGCATATTGATACTTTTAAATGCATTTGATGCAGTGGATTCAGTGAAAATGTAGATCATCTTGTAAAGCACTGTGTCAGTTGTATAGCTTATTGGTAGAGAGTATCTCAAGTCGGTCACTGTCACCATGTCCTTGACCAGAGACATTTAACCCTTGAATTGCTTCTGAAGTACCGTGACATGTCTGACCCTGGTTTTGTGTATTTCTGTACTGGTGACTGTGAGTTATGCAAGAGTGAAAATTCCAGTACGCCTGGTGAGTTTACAGACAGTGACCATAAAACCTATTACACTTATTTGCTTTTTTAAGAAACATGTTTATAATCTACCGGCTTGATCTTGTTTTCCATGATGTTATGGCTGGCATACTTCCAACTTTGTTTCGCTGGCTGGGTAAAAAAAAAGAAGGCAATAACTTTTGAAGTCATGCCTTCTTTGCATATCAAACCGACCCTCAAAAAACGTCCTTGCCTTTGTTCTTATTAATCCTCCCCAGCAAGACATAATATCTATATAATTTCGTTTCATGATGATCAAGAATGCCGTAGCTCTTTCTCCCTCCCCTTCTTTCTCTTTCATTTGCTCTTTCTTGGCTGTCTCGGCATCGGTACGCAGTGGTCCCTGTAGTCCGATCTCCACGGCCACTAATGGGGGTTGTCTGAAACATGTGCAGGGAGCAGGAGCTGCAGTGTGGGAATGAGACAGCATGAGTCAAGCATTAATCACTGCTGACAGCTTCGTGTGACTGTCAGGGCCCAGGAGATGCTTCATAGAAGGACTCGCACAAGCGCTGATGTTAAGATCGATTTAGCTGCCGTTCCAGTCGAGGCCGTTGGGATGAGCTCGACTTTTGTGGTGCGCTGGGAGCCCTGCTGTGTTTCCATAAGCAATGTGTTTCCACAAACCTGCTGTGTTTCTTTAAGCACTTTGGCTTGCAGAGTTTGATCATAATTTTAGGTTAACAGTGTTTGATTAAAGGCAGAACTCTCATTGGGATAATTACAACATCACTTTTTGCATATTGTGCATATATCTAGAGGTACTTTTCTCTGTGTAAATTGTTTATACTGTTTGTCTATCCTTTATCTCTTTCTAAATATGTTTATTAATTGGTTATCTATTTTTTGACTGATTTCTCAATGTTCCTGCCATGAAAATAGCCTTAGCTGCTCCCGTGGCATAAAACAAACAAATGAATACATTCTACCTTGTTACTCATCCCACAATGTTTGTGCTACAGACATAAACCATTCTTCAAAACTGTGCGGCTGGCAGTGTTGTGTGTTGTGTGTTGTGTGTGGCTGGCGGTGTTAACTAGAAATATATTTTTTTAAATGTTTTCTGTAATTGAAGTTTTATACTAAGAACTTAAACTTGAAAAGCCTTTTAAACGAAAAGTAGAGTGTTTCCATGCCAATTAGGTTGATGTACTAAAATTAGCCTACTTAAACTAAAACTGAAGTAAAAATGTATTTAAGCTAAATAGAAACAAAATTAAAAATTAAAACAAAATCACAGAGGCACATAAAATTACTAATGTTTAAACTCAAATGAAAAAGGAAGACATAGAAATAAAAGCTAGTTTAATTTTTTAATAAATATTATAAGTAGATAAATAATAGTAAACACTTTGCCGGTTGAGCAAAAATGGGCCATTACTTTTCTGAGTAGAAGTAGTATTTAAGTTTATTGCCATATCAGCATCGCCTGCTTTTAACAACATAAATATTACTTTTTTGAGCAATTTAATGTAGCGTTTTTTTGCTTGAAAATGATAAGCGTTTTGATTGCAAGCACCACTCACATTTTCTTTAGAAAATGTAAAAGATTGTGTTGCCTACAATAACTGCACTCTCTATTTTTTTTTATCTCTGCATCTCTTGATTTTTCTTATTTTTGTTATTTCAGAGTGTTATACGGACATTGGTGACACGTACAATGGCAAACGGGCAAAAACTCGTTCAGGCATCCCCTGCGCTCCATGGAAAGACCACAGTGAAAGGTAAAAGCTGGCCATACATGTCTAGACTGCAAAATAAATTTAAAGCTGAAATGTATATTTAAAGTTGTCTCTGCATAATAATCTGTGAGAAAGTATTAGAATTTTTTTGTTTAAAAAAAAATCCCTTCAACTTTAAACTGAATAAGTAACAGACTCAGATTTAGACAGAAGAAATTGATTGTTTATAGTCTTTTGATATGAGCACACACAATTTTCTCTATGAATTTTATATAGTCCAGTATTAAGCAGAACCATAATTTAAAGTGGTACAGCGCATAGTTTCAGTCATGGACATTCACTCAGTTTCCATGGAAACCAAACTAGATCCACAACTTGCGATGCAGGATCTCAAGGACAATCCCATGATGCCTTTGTGCTGCTTTGCAAGGTCAACTCCATTTTGTCATTAGGTTCAAGGGTCAACCGCAGCAAGTTGTCGTTAAATTGGTGAGAGTGAATAAATGAAATATCTCATGTTTTTTTTTATATTTAAACAGACAAGCATATGGAGCTATCAAATATGCATGCACAGTTTTAGTTACAGCCATACTGGAGTGTTAAATAGCTATGGTTTATGTTCCTGCCAGGTGTGGTCTGTTTCCTCTAATGCAGTTATGGTTTTGCCTGTGCTTAATGTGAATTGGCACAGTTTTCAGTGAGTGTGTGTGTGTGTAAGTCTCAGAGGAGTTGAACAATCGCTTCCACAACAGGCCTGTGTTGTTTCTGCCATCCACACTCACCCTGAGATGTGTGGCGTTAAATAACTTCCCTGTTTTATGAACAAGTTCCAGGTCAAAGGTCGGCCTTTCCAGAACCCCCACCAGCTCATTGATGCAAAGCGCAGGGATTGTCAGGTTTTGTTTGTCTTCGTTGAAAAAATAAGACCCTCACAGTTTTCCGAGGAAGAAAAACACGTTTTAGTGGAGGACCCCCATTCTGAAGATCTCTAATTGATAGTAAACGTGGACCAGTTGGGGTGACTCAATTCCCCAAAAATTACAGGCAGGCCAACCCAGCTGGAACGAGATTCTTTAGAGCCACCCTCTGACCCCTTTCCTCACCTTAACCCCTCACCATGAACACATCAAAGCCAATCGACTCCTTTATTTGGCCCGCAGCCTGTGAGCCGCCACGGCCCGGTTGCAAAGGTCACTGCATAGATTGTTTACATTGTATGAACCCTAGAGTAACACAGCAAGAAGATCATTGGTGTTATGCATATTTGTGCTCTTCATTGTAGCACCTTTGGATTCTGGTGAACTTTTGGAGAATCGTAGCATCTTTACATCTGTGAAACCTCCTGAATCTGACTGATAATGTGGAAGAGCTTAGGGAAACATGTCATGAGTAATGCACAAGCTAAATAATTCACCTTGCCTCCTGAGAGGAGCTCTACACAGCTGGGGCTTAAGATGAACTTAAGAGGAAGACGTTTCTTTGGACTATTTTCTTAAGTGGTTTTAGATGTATTGTCTTGTTACAAACACCAGATAGACGGTTTGATTAGTGTTAAATGACTTTGTATGTGCCTGAATGATGCACCTGTTTTGGATGTTTATATGTAGACGTTTCTTTTAAACCTGCACATGTTCTGAAAAGTTGTAATGATGAGGTTTGTTTTCATTCTCAGTAACGAAAGAGAAGTGGACTTGCTGATGGCTGAACAGGCGGGGAACTTCTGCAGAAACCCGGACAAAGACAAACACGGCCCGTGGTGTTATACCAACAGCTCATCTATCCCGTGGGACTACTGCTCTCTCAAACCCTGTGAGTGAGCAACACACGTCTGTGCTGACATTACCAACTGATTGAGACCTTTGGGTTCACTAAAAGTGCTACTTGAAACATGAAGAGATGAACACAGGCTGAGGAATAGGGGGCTAATGTAAACCACTGACCTCAAAAAGCGAAATGCTACAAAAGCTATAGTATTTTGTGATGCTGCATTAGGCTTTCTGTATTTTATTCATTTTGAACAGCCTACCTCGTCATACAATAACCGGAGGTAGGAGCAGAACTTAAAAATGTACAAAAGTAACAATACAAAATGTAAATGGTTACTTTTACTTCACTAAATTTTGAAAAGCAAAATATTTTTTAATCAGACATACTCCCAATACCATTTTTATTTATGACTGCAAACCACTGCAAAGTTGCAAATAAGTGGCTTGATTATAATAATGTACAGGGAAGCCATTTGTTTGAATCGGTTCCTTTTAATGAACTAGTTTGTGTTCAAAATGGGTCTGAACAATTAGTTGAGACCCATTGCAAATCAAAAATCACAAATATTTCAGTCAGTCACACAACTCACTCACTGATTTGATTGTAGTTGTTATCTACGGTTTAAAAGATGTTCTAATGATCTTTGAAGAAACCTTTATTCCCACCAAGGCTGCATTTAAACTGTTTTCCAATTTACTATATTTTAAAATGTAATTTAATTACAGTGATGGCAAATCTGAATTTACAGCATCATTACTGACACATGATCCTTCAGAAATCATTCTAATATGCTGCGCTCAAATAACATTTCTTCTTATTATCAATGTTTCAAACAGTTGTGTTGCTTAAAGGGATGGTTCAACCTAATTTCAACCTAGGGTCCTTTGCACCATGACCTCGAGCCAAACACCCCCCCCCCCCCCCCCCCCCCAGAAGCTTTTTTTTCCCTTGGTCGAACATTATTAAAGTAGTTAATTTAACACTCCATAGAAATGTATCCTATTTTTTTTGTTATAAGTATTGACAACTTAGTGTTAACTAATAATTGTTGCAAACTGGTACTACCAACAAAATATTGGTGCATTCCTGGAACTGGGCGTCGTTACACTACATCCTTATGCATCGCTTTCTGCCAGGACTTTTACGGGCTTTTCCCAAATCACTGAAGTGACCTCGACGTCCAAGTGTTATTTAAATAAACTCCTGATGTACTTACAAACTTTCCAATGCCTAATTTTATGAGTTCAAAGTTCGAAGGAACAGTATTTATTTGAAATGGAAATCTTTTGTAGCATTATAAATGTCTTTATAAATGATTTTTCGAATGCGCATGCGTCGCGTCTGAACGCGTTGTTGTCTTTGGAGCTCCATCGATTTGATTTATAAATCTTGATTTTATTCTTTAAACTTACAACAAACATTTTCTACTTTACCTCACTGAGAAGCACTACTGCTCAACCCTCATAGTTACAACGCGGACTGTTGAGCAGACGCGTCTCAAGCCTATTAGTGATCCAACGCTGGATACTCCTATAGGTTACTCCCGTGGATCACGGCTGAACGCGTCTTCTCAACACTCACTTACAAACATTTTTCGCCTATCGTGCGTCTACTCTACACCCGTACCACTAAAAAGACGGATTATATCTAAAACTTCAGTCATAAATTAGTATTAATATTGATAGCATCACTGGTAGCTTCGTTGCTAACTTACTGTCCATCTGTTAAAATGGCGAATATATCAGATGAAAGTAGTCTACCTTTTGGTGCAGGTGAGGACACATTTGAGCTGCACGCACTGCAGTCTGAGCTGGAAGCTGTTGAGAAACAGATCCACGACCTTTTATTGAGACAAGCCGAGCTGATAGACCGGCGGTTAGCTCTTGAAACATCACGCGCCGATGCACACAAATCAGAGATTAACGTTACTAACCCGCTGACTCCGACTTCGTCTACTCCGTGCGTTTCTCAACATAGGTCCCGAGCGCCGAGGTCGCGATCAGCCATGGTCTCGTTCACTCCGGCTCCAACACGCCACCACGAAGCCTGGGTGGTTCCGCAGCGGAAGACGCGAGTCAGGTCTAGACCAAGACTCTCTCCGACCCTCCCGGTTTTCGAGTTATCCACACAAAACCGCTTCTCCCCTCTTCGCGAAACAGAACGCGATGCTGTGATCATCGGCGATTCCATCATTCGGCACGTACGCGCAACGTTAGGTAAAAGTAAGGTGCACAGTCACTGCTTTCCTGGTGCTCGTGTTTCTGAAATCGCTACTCACGTTCCCGAGATTCTGAACGGTGACGAGCGCGTCGGAACTGTTGTCCTCCACGCGGGAGTGAACGACATCAGGATGCGCCAGACAGAGATTCTGAAGAAAGACTTCAGGAATCTGATCGATACGGTACGCAGCACATCGCCTGAAACAACGATCATAGTGTCAGGACCGCTTCCCACGTACCGACTAGGACATGAAAAGTTTAGCAGATTATTTGCGCTAAATGAATGGTTAATGTCATGGTGCAATGAGCAGAAACTGCTCTTTGTAAATAATTGGAATCTGTTTTGGGAGCGTCCTAGGCTTTTCCGTGCCGATGGCTTACACCCAAGCAGATTCGGAGCAGATCTTCTGTCGGATAACATCTCCAAAATGTTAAATACCTTTTGACTAGTAACCAAAAGTCCAAATCATAGTCTCTGCTGCACCAATTTAACTGATATAAATACTAGTGTAGAATATTGCATAGAAACCGTGTCTATTCCTCGTTTAGTGAGATCAAATAATATATCTACTGCAGGATCTAGGAAAAATCTAATTGTTATTAAAACAGAAAATGTTGCTATTAGTAAACAAAAACAATTTCTAAAGCTAGGTCTTCTAAACATTAGATCACTCACACCTAAGGCAGTTATTGTAAATGAAATAGTCACAGATAATAGCTTCGATGTACTTTGCCTAACTGAAACCTGGCTTAAACCAAATGATTATTTCGGTCTAAATGAGTCTGCTCCTCCTGGATACTCCTATAAGCATGAGCCCCGTCTAATTGGTCGTGGCGGTGGTGTTGCGACAATTTATAGAGATATTCTCAATGTTACTCAGAAAGCGGGTTATAAGTTTATTTCGTTTGAAGTACTTGTACTAAATGTTACGCTCTTAGATGTTAGAAAAACATCCCTATTATCTCTAGCCTTGGCTACCGTATATAGACCGCCTGGGCCTTACGCTGATTTCCTAAAAGAGTTTGCAGATTTTCTCTCAGACCTATTAGTCAATGTCGATAAAGCATTAATTGTTGGAGATTTTAACATACACGTAGATAATCCAAATGATGCGTTAGGGGCTGCGTTTACAGATTTATTAAATTCATTTGGGGTCAAGCAAAACGTCACCGGACCAACTCATCGTCTTAATCATACACTCGATTTAATTATATCACATGGAACCGATCCAACCGATATAGATATTATACCGCAAAGTGATGAAGTCACTGACCATTACATGGTAACTTGCATATTACGTACTGCTGTAATATGTCATGCAGCGCCGCGTTATCAACCAGGCAGAACAATCCTTCCATCCACCATAGATAATTTCTCAAATTGCTTATCCGATCTGTCTCAGCTGCTGCCTGAACCCAAACAAACAGATGAACTAGAAGAACTAACTAGCACTATGAGCACTATTCTCTCTAGAACATTGGATGTTGTTGCACCTATTAGATTAAAAAAGGTCAGAGAGAAAATTAAAGCACCGTGGTACAACAATACCACGCATGTTCTAAAGAGAGAAACCCGTATTTTAGAGCGTAAATGGAAACAAACTAATTTAGAGGTCTTTAGAATCGCGTGGAAAGACAGTATGTCACGTTATAAAAAGGCCCTAAAAGCAGCCAGGGCTGAGCACCTCCGCAAACTAATAGAAAATAACCAAAATAATCCAAGGTTTTTATTTAACACCGTGGCTAGACTAACAAATAAACAGACATCACCCGAACAAAATATCCCATTACAGTTTAGTAGTAATGATTTTATGAAGTTCTTCACTGAGAAAATAGAAAACATCAGAACCACAATTGTAAACGTTCAATCTTCAGTTGCGCCTTATAATTCAGCCTTAATTATCACCCCGCAAGAACAATTACAGTGCTTTACAACTATAGAACAAATAGAGTTAAATAAACTTATCACTTCCTCTAAAACAACAACATGTTTATTAGATCCGATACCAACTAAACTACTGAAAGAAGTGTTACCTGTAGTGGAAGAGCCTCTCCTTAATATTATTAACTCGTCTTTATCTTTAGGTCATGTTCCAAGAACATTTAAACTGGCAGTTATAAAACCTCTCATTAAGAAACCACAATTAGATCATAATAACCTAGCAAATTATAGACCCATTTCAAATCTTCCATTTATGTCTAAAATATTAGAAAAAGTGGTGTCCGCTCAATTGTGTTCTTTCTTGCAAGAAAATGATATCTATGAGAAGTTTCAGTCTGGTTTCAGGCCGCACCATAGCACTGAAACTGCGCTCGTTAAAATCACAAATGATTTACTTTTAGCTTCTGACCAAGGCTGTATCTCAATACTAGTTTTACTTGATCTTAGTGCTGCGTTCGATACTATAGATCACACAATACTCTTAGATCGACTACAAAATTATACTGGTGTTCAAGGACAAGCATTAAGCTGGTTTAGATCATACTTATCTGACCGCTACCATTTTGTCTATTTAAATGGAGAAAAATCGATCATAACTCCAGTAAACTATGGAGTGCCGCAGGGATCTGTGTTAGGCCCTCTATTATTCTCAGTATATATGATGCCACTTGGAAATATTATAAGGAAACATGGAATTAGTTTCCATTGTTATGCTGATGACACTCAAATATATATTTCATCACGGCCAGATGAAAACGATAAATTATCCAAATTGACAGAGTGTGTTAAAGATATAAAAGATTGGATGACGCGTAATTTTCTTTTATTAAATCCAGACAAAACAGAGGTACTACTTATCGGTTCAAAAAACCGCCCACAAAACCTCTCGCAATACAACTTTAATATAGTAGGATGTCCTGTTACTTTATCCTCTACAGTAAAAGACCTGGGTGTTATACTCGATTGCAACCTGTCTTTCAAAAATCATATTTCATATGTTACAAAAACCGCCTTTTTCCACCTTAGAAACATTGCTAAGCTACGTAATATGCTATCAGTTTCTGATGCAGAAAAGTTAGTTCATGCATTCATGACCTCGAGACTAGATTACTGTAATGCTTTATTAGCCGGTTGTCCTGCATCCTCAATTAACAAGCTACAGTTAGTCCAAAATGCCGCCGCTAGAGTTCTTACTAGATCAAGAAAATATGATCATATAACACCGATTTTATCATCACTGCATTGGTTACCTATAAAGTTCCGTATTAATTACAAGGTATTGCTACTGACTTATAAAGCCCTAAACGGCTTAGCTCCAGTCTATTTAACGGATCTTCTATCGCCCTATAATCCATCGCGCTCTTTAAGATCACTAAATTCAAGGCTTTTGGTCATACCTAGGATATCCAGAACCACCAAAGGAGGGAGAGCATTTTCACATTTAGCTCCAAAACTCTGGAATAGCCTTCCTGATACTGTTCGTTGCTCAGACTCGCTCTCCCAGTTTAAAACTAGATTAAAGTCGCATCTCTTCAGCCAGGCATTCATATAATATTTTTAATCTTACAGTCCAAATTACAATCCGGCCTCTAGTTAATAAACGCCAGAGGAGAACTGGCCCCCGACTGAGCCTGGGTTCTCCCAAGGTTTTTTTTTTCTCCATTGGGTCACCTGATGGAGTTTTAGGACACTATTAGGTCACTTGATGGAGTTTTTCGGTTCCTTGCCACTGTTGCCTTTGGCTTGCTCAGTTGGGGATATTCTGGATATCTAATTTGATTTTATCAATAAATTCCACTAGAAACAAACCTTGTTGTATTATTTTAATTTAATACTGTGAAGCTGCTTTGATACAATCTGTATTGTGAAAAGCGCTATACAAATATACTTGACTTGACTTGACTCTTTATTGCCACTTTTGATCAATTTAATGCATCCTTGCTGAATAAAAGAAAAAATATTATTGAACTTGAACTTACTGCCCCCAAACTTCTACAGTAGTGTAAATAATTCATTCACTGAATCAGTTGGAGTAGTTATTGAGTTAAGAACTCGTTCATAGCATTTAACAGCTCTCACACATTTTGATGTTTTATACTTAAGTTTAATTAACGTTGCTAACCTTCTCTTGAGTTTTTCACTCTTAATAAAGTATGACTATTGAGTTATTTATACAATACAGTCAAAAACCATATTTTTGACCATTATGTACCCACATTGCTGTATCGTATGTGCCTTCCTGTTGACTTGCACTCTCATCACTGACACCGCAGACTTGTGTTGAGCGTGTAGGCCATGTGTTATGAATCTACATGCGGCACATCAATCACTCACCCACACATGCGCACACACTTTCCACAGAGGCTTCAGTTTAATTAAAGAGTGTAAAGTCCAGGTGGCTCGGACTGTCAGCACTCCCTCTGTCTCTGTCACACTCACACTCACATGTATAAGTTAAGTTTCAGTGCTGTGCAGGTCTAACTGGTCCCACATGCTGGACCAAGACTAGCCCTGTGCTAAAGACCTCACACACACTTTCACTCAAATTATACTCTAAACAGCCATCACACTGGTGACCACTTCTTCTTTTCATTTCTCATGCCTATTCATTGCTTAGAACAAAAATAAGCTTCCTGTTCCTTTCCCTTCCTTTTTAGGTGAGCCCTCACATAACAATCTGCCACAAAAAGGTAATCACATCCTTCAAATGTTGTTAGGCTATGCAATTTTCCAGCTGATATTCTTTCGTTTCAGATGACATTAGAAAGATTATTTCATAAACACATTTATGCATTTGTATGTTTTTCTGTATTCTGACAAACTTGTGTGTCCCCCCTCATTTTGTCTTTTCATTTCTCTTCACAGATGAGGTTACAAAGACATCATGCTTTGTTCACAAGCAGGTGAGAATTGTCGGTGGCGGGCCTGTCCCGATTAAAGAAGGCAGTTGGATGGTCAGCATACAGAGAGGGTAAGCAATTTGCAAAACATGTAGGTAATTTTTTAAATAATATAATTTACAAACACGTGGTGTTCTAAGAATTGGTAACTCAAGACTAACCCATGTGTATTTATGGAAAGGTAAAGAATAAGCATGTGATTTTGTAGACTTCATTGACTATACTTTTTTTTTTTTTTTGATTGTCCTGCTTAAAATGATATAATGTAACAACAAAAATACATTTTCATAAAGAAAAGAAATTCTCATAAACAGACTTTTATTATTTTAAATATATTAAAGTTTTGTTGTTATGATTATTTTCATGTCTACTACTCTGAGTTGAGTCATGACAATGGCATTTGCTGTTGATATGGCATCAAAAAAAGAAAGAATGTTACTGTTGTAACAGACTCCTAAATTTAAGTATTAAACGTGAGCACAGAATTAATCTTTTAGCATTATATGTTTACTGATTTATTAATGTGTGATACTTTTAAGTTTTTCCAATATATTTAGAGTAAGTTACAGGAAAATTACAACGAAAGTGAACAGTATTCACTTTCTTTATATCATACAATAAATATACTACATTGCAGGCAGATACAATTCCCTTCAAATAAAGTGCAGTTGTCTCTGAAGTCAGTGTTCGCACAGCTTCTCAGAAGTAAAGCCCTATGCTGTCATGTTTTATAATGTGAGAGGCACATATTGGAGATGCGTCACTGTCTTGTGTCTCTCGGTCTCTTCAGGAGCACTCACTGGTGCGGAGGTTCTCTGGTCAGGGAGGAGTGGGTGCTGACAGATAGACAGTGCTTCTCGTCATGGTAATTATCTCCAGCCTTGCTGCACAGTCACCATCATGCCCTGCCCGTGACCTCTGGATTCTCAGAGTCACAAGGTCAATGATCAGCGGGCTTCCAGGATTTGTCTCGTGCATGTAACTCAACAAATCAAAGCTGCGGATGTTTTTAGAACATGCATCTCTTGGCATGAGACGTACATTTATCTACATATCCACAAAAGAATTTTCCTTATAAAGGTCATTTAATGGAGAATCAAGCTTAGCTTGATCTTTTTGATATAAAAACAGTTCATTTTACTATGAAAACGTACTGTAACATCCTGCCAAGTACACACAAAAAAAAGACCATTTATGCTGGCTTATTCTGAACCTTTTAATTAAAGAAAGAGGTTGTTGGTGCAATTAAACCTTTATTGGACTTGCAAACATGCAGTTTGCTAGTAAAGTTGATTCAAAATGCCATAACTCATTGCACATTTAAAGAGTATGGAAGCCAATTCCAGGCACATCAAAAAATTATAATAATTGAGCATTAAAAATGTCAAAATTATGACTTACTAAATCGAAATTCTGACTTTAAAAGTCATAGTGAAGTTGTTCAATGAAAGCTGCCACCTCATGCATCCGTTTTGTTTTTCCGGCGCCAAAGCTTGTTCTTGCTTAAAATCCTTTAAAGAGTGTGTTTGCTCTCAGCTATTCCATGCCATTCCGCTTATAAGGCAAGAATTGCATCATTACTAGCTAAAACCACGTTTAAAATACTCCTAATGTGTTCACAATGCATCCTGTGTCAGATCAATGAGCAGCAAGTCATAATTTTGACTTTTTATTGTGACATTTTGTGACATTATGGCATTTTGATTTAGTAAGTCTTAATTTCGACTTTTTATTCTTAAATTAT
Organism: Rutilus rutilus; assembly: GCF_951802725.1. Taxonomy (NCBI): domain Eukaryota; kingdom Metazoa; phylum Chordata; class Actinopteri; order Cypriniformes; family Leuciscidae; genus Rutilus; species Rutilus rutilus. Next base: position 33,729,191 of record NC_140213.1, read on the forward strand.
ATAAAAAAAAATTCTTATGTGGGGGGAATGGGCTTCCATACAAGGTGTTGGCATGGAAGTTTTAAAAACACAGAAGAAAGAGTAGAAAATGGACATAAAAAATGTAAACTAAACAATTGTCACAAAAAAAAATTATTATATGACCTTAAAGAGAAAATAACTGAATTCAAATATTTTTGCCCAAAACTTGAAACCCTAATTTTATCATATGCTTTTTCCCTCAGCGTGCCTGACCTATCAGAGTACAGAGTTTGGCTTGGTATATCCCATTTGAACGAATCGGGTGAGAATGACTTTCACAGACAGGAGAGGAGAATCTCGCACGTCATCTGTGGCCCTGAAGGCTCTAGTCTCGCCCTTCTCCGACTGACTCGGTAAAGACCTGTCGATTAATCAATATGTGTATCATTAATGTATTCCACGTTTGATCTTATTCCTTTGTTGTCGATGAAATGACCTCTCTGTTCCTCTTTCACACAGACCTGCGCTTATAAGAGAGCGTGTCAGAATTATTCAGCTGCCTGTGGCTGACTGCAGCATTCAGGAGGACACCATATGCTCTGTGCACGGCTGGGGTGACACCAAAGGTAGGTTCAACTTAAGAGCTAGTCTTCAGAGACTCCCCACCACCTGACAACTTTGCAGGCAAACAACATTGCTGTCATGCTCCCACCTAACAGCGTCTCAGGCCCTGTCCCAAATGGCACACTTCATGTGCACTTTCGGTCTTGTGGACTTACAATGGCTGCCGTGTGCGCATGTCCGTTAAGTCCATGAGACTGCAGGACGTCCCATTTGTCATTTTAGATTTCAGAAGGGTGCTTGCGAGCGCCCCCTTTGAGGTCGATATGCGCCCTCGATGCACACTTTTGCCGAGTCTGCACTGATGCGAGCTCTGCAGCAGACTTCTTCCCGACAGTCAAAATGGCGTTACATTACGAAAGTGCAGACTCGTAGGAAGACCGCGAGTGCTTAGGGTGCCATTTGGGACAGGGCCTCAGTGCCCATCTCATAGACAGACACTTGGGTACAGAGCACCAGCCTCAGTAAATGTTGTTGCTCACAATTCAAACGCCATTCTCGTCTCTGATGTTGTTTTCACATTTGAGGTTTTGTTGCAGACACAGCTTCAGTTGACCATAAAGTTTGGTTAAAAGTTTGGTTGTGAATCTATTACCCAAACTTAGGTGCGCACTAAGTAACGACACTCAAATTAATTTTAAAAATGGGGACTGAGTTGGTAATTAACCTGGGCTCATGGCAAAAAAACAAAACAAAAAGTCTAATAAAAAGTGCCAAAAATGCTCCAAATATTTAAAATGAGAGCAAAAAAAAAACCACATCCTCTTCAGAGTTCTAGTTTTGTTGCCAAGTAACAATAATAAACAGCTTCCAAAAGTATACACGTTGATGATGAAAGCATTTTGGAAGCAATTTGCAGTTTGGAACTACATGTACAGTAACAGTATGAAAGCAGGACGATTGAAGGCACATATTCATATTCAAGCAAACATGCCAAATGTGAAAACTTGCATACTGTAGCTTATCTAATAGATGCTTTTCTGGCTTTTTTAGGCACTGGACATGAGGAGACATTGAAAAGGGTTAATCTGCCTGTAGTGAACAACGAACGATGCCAGCAGCTTCACAAAGGGACTCTTCCGATAACTAGTTCTAAACTGTGTGCTGGTGGCAGAAGGGATGAAGGAGTGTGTGAGGTGAGTTTATTCACCACAAAAGTTTGGGGTATGTACGTTTTTTTTTTTTTTTAAATAAAGTATTGCCAAGTTTTAGCAAGGATGCATTAAACAGATCAAAAGTGACAGTACTTCTACATTGTTACAAATAAAATCTGTTTCAAATACATGTTATTTTGAACTTTCTATTCCTCAAAGAATCCTGAAAGTCTCATGGTTTCCACAAAAATAGCATACAGTACAACTGTTTTGTACAGTACAACATTGATGATAATGAGAAATGTTTCTTGAACACCAAATCAGCATATTAAAATAATTTCTGAAGGAAAAAGATTCATGTGCCCTGAAGAAATTCAACTGAATAAATTAGCCTACATTTTAAAATATATTCAAATAGAAACAGTTCTTTTAAATTGTAATAATATTTCACAATATTACTATTTTACTGTATTTTTAATCAAATAAATGCAGCCTTGATAAGCATAAGAGACTTCTTTTGGAAACATTTAAAAATCTTACCGACCCCAAATTTTTGACCGGTAGAGTTTGTCTTAGACAGTTTATCTTAATCGCTTCCACCTTTGTTACACTTTGGATGTATTTCTAAATATTTATTTTTGTCCTATTGCTTTTTTTTTTCATGCTCACAGAAAGACTATGGCGGCCCTCTAGTATGCCAAGAGAGTAACAGTAAAGTCATTGTTGGCGTGAGCATAAACGGCAGAGGATGTGCCCGACACAACCGACCGGCCATTTTCGTGAATGTGGCCTTCTATACTGGATGGATTCATAAAGTGTTCAAACATTATCCAAACTCAGAACTAAACAACTGATGAAGAACATTTTAAGATCACACGAGCAGGATCGGACATACGATCTGATATATAAGAACACAAATACAGAATTTCCATAAATCCGACAGTTTATTTCTTGATTTAAGGATCATCTGAACAGCTCTTGTTGAAAAAGTTCTTGAGAACTTTCCCAGCTTGGCCCTGAAACATATATTCAGAAACTACTCGAAGAGCTAAAACTGAGGCTGAAACTGTTGCTCTGAATTCAAGCAATTTGTACACCTAATAATGCCAGAACCGCAGAGCAAGGCGCTGGAAGACAGTCTCTAAAGGCTAAATTCGCAACTAGCCATACGGAAAGATAAAGACTACTGGACCAAAGTGCGGACGAATAGCCAGAATCTGTTTCAAGAATCAAACTCAATTCCTGGCAGCCAACCAAAAACCTCAAGTCCTCGAAGAGAAATCTTGCTGCAGTGTGCTACAAAGCATTCATATGTATGCATTCAACCCACACATTACCCATCAAACTAACAATCTGGACTTCAGTTGGGATATTGGATTCAGAGACCTAACCCAAGTTTGAGTCTGGATTCAGACCAGGACTTGAAATATGGATACAAACTTTTGAGGTCCCTACAGGAATCTGCCGTTCCCTCATTTAAAAGAGCTCAAAGCTGACCGACGTACCCGCTACATATTTCGGGCCGCTCCTCATCGAGAAAGAGGGCTGTTATGATTATAAGTACTTGTTGATATAAAACCCTCATTAACGGTGTCATTCAAAAAGCCCCCCGATAAAGTATTAGCTGTTAGCTGTTAGCATAGCGTGTGCAGACTTAATGTAGAATATCTTATGGGTAAAAGTATACACAGAAGGCTTTTTTTTGCGTTTATGCTCCTGATAATACTTGAAAACACACATGAGAAGAGGTCACTGTGTCCTTCAATAACACCTCCTCATGTCGCCGTTACAGATCGTCGTTTCTTCAACGTTGGTGTTTATATAGTCAAAGGTGTTCCATCCATTTCCACTGTTGATATTTTGTCCACAAGCCTGAACGGAGATGACATGACCTGCTTGTAATGACATGCAGCAAAAAAAAAAAAAAAAAAAAAAAAAAATTCACACTTGTCATAACATATCAGCATCTGAGTTTCCCATACACTATGTTTGGTTTAGAGCGGAATTCAGAGGAGGATTTGGAAATGTGTGTTGTAAATACTGTGGTCATGGGAGTGGGGTAATCACTCCCAGTTCTTTTTGTAGGTCTCATAGACCTTTATAAGATGTTAGGGGACGGTGGCCTCCTCCATCCCAGTGCCGTAATGTGTGCTCATTGGGTGGTTTTATATATTTGTAAATATATCAGTATTAACTCCAAATGCACATTGTGTCAGTGTACGCTAAGTGTTTAATACAATAATGAGTGGGATATTTTCTACGTTCATTGAATGGAGCGTGTGTGTGATTGCATGCAATGTTGCAAAGATGCATTGAAGCCGAAACGTGCACCTCTGCAGGACAGAGAGCAAAGCGAGCCACATCGGGAATAAAGGGCAGTTAAGGAAATTTACAGATTAACTTAGCTGTTATTCAGATCAGAGCCGTTTGTGAGATAAATCCGAGTGATTTTCTTTCTTGTGTGGTCTTGGATCGCTCATTCCGCGAGCGCCTCGTTCTCTCACGCTGGCCTGCCTCCAAAAACAATCAACTTGGGAAATTACCTCCAAAAATCATGTCGGCTTAAACAAATAGCTCTCTGAGTGATGGCTCGTAAGTGTTTGTATTCCAACCACTCCCGATGCTAATTATGTTGGTTAAAATGAAGGATGAGTTTAATTTGTAAGAGTCCTGAGGCACAAGTCCTTATGTAAGGACGTTGTTGAACACATTGAGATTAGTGTTACTAAAGCACAATACAAGGCAAAAGAGTCCTTTAGTGTTACCTCATTTGGCTTTAACGTTTATCAGAACAAATGTTTTCTTTTTTTGTTTTCGTGTAGTTGTGTTGGGACAATACGAAACCTTTGTTTAAAGAAACCTTGAAGCTGCTGGAAGATGAAGCGGCTTGGTCTGAACATTTTAAGGAATGGGGGCAAATTCAATTGCAGTGTTTTGGTGCGAAACCTGTGTCGCATTCCCTTACTAGGTGATTGCCATTATTTTCAGTGCAAACATTCTCCTGAAACATATATGCAAATTAGGCTCATTTTGCAGTGTGCATCATTCACTAATCCCACCAATATTTGCCTATCGCAATTAACCTCCCGGTAGACAGCAAACTCAATTTAATTTTCATTTCAAGAGATGTTTGTGTACATTCGCTATTGAGCATGGCAGTACAGATTTTTTTTTGCACTGTCACTTCATTACATAATTCCTTTAGTGAATCGGAAGCTAAAACATATGGAAATCTACCAGATTAAAAAAAAAAAAAAAATCATGCTTTTGGTAAAAAAAATTATATTGAGATAATTATTATGAGATCAAAAGTCATGAAATAATAGGTGACAAAATTATGACATAGAAAATAAATTCATGAGATCAAAATTGAGATAAAAAGTCAAAATGATGAGATAAATAGTCAGTTATGACAAAAATGTTTAATTATGAGTTACATTTGAGATGAAGTCGAAACAAAACAAAAAAAAAGCGTATTATGACTTTAAATTATGGCAAACTATGGCAGTCAAAATTATCTCAAGAAATCATTTGTCTTTTTTTTTTCATAATTACTGTATGACTTGTGTCCATTTAGATTTTTGGTAATTGTCACCTATTATTTCATAATATTGACTTTTTATATCATAATTGTGACTTTTTATCACATACACTTTTTAAGTCATAAATATGACATATGTGACCCTGGATCACAAAACCAGTCATAAGTCACACAGGTATATTTGTGGCAATTATAGCCAACAATACATTGTATGGGTCAAAATTATCGATTTTTCTTTTATGCCAAAATCATTTGGATAGTAAGTAAAGATCATGTTCCATGAAGATATTTTGTAAATTTCCTACCGTAAATATATAAAACATTTATTTTTGTGAGTGAATGCATCAAAATCGTGAACATAAATGGACAATTTTAAAGGCGATTTTCGCAGTGTTTCGATTTTTTTGCTCCCTCAGATTACAGATTTTCAAATAGTTGTATCTCGGCCAAATATTGTCCTATCCTAACAAACCATACATCAATTGAAATCTTATTTATCCAGCTTTCAGATGATGTATAAACCTCAATTTCAGAAAATGTACCCATGTGACTGGTTTTGTGGTCACTTAGTCCATTAGCCAGGGGCCCAAATTTGGTTAACTTATTATCTTATCATTTTGGTTTCACTTTATTTTGATGGTCACTTTAAAGCAGAACTCGGCAACTCTAGCGAACTCTAGTCACTTCTTCGCTGATTTTCCCTTTTGTTGTCGCATGTTTTCCCCACGAGCTCCACCTACAGCTGTGGTGGGCGTATATTTCACAACACGGTCGTAAAAAACTCACTTGCAGCCATAGATATCATATATAAACGCTAGATGTCTTATGGCGCAGTCACTTCCGGCATCATCGTTCGGCCATCTTGTGACAGTGCTCTGTGCATTAAGGTGAATGATCAGCACGCACACAAATCCTCTTATCTCGCTGAAATCTTGACGGATTTACAAACGGTTTGGTTTCTTACAAACGTTATTAACGTGGCTATAATTCCGAATGCTTGAAAATGTATGTTATAATTTTTCATATGTATGCAGTGTATGTATGCAGTGTCATAACTACATCTCTGACGTTTATAACAAACCAAACCGTTTGAAAATCGGTAGAAAAATGAGCAAGTTATGGTTATTTAAAAGTACATGCACCATTGAAGTAGTGAGCGAGTACACTGTCGCAAGATGGCCGCCACGTGCGGACGTCGACCTCCATTGGCCAGCAGTGCGCACGAGACATCTAGCCTTTATATATGATATCTATGCTTGCAGCGGCCTCCTCCCCCTCTCTACCGCTGCTCATGTGCGTTTGTTTTGATCGGAGAAAGCCAACTGTATCGTGTGGAGCTATGTCTACCGAGGTGGGTAATCTGGTAATACATCGTACATGCGTGTGTGTTTATGTCCAATTGCCGTAAAGCAATTCGTGTTTCGCTCTCGCTCTCGTTCTCGTTCTCGCTTCTCACGAGACTTCCAATTTCTATCTTGCCGGGACGGTAGTCCCCAAGTTGCAAGGTTGGTTTTCCGCCTGGGAACGCTGGGGGGAGCGGGGAAAGTCACCAATATCACCTGAACAGGTTGTTTAACTATCCAAATGATTTCTAGACCGTTTTATTAAGTTAAAAAAGTTACCAAGTTCTGCTTTAACACATTCTGTTGACGATAAGTAACGTTGCACCTACATGTCTACTAACTCTCATTAGTGTGTAGAGTATTTGTAGACTGGTAGGGTTAGAGTTAGAATAAGTTGACATGTACTTGCAAAGTTACTTTTAGTCAGAATGTCTGTTGGAGGACCATCACAATAAAGAATAAGCAGATATTAAGCAGACAGTAATACTCTACTAATACTCTGATGAGAGTTAGTTGACATGGTTAGTTGACATGTAGTTGCAAAGTTACTTATAGTTGTCAACAGAATGTTCAAAAGGGACCATCAAAATAAAGTGTTGCCATAATTGTTGTCATAATTATGATTTACCAAAGCATGATATTTTTCCCCTGAAATGGGCTTCCAAAAATGCAACCAAAACAAAACAAAAAAGACAGGCAGTGTGTGCAAAAGAACCTGCTATCAGCAGGTGTGCTTAAACTCTGAATTCCTCCCTGTGTGTCTGAAAAGGCCTGTGGTCCATCAGAGTTCATGTGTATTCGATCGGTTTCTCCTCTCTCTGATGTCTGTATGTGAGAAAGACGGCAGGTGTCCATTTTTGAATGTATATTAAGCTGCTACGGACAATGTAAAGTTGTAAAATGTTGTCTTTGTACAGTGTGTTTAATGTCTCACATATCCATGTACAGTAATATTCATACTCAATGTATTATTCATCTCTTACTCTAACAGTATTTATCATCTTTTCCTGTTTGTGTTTATTAAAATATATTATGTGCCTTTACTCCTGCATATCTGGCAAGTATCTCTCGAATAGCAATAATAAAGATGAAGAGAATAATAATAATAATTAAAAAAAAAACACTTTCCCCACACATCACTGAAACTGGAAAGTTTTTGCTCACTTGATAGGTGGAAATGTTTGTGTATGTCTCCCAAGTGCTTTAGATATGAGATTTTCCTCATCATTTAGCAGATGCCCTGTCATCTAAACCATTTCACAACATACTGAATCCACAGATGGTCCAGAACAGCCTGGGGTGAAGTACACCGAATTAAAATTAAAATTAGTTTTACCCTTGAGCTTTTGAATACCCTTTTATTGAGACAAAATTCCTATTGCTTGGTGTGAGCGGTCCTAAATTTAAATAGTATTGGAGCAAAATGATGTATGTAGAGGAAGGGGGCGTTATATCACTCAAATGCAAAAGTTCAAACTCTTTTTGTCCGTTCACTATCACTTCAACATGAAATTCTGCTGCCCTCTTCTGGTGGGTTATCTTCATCAGGACTCTATGATTTTAGTTAACCCAGCATTATAATAAATGATTTAAAAACAGCTGGTTGCATTTTCTGCCATGCTTGATAATGAATAATTCATCCTGTATCATATAACAAGAACTATACCTCATTATGTGGCTTGTTGATGATAAATGACTTATATTGATGTGATCCAAGCCATAAGGACCACAATATCACAGACTAATTTTGCCTTGGACAAGTAGACAACCACCTTAGCAACTACCTAGCAATGTCCCAGTTACTAGGCCTATTAAATGACTTTAACAACGATATGCCGTAGCAATGGCAGCCATCTTTGCAATGTTCACTTTAAGAAAATGTAAAAATCCAGTTTAAGTTAGACATTTAAGGTCTCTGTGTTGTTGAAATAGACACCCACACAAAAATGTACTTTTGTAAAAAAAAAAAAAAAAAAAATGCTGCTCAGTAATTTCCTTCACCAGCAGAGAGCAGTGTTGTTTTACCGGTTCTGCCTTATGGGAAACCGTTATTGCTTTGGAATTGAAAATTCTTATTTATTATAAATGATTTATTCATGCACATCATTATTTATTTATTTAATTAGCTACTGTTATTTCATCTTCTGATGACGTTCACTGGCGCTAGTGCGGAAAACCTTTCAGCAGAGCTGCCAACTCTCACGCAATAGACCTTATTCACAGCATCTCCATCTTTGATTTTTAATGGGAGTGAAAGCGTCGAGGCTGTGAGGGACAGACATGCTTCTCTTCAATGGGCTGTACTGTTAATTAATGTGTTTTTGGATTTTTCTGCTCATGAAACACTGGAAAAATTTCTTTCCAAGAAGTTTCAGTTGACAAAAAATTCTCGACAATATAAGCTGTGGAAATTTGTAAGTAATCTAGGAGCTTTATACAGTGGATGCCACTGGAAACAAGGCAAAACTATCCCTCACAGCCTCACTTTCATACCTGTCATGGCGCTGCTCTGAATAAGGTCTATTGACACTTTTTACTCGCTCTCACACATACAGTTTCTCACAAATCGCGAAGAAGAGGACACTGACACCGACAGACAAGACAGAGCAGGTTACTTTTCATATGAAACAAATATGAACCTCTCAAATTCTGTCAATTTTATTACGACATTCAAACAATACCGTTTTGGCGCTTGTAAATGTGACGTGACAGATCGCTGGTGCCTCAGTTCAAGCGGCACGTGAACTGATCTGACTCTTTCTACTACTAGTTAATAGTAAATAAACACGAATTAACAATACGTATGTTGAAAGATACAGTACAACTTACCGAAATGTATATGCCTCATACATAATATCGATCAATCAGTGTTTTTCACCCGTGCTGGTCAATAACAGCTGGAGAACATGATGTCACACGTTACATTTACCTCAGGAATGCCATATGACCATAGCACATTAGTTAGCTAGAAAAAATTTGCTATAGAGAGGAGTGTTTTGCTAAATTTTGCACCAGTGCTATATTTTCTAAATGTCATAATCATTTGATAACAAACAAGTATTCATTACTTCAATGAGCTCATTGTTTCTGCATTAAATTATGACATTGTTAAAAAAAAATTTTTTTTAGCTAACTGTGACTTTTCTGAATAACTTAGACAGTTAAGCTACCTCTGATAACAGATCACTCTAAATTGAAATATGGACTTTCTGTAAAGCTGCTTTAAAATGATGTGTATTGTGAAAAGCCATATACAAATAAACGTGAATTGAATTAAATATCATGTGCACTATATTAACATATTGTATTTTTACTTATATCATTAAAATATTATTACGTTGTTATTATAATAAAAAAAACGCATTATATTTATATTTGAGTTGACATTTTTAACCTTTATCTATTAACATGTATCTACTGTACCTAATATTTATCTAAATGAATCGATATTGAATCAAGATCGGAATCAAAGCACAAGAATTGAATTGAATTGAAATCGTGAAATTTGTAAATTTGAAATCAAGCAATAATAAAAACAGTGGCCTTACCAGTCATTGTACCATGTTGAAACATGTTGTCACTAAAATGGAACTTAATAAAAATCTGTTTAGTTACCAAATGTTTTGACAATCACAATACAATACACAAACATTATTATAATTTTTTTTTTACATCCCTTTCCACAGTTTATATTGTCGGGAGTTTTTGTCAACTGAAATTTCTTGGAAAGATATTTTTCCAGTGTTTCATGAGCAGAACAATCCAAAAACACATTAAATAACAGTACAGCCCATTGAAGAGATGTATGTCTGTCCCTCACAGCCTCGCTTTCATTCCCATTAAAAATCAAAGATGGCGCTGCTGTGAATAAGGTCTATGGCTCTCAATTAGAGCGCGCTGCAGTTCCATTTTTCACCACAGATTTACATTGGAAAACTGTAGGGCGCTGTAGAGCTGGGCAGGGCTCACGCACCCGCTTAGCTATTATACATGCCTGCCGAAGCCATACGTTAATGTTAATATATCCTGCTTCCTTTACGACTTAAAATAGTCTAGAAAATCCTAAAAATGTTTGTTGCAAAATGCTGATCACATTTACAATTTATAATTGATTCATTTATAGAGGTCTATATTTTGGTGGGACAGATACAACCATATAACCTAATGAGGAGCTTGGTTTTTGCTTGTATCGTGATCTTAGTTAAACTCTGGATTCTATGCAAGAACTATAGTGACTTTTTTTTATAGTGTTGATAGGCTCAGTTCTATTAAACTTTAACTACAAAATATGTTTCAATAATTTAGAGCGTTATATTGCATGTTATATTGCAATATAATGCTATATTAATATTGTTAAACACATTTGCAGTATATTCAAAAATATCAATTATTATTTGTTTCTGTCCTTCATTTATTCATTAATTCATTTATTTATTCCAATCAGCAAAACATTAATGGGGACACGTGTGGGCCAGGTGGGCTGAATGTTTGCCCCAGTCCAGCCCTGATGATTCCCCTCTTCTAGGACAGAATGAAGAATTCACAGAATGGTGAATCTTTGACTTACCATCTGGTAATGCATTTATGCTTTTAATGTGCTGTAGCCTGGAATATTTTTTATATTTTATATAGAAATACAAAACATTGTATCTCAGTGTGTTAAAGATATGATTAAAAAAAAAAATTATAATAATAATTATTCCTGCAGTAGAAAATGTTGTGGCACCAAGATAGGCTAAAAGGGGGCCCTTGGGTTTGCTATAGCCCCAGGGCCCTATGTGTTCTAAATGTGGGCCTGGTGCTGAATGTACCTTTTCCTAAGAGTTACACCAACAACACCCGGGGGTCAAATAAAAACACTTTTAAAAGCGCTGACCTGTTTCCTCAGCCTGTTTGCTCATAAAGTGAAGGTGTTAAGCACTGTTTTTATGGAAAGAGACGCGCCTGTTTAGCTGGAAAGTGGCTTTCGGGAAGACACTCTCCACAGGGAAGCGGCAATAGATTTGAGTGGTATGCTGTCACCTTTTGTTCAGCACCTACAGCCTGTTTAACCTGGGGTTTTATAGGACTTCGGGCCCGGACACTACAGGGAAAGTGGCAAAGCTAATTAGCAGAACAGTGGCATGGCTGGACAAACCAGTGCCGTTTCTGTGAAAGGGTGTAGTGCCAGTCTGCAACCACTGGGTGGCGTTGGTGCTACATCAATGAGACCGTTCTAACCGATCCGCTGATGTTATAAAAGTAGCTATCTGAATGATTCGTTTTGAACAGCTTGGTTCCTCTCTTTCTTTGTTAAACCCATGCAATTTATGTATCAGCCAGCAATGGAAAGGAGTAATGTACTTTGATCTCTCTCTTCTCCGTTCAGTGTGAAGGTTGACTCTGTTTATTATGCTGAAGCTCTGTAGTGTGTGTCGTGTTGGCCTTGGCTGGGTTTTAATCAGCGATCTGAGCTCAGGGTCAGCAGCAGCCAGTACCCTGCAGGGGTGGCATTGCTAAAATTGAAGGTGGACAGATGAGTTAAATACAAGCTACACAGCTCAGCTGGATCACATACGATAAGAGCTCAGCTCTTCACACAAGGACGAAGTGCTCAGGTAATAGCAGATCCATGTATACTTGGCATCTGGCACCAGTGCTTTTTGCTCTCAGTATATACCATTCAAAAGTCACCTTATATGCTCATTGCTCTCTAAGGTTGGATTTGTTTGATCAAAAATACAATATTTAAAATAGATGTTTTCTATTTTAGTATGTTAAAATGTAAATTATCCCTGTGATGGTAAAACTGCATTTTCAGCATCAGTACTCCAGTCTTCAGTGTCACATGATGCTTCAGAAATCATTCTAATATACTGATTTGGTGCTCAGTTATTAATAATTGTTCTTATCAATGTTGAAAAGAGTTTTGGCTGCTTAATACTTGTGGGGAAACTGTGCTACTGTTTTTTTTTTTTTTTTGTAACATTATAATTGTTAATGTATTCGTTACGTCATTACTGTCACTCCAGATCCAGACTGTCACAAACTGCTCTGACGCAGAGGGGTTGGATATCTAAATGCAGCTTTATTAGGGTAATCCAGATCCAGTAGATTCAAACAATCAAAATAATAACAGGCCAGAAGACACAGGCATACAGGACTGGACTGAAGACCTTCTCAGCGGAGCTGAAGACCACCATAGCGGGGCAAATGACAGCAGAGCAGATGACAGCAGAGCAGACGGGACTGAAGATCCCCACAGCAGAGCTGAAGACGACCACAGCAGAGTAGATGGGAATGAAGATCCCCACGGCAGAGCTGAAGACCACCACAGCAGAGCAGACGGGAATGAAGATCCCCATGGCGGAGAAGAAGACCACCACGGTAGGGCAAATGGGGCTGGTGACCACCAAGGTGAAGAAGAACACCACGGCGGAGCTGGTAGGTCTGAAGACCACCAAGACATAGCCGAGGACCACCACGGTGTTGCAGGCGGGACTGGTGACCACCACGGCGGAGCTGAAGACCACCAGGGCAGATCAGGCGGAACTGAGACAAAGAGCACAGAGAGGTTAGGGTTGCCCTATAGGGCCGTGTCAAAACAGGCAGGGTGTTCAATATTGGCCTCTGTGGCCATAACCGGGCAGACAGGAAGTTCATGGACGAACTCCGTGGTCGTGTCAAGGCAAACAGGAAATTCGGAGATGACCTCTCTGTGGCAGAGAGAGAGAGCTCGGGGACAACCTCTAACTGAGAGTGCAATCAACAATGGGAGAACCTCTGAGACCTCCAGACTCGGATGCACTGGACTCGAGGACGATGTTAGGACCACTGAGATGCCAGCCACTCGCACCAACATCAGTGGTGGGTCCGCCAAACTGTAAGCCAGTCTCAAACGCCTAGGGACCACCTTAGTAGCTTCAGGAGCAGCGTCCATGACGGCTGAAGACTCTGGAGTGGTGTCCATAACGGCTGAAGGTTCTGGCGTGGCAGCCATGCCATGAAGAGGCTCTGGACTTGGAAGCGCAGTGATCTGTTGTGGGCCAAGTCATACAGTTATGGATTGACATGAGGGTAAGTAAATTGCTTTACTTTATTAATGTATTACTTCATTCATTGTTTATTATTTATTAATTATTCATCCATTATTGTATACATTTTTGGGGTGAACTATTCTTTAATAAAGTAACTATGGTCAATTTAGATTTTACGTTGACTTTAAATGCTAAATGCTAATTTTAGGCAAATCCAATCATTTTGTCTTCTTTTTTGTCATCATCATGGCCATCAGCATTGTTCTCATAATGCAATTATCTATTATAATTGACTGTCATTGTAATTAAAGTTATTATCATCATAACCATTGTCACTGACACACTATTCTTCTACGATATAATGTTCTTGCAGTTCTAATGGAAAGGGTAGGACAGCGATTCTTGTTCTTGATTGGCTGACAGTACAATGAGATGCAGTTCAGATAATGAATCAATCTTGTTGTCCATATTTTCTTTTGTACTTTAATAATCTCCTGACACTTGCTGTAGAGAGTGTTATATATTAGCTGATTAGTCCAAGACAATATGTCATTGCTGCCTCAAGAAGATCGTAAATTGCGGCCCACTGCATGTGTCGCATCGTGTGGCCCATGGTATGGCAAATCAAAAAAAGTCTTCAGTCCAGCATGGAATACTCCAGATATAAGAAAAATCTGGAAAAAGTTCATGTTCTTTTCTTCCTTGTTTGTACAAAGGAAATCTCTTTAGGAAATAACACATTGATGTTTTGAAGTGTATGCCAGCATAGCTGCAGGTGGTAGGGGAGGGGCTTTCTTAGTCTAGAGAGCATTTGATTGGACAAACTTCTGTGCAGTGCAGAACTTCTGTGTATTGACTGTAGACCGTAAATCTGAATTTTGTCAACATTTAGGAGCACACTACACTCTCAGAAAGAAAAAAAGTTACAAAAGCTGTCACTGGGATGGTACTCTTTCAAAAGGTACACATCTGTACCCAAAGAGTGGATATTAGTACTTCAAAGGTTTCTTGGTCTTCTCCTGGACTGAAGCACTATGTCTTTTTTATGCAATCAAACATACTGTGTTTGATTGCATACAGAGTAATATCAAATACATTGTAATTAAAAAAACAAAAGATTGCAAATAAAATGCCAGATGGCTGCCACAATCCCGATCTCAGGCCCTGTTTACACTTGGTATTAAGATTTGTTTACACCTGGTGTTTTAATCCGTCTCTTTTGTCCACTTTCAACCACTTCTGTCCTGATTTCTTCAAGGGGAGTGTCTATTGGCAGGTAAATGTATGTGTTTTTTTTTTTTTCAGATCTTTCCATCTAATGGACAAAATAAGTTTGCGCAATTTACAAATGAACGCGCCCAGAGACGACAGAAAAACATACGGAGAACAGCAGATTTCGTTTCTGCTCCGACAGCTGCAAAACCACGCTGTGAGTGCATATTAGAATGGTGAGAGGACATTGTGCTTGGTATATATTTCGTCTTTAAACCAAATTTGGGTCTCCAGCCAATAAAGTTTAAATCCTGTCTGGCTATCCAGCTTCCAATAATGTTAACACATTAGGTCAGTAGGCGGAGAGTAGGCGGTCTTTTGCATCTGTTTGAACACATTCGACCACATGACTGTCTACACTACGAAAGCAATTCGGTCAAATGTGTTTTGGACTACCTCTGGAAGTGGTTGAAAGTGGACAAACTCATAACGTTTTAGACCCCATTTACACCTGTATTTAGCGTTGTCCACTTGTGATCCGATCGACCAAAACGCATCTTATTACCAGGTGTAAACAGGGCCTCAGAGTCATACTCGCGGGACTGGGTAGTAGGTGTGGCTGAATTATTCCACCAAGTGAGAGTGACAAATAGAAAAAGGTCTTTCGTTCTGGTGCTTAGATACCGCCCCCTGTAATGCAGCTTCACTTTAATTCAAATCTTTTCAACACGCAAGCAAAGCTTTAGGACTCGCAAACAATGACAGCCTTACAGAGGGCAAATTTGTGCATGTGTGATGAAAACTGCACAAAGAAAAACTAATATTTACTAGCACTGCACAGAGTTTTATGAACAATTATTTCATTTTTGTAATTAAAACAGTCTTAAGAAGCCTTTTTTCTCTCACAACCATTTTGTTTGATTGCATAAAAAAGACACAAAGGCAATTCCATAAAACACAGGCTGTACTTTTCAGCACAATATTAACCTCACAAAACTTTAAATCCCAACAGAACATTCAACAGTAACCAATCTCTCAAGATCTCAGCAGAGGATAATTAAACAATCTAAAGCTTCACTTATTACAAACCAGATTTACTTTATTTTCATATAAGCAAAAAAAGTTCTAATTGAGAATTAACATGTTTATCTGTTGATGATTTATAAAAAAATAATAAAGTTTGTAGTCACCATTATGGTGATCGGTGTTGTTATATTAGGGCTCCTTACCAATTCGTTTTTCTCTGGCTGCTTTGCAAAAATTTGAATGTGTGATGATATATCATATTATTATATTAATTATTGTATTATATTAATTATAGATGACATGTTCCAAAATTAAATAATTGGCTTTTGTATTGTAATTCTACTAAATCTAAATTAAATCATTAATAAATCATGTTTTTGTTTTTTTGTTTTTATTCTGCAGCTCCCCTTGTGTCCACTTGCAAAGTGCCCATTTTGCCTCAAGTTTGAAGTGGTAATCCTACTATGGCTACAACCCACCTACCTGCCTTTTAGTTAGTTAGGACTACTTGGCGAACATTATGTCACCTAATGAAATACTCATAAGCCAAGCTGATAGTAGGCCTAATTTGCCTCTTAACTCACAAGAATGTCTAACAATCTTACAGCATAATGAACGGATTGGACTTTCATCCTTCACAGTTCCCAATGACGGTAGCAGTCGGTAAGTATGGTGTATTTTGGACGGGAGCGGAAGTGGAAGTGAACAAAACTTGTGGTGGTGTTCACACAGTTCCCAGTTCCCTGCCCTGATCAACCAGGTTGATGTTCTTTGCATCCCAGCCACGAGTGCATTAGAAAACATTCAGCCTTTGAGGTCAGATTTTGGAGGAGAGATGCAGGCTACTGAAGCCGTCATCTGTCAGCAACATTCTGTTCTTGCATGGATGTTTTAAAAAAATCCAACAGTTTTCATTTATTTGTATTTTTGGCTTATAATTTTGAGTGACAGATGTCGTATTTAATTTAGCCTATTTTTCTCCGTAACTTTTTTACTGTGTTGACAGTATCATGATAAGACAAAAATAACAATTACAATTCTTGTATAGCCAACATTTTATATTTGTTATTCCCAATTACTCTTTCTTTGGGGAAATTTTAAATGTGGGATCGGTTGGGTCTAAACATTCATTCTAAGTAGATAGTGGGTAAACACAGTGAATTTTAAGTGGGAGCAGATAGGTGCGGAATAGAACCTAGCGGGAACGGGACGAAACAAATAGTTCCGCGCAGACCTCTACTTCACAGTCTCACATCCATTCACATCAAATTTGTTCACAAAATGTTGTCTGCTCTGTCTAAAGTCTATGCTGTGCTTGACATAAATATAACATAGTGTTCTGCTTGGTTCATCATGTGATGTTTTCCAATGACCTCCTTTAAGACATTAGTGCCCTTCCAATTTCCCATCATCCCGCTTTGGGAGACGACATGTAGGCTCTGCCTTACAGCTGAATTCGGTGAGCATTCGCTCCTCCGTCTCTGTTTGTTTCTACCTGTCCGATGCTCTGAGGTCTAAAATAATATCAGATATGTGCCGTCTAAGGTTGAAAACATCCACGTTGATATTGAGCGGAGTAAAATCAATATGTGTCGGGCACGAGTATCGCAACCCGAGACCCCAGGCATGCTTTTGAATGTGTTGTGGGCGCCAGGCGGAGGATGAATGTCAGTCAGCAATCGGTCGTCATGGAGACTCAAAGGCCAGGTGGCAGGTCATCACGCAGCCAATCAGGACTTAATGATGTGTGAATGAGACTGACCGAGTCATCACTCTATTAGCAAAGAGAAAGGTCTGAATTCGTTGCATCAACATAGAAAGTAGCAGTGAACTGTGGAAATGAATGTTTTAACCAAATGTAGACATCTGTAGTCCGGTTTTATGAATACTCCATGGCACCAATATAGCAGGGAATTCATCTGTCAGACATGTTGAAATGCCAGCTGTTATGAATGTCCTGTGGCCTGAATCATAATTTATGACCTGCCAGTCTGTGCAGTTGAGTAGAATCTATTGCCACGAAGACATACAAATGGACTCAAAATAAGTGCAAGATTACATGAATGAACATTTATCTTTTATATTTATCACAATTGCTTATTATTATGTCATATTAACACAACCTTAAATTTATTACACTGGTTTACAGCCAAAATGCTTCTTAAAAAAATGTAGTCAAACATTACTAATTATCTGTCACTGTGAATGAAAATTACGCTTAAAATTGTTGATTGGCAGTAGTTTTCAAGATTGGGTTCATATCCGACCCTTGACTTGGGAATGGCGGAGGATAAGTGAGTAATAAAGGGAAAGGATCTCAATTTAAACTAGAAATGACTCAAATACACATTTGACTGGATCTATAAATAAATCTATGGCTGGGTTTGTACAGTACTTGATTTTTAGGCAAAACAACGAATGATGCAATCTGAAGCTGGTATTGTGTCATACATGATATGAATTGTATCATGTTATTCCTTGAAATCATGGATTGCAATCATAATGAAGCTTACATTACTTTGCTGAACAATTCTTTGCCTTATATCAGCTTTAGAAATCATACAACAGGGCTGCGAAACTCAATTCCTGGAGGGCCACAGCCCTGCAGAGTTTTGATCCAACCCTGCTCCACACAAAGTATGTTCTATATAGTATGAATGTGTGTAATATGAATGTAATCCGGAAGTACTACATCTGCCATGTTGTCATTATCATGTGATCTACCAGCGCCAGTTATGTCGCTTCACTATCATTCATAAATCATCTCCCGTGGCTCCATGGGATAGTAAAATGTCCATCATATACACACTTTAGAATCATGCTGGAAGTAATAGGTCATCAAGGCCCTTTTGCCTACTCTTTTATGAGTACTGTGAATTCAGACATACCTCTTTTGTCACATACTGTTTTTCGCCTGCGGAAAGTATGCGATTTCAGATGCAGCCATACCTGTAGTTTTCAACCAAAAAAAAAAGCCTTAAGGACTTGAGTTTAGGGTTGAAGCTAAACTCTGCAGGGCTGTAGCCCTCCGGGAACTGAGTTTTGCACCCCTGCTGTATGATTTCAAAAGCTGATATAGGCCAATTTGTTTAGCAAAGTGATATAAGCTTAATTAGGGCCCGGGCACCAATGGTGTGAGGATCCTATTGGAATTACTCTGTTTATTATGATTGCAATCCATGATTTCTAGGAATAATGTGATGCACATGCTCTCTTATTTGTCAGTGTTTGATTTTGCAAAGGGACATATTTCTGTTCAGCCAAAGTGAGCAGAGATGCCTTGTACTTGTGTGAACAGTGCAGATAACATCAAATTGAGCAAATTGAACCCATTAATGCTTGTAGACTATTGTTGGACAATGGCAAGAGATGCTCCATTTAATGAATACAAGAGACGAGCCAAGAAGCACCAAGTAGACATTGAATAGGACTATGTATATAATATTTTTTTGCCTTTTGTTTCATAATAAATTTGATTTATATAACCCTTTTGCTGATTTTTAAAGTGTTACATAAACAATAAAAGGTGACATACTATCTACATAACATAGACATAAAATAAAAATAAAAACTTAAATATCTTGGAAACCGTAGCCAATCAGTTGTTTTAATTGTCATATTTGAATTCAGCATATACACATAATAAATTGCATATTTTATCTCTCAAGAAGACGACTTCTAAAAAATTGATGATAACATGTTTAACTGTTAAGTTCATACTTTCAACCACTTTTAAAGCAGTATCAGTCTTGAATTTGTTAGCATTTTTTTTTTCTAACATATTTTACATAATATATGCACTAATCCTAAACTGGCATATAGCTCATGGAATATCCTAAACAAGATGCAAAATCATTTTCCCTGATCATTCTGTTAAAATGGTTGCTAAGAATCAAAAAAAAAAAAAATGCTATAAATATACATATACAGTATGAATAAACATTATGCATAAAATACTCCATGCAAAAACTATATAGTCAATGTAATATGATGGTAGCTCTACTGAATGATAATTAATTATGTTAATTCTAAGAACAGCTGATTTATGATCCGTTTTGTAGAAGAAAAAGAGACGAAGAACAAAGAAAGTCAAATAATTCTCCCATAATTATTCTAGTTCATCATGTGACCTAAACACCCCCAAGGGTCAGACCACTAAATATTCATATGTAACTTAAATAAAATAACTTTTTTTATTATTATTTATGTAAGGTTTGCAAATGTATTTGACTCTAAATCTTTTTGTTGTTGTTGTTTTGTTTTTTTGGCACTGTGTTCTTTGAAACTTTCTTATTCACTGTAAACATCTAACTTTAGACGAATAAAAAGACTCAATAGTCCCAAATTATGTAACATTTTTCCAGTGTTCTGAAGGGGAGCATGAAATATAATAATTCCTTATTGTGCTCTTATTTATAAACTCTTAAATGAGATTTGGAATGAGGAGGACAATAATGATGTTAACAGCAAGGACGGGTAGGACAGGTAAATTAATATAACGTTAAACGTGTAGGACAATGGCCGACAGCTTGAGATCTAATCTTTTTATGTTGTCTTTAAACACCTGTACGGCAATCAGACGGACACAAATGAAGGTCCTCTTGACAAGAAACAGTAAATGACACTATAAATAAAAATTAAGTGTTCTTGTGCTTCAGTTGTCAGCAATGGAAAGTAGTTTCTGACAGAAGGTGTTATGTGAGAAATAAGCAATTCAAAACAGACATATTACAGGATGTCCAGTCCTTGTCAGTGTTCATCAGAAATGTCAACACGATCTCATGAAAATGCGTATCTATAGCACAAATTGTATTGATCAATTTATAATTGCAATTTACACACACAAAAGAGTTTTTACGTGCATATGATATTAAATTGTGTTTGCATGTCTTGGCAAAAATAATATTGTATAAATTATATCTAAATTATGTATTGGCCTCTTAAGATGCTTCAAAATATTTAAGTTTGAAACTTGTAGTATAGGCAACAAATTTTTCATAGTTCCCAGTACTTTGAAATAGCTTTGCAGTCTACAGTATCAAACTTCCCCAATGCTGGTATGCTGTTAAAAAACAAAACCATTTTTTTATTATTTTTTTTTAGTTGGAATTGTTGGCTAATTGTGATGAGCAGACAGAAAAAATATGTCTTGGCTCATTAGATTCTAAGCTCAAAGAGAATATTTTGGTGTTATGGAAAGGGCCCCGTCTCATTAAGCATTTTTATGTGACGTTATTAGCCCGCACCAATTCTCTCTGCACTGATTTGTCCCCTTTCTGCCCCACTGTGAGCTCTAATCACCCAGTCTCTAAACCCGAAAGCACTAACATCCAAACGCCAGATCTGAAGGAAGCACTTACTCAGCTATAATTATGGTAAGAGTCCTACAGCATTGCTCTCTTCCATGCTCTTCCTCTCCAGCAGGGGCCTCCGGGCACAGCGAAGTCAGATTGTTCGGAAACAGCGAGGAGTTGCAGAATTCCCGCCTGGATCGCCTGCAAGAGGCTAACTAGCTCTGACAGTGGTGGGGTCATCTCTGAGGTCTGGCCATCAGCTGGTGCCACACCTAATGCAACCTGAACACTTTGGGAACGGGAGTCGACTGCAGAAATTCTACTCTCACTGTCTTCAACATGCATGGTTGGGAGAGTTTATGCGTAAACATGCGATCGGTAACTGTAGAACAAGTGTGTATATGTGTGCGAATGTGGCCATCTTCTATAAGCAGACTGCAACCAATTCATCAGACAAGGAGTTAATGCAGTATGGATGGCCCGTGGCTTTGGGATCATTAAGGACATGTTGTTAGGAAAGATATTGGCTCTGTCTTCACAACTAGATATTGAGGGTAAATTCACCCTTTGTTCGTGTCAGGTGTCTGAGAGCCATTCACATGAATATTGATGTAAACTATCTCTAACCCCAGGAAACTGACCTAGAAACTTCATAGGAAGTTTGTTTTAAGCCCGCAACACATGCTCACAAATAGCATTATGAATGTTAAGCACATAATATTCATTTTTGTGTGCATCATGTTAAGCAGTTTTGTGCATAATCATACGAAGGTAATGATGACATGCAGAAATTAGATGCATATGACAGGAGGGGCATCATAAACTACTAAGGTTTTCTTTCTGTTCGAAAATGTACCCTTGCAATGACACGTGAAATTACAACAAAAAAGATAACACTTTCATATTCTATAAATGGATGTAGGCTGAGGCTGTTTAATCAAATTGATCATGATTGGCATTTTTTCGCAGTTAACATGATTAATCTAACATGATGACATTTCATGTTCTATTGATGCTAAAGACAAATTCCAGAGTTTCAAATAAGTTACTTCATGGATGTAATTATGACAGAAGAAATGATTTGTAGATTTGAATTTAGGGCAAATTTACTTTGAACTACATTTTTAAATTTGAAAGGTGATCCTTGCAAACACAATGTGATGGTAGGGCTTTTGGGTGATTGCTAGTGTTAAGTGCCAAAGCTCAAAAAGAAGAATCCGGAGATTGAAAATACAAAAGTATTTTTTTTAAATAAAACCCGCAGAATATCGCAAGAATAAATAACAGGAACTTCTCAGACGAGAACTGAAAAGGAGTAACTGAAACACGGGACTTTAACCCCTTCTCAGTCACCCCCAATTTTGGCAAGTGCTGCATACATGAAATGCCCAAAATAAAAAGGTTACTGCTCATAAGTAATTCTGAATAGAAACATAACACACATACATTTAGAAAGCCAACACTTGAGAGTTTATAGTTCAAGACTCAAAATTAACCAGACTGTTATTAATATTGAGATATATAAGCTCAAACATATTTTGAACTAAAATAATCTGGGATCACCAGTGATCCCTGACTGGTAAGGGGTAAAAGGTCCCGTTTTTCGTGTGTTTTTGAAGCTTTGATTGTGTTTACAGTGTGCAATATAACGTGTTCATGTTTCGCGTGTAAAAAAACACAGTATTTTTCACACAATTTACTTATCTGTATACCGCTGTTTTCACTGTCCTAAGAACGGGCTGATGACTTCCTTGTTCTATGAAGTCCCTCCTTCAGAAGAAATATGTAACGAGTTCTGATTGTGCCAGCGGTTCCTGTGTTGTGATTTGACAGCAGCTTAGCGCACGTTGCCCGGAAAGGTCACGCCTCTTACCATAACGTGAAGATGCATGCGCTCAGTGTTATTGTAAACATGTCTTTAATATTACCCTATCAATTTGAGTCGGAATCAGACCCGGAGAAGTACAGCGTCCCTGGGAAGGCCAAACAAAGGTGATTGGACTCCGGGATGAAAATAACAGCGTCTCGACGACATGGCGACAAACACACTCTACAAACGCAACTCTTCCTCTTCTCCGTGGGAGCGCAACAAGACCACGCCCCCTTTTTTTGTGTATTCCTGTGGGCGGAGGTTAGTCAAAAAACTGTTCTAGTGACGTCATTAAAGAAGGAAGTAGAGGGACGTAGTCCAAACCGGCCGTTCGATGTAGGCGACTTCTGTTAAATAAAATATCTCGCTTGGCATTGAACTTTGAGCTTTATCATTTTACAGATATTATTTATACTCTAACAACAACATTACACACTAACTAAAGTTTGAAACATGGGATCACGAAGAACGGGACCTTTAAATACACAGGACAAGCAAAGAAAACTAGACAAGACACAGGTGAAACCAAAAGGTGGTGATGATTCTAGGAGGATTCTCATGATTTCAACAGAATGACACAATATATTTTTTCATACATGATATATAGAACTTTACTATGCACTACTGTACACCCAAAGTGCACCCCTCAACCACCAGTGTGCAGGATCCCCTTGGATGATGCAACGGCAGCCACAGAACAATGGCGCCAATGCGCTCACCACAGACCAACTATAGGTGGAGAGGAGAGAGAGAGTCATAGAGCCAATTCTAAGGATGGGGATTATTAGGAGGCCATGATTGAAAAGGGCCAATGGAGGGAATTTGGCCAAAACACTGCAGTTACGAGAAGTGCCATGGGATTTTTAACGATCACAGAGAGTCAAGGTGCCCAAAGCAACAACCTGCACTTGGGCCACGAATACCCCAGCTGTCAGTGACTCTATACGCAGGTTACATTGTTACACCCGTAGGCGAAGTCATTTTAATCATTCATTCAACCGATTCATTCAAAAATGATGATTAATTTAGGAGTGAAACAAGCGACTGAATTTAGTCATTAGAATTGTAGTGAGTTTAATGAACGCTAACAAATGCTCAAGTGTATTAATGCAGTAATACAATTACAATAAGATTTTCCATAAAAACAGCACAGTGTTAATAGAAAATGGACTGAGACTGGTAAACAGTACCCCTTTTAGGGCAAGGAATAGTCCAACTGTAAAGAGAACTTTTTGAATTGGTTCACTTTTTTTCCTCTCAAAAGTGTCTTGAGTTTAAAAGAATCATAAAATAAACTCAAAAGTGAACCGAAGTGAAAAGAACTCAGTTTTCTTTGCATACACAAAGTGCTTTTCACTCTTTGCTTTTGTGATATTGCTAATCACTCTAAATTGCTAATGACAAACATTTTTCTAAAATGTGAAAAATATCCAAAATATCAGTATAGTAGGTGTTGCCAGACTTTTTTGTGCTAGTCTATATGTCAAAATTCTTTCAAACCATTTTCAAACCACTGAAACTAGCCAAGATCAATCTCAATTGTAATGTTTTTGTCCACAAGGATTTGCTGTCAAGAACCGACTTCGAAAAATCTGCTTTTCAACAAGCTTCGAGCCTCTTTAATTGAGCCCGGGAACTGAAGGGCTACAATACAACATGCTCTCAAGGATGGATGTATTTGGTTATTTCTGACATAATCACACAGCATTTCATAACCTTAAGGTGAATTGTGCAAAGAAATGTTTTGTACCCAGATGCACTGAGCGTCCCATTCAAGAAAAGTCATTACGTTCAAGAGCACTTTATGTAATATCATCTCATTACAACCACTCTTGTTGAAGCAGATTATTTTTTCCAAACAAGGTTTACAAACATGCATTTAACGTTTTCAGATGAAGAGCTGAGTCATGAGCCATACCACTGACCCATTGTTACTATCTCTCTCAAAGCCCATTTCCTCTGAATGACAGTTGCATCACCCAGCATACATCTGCTGTATAGCTGTACCACTGCTGGAGCTGACATCAGCAGTGCCTGTAATCATTGGACGAGGCGTTCGCTTTCTTGATGAAGTTGGCACAGAGATGCATAATGCGCTTATAGGAAGGGAAGGCAAGATTAGCCCACCTCTTCCACAACATCTTTGATTTCAGCATGCCAGCATGCGTGATGGTGTGCTCAACATGTATAATCACACGTCTAAACTGAAATTGTGTGCATGTGGATGCTTTTTATGAGGTGAAATGCAGTTTAAAGCGGCAGTTGTTGCATTATGTATTAGCAAGAAATTCCAGGGCACAACAATACTTCACAGATGTAAATATGGCACTGATTCTCAAGGTATTCAAGAGAAGAAATGATTATTGGAAGTGAATTTGGGGCTAGATTTTTACATTTACATTTTTTACATGAAATACTAGATTATTACATTTTCTGAAAAATAAGTGGTGCTTGCAAATGCAGAAGTTGCCAAAACAATCTGATGTTTTTTAATGGTTTATAGCTGATTGCAAAGGTGTTGTGTGTGATGACTGGCCTATGCATTCCCCTATGAAAATAAAATATATTTTTCCATATATGAATGATCAATATATGACAATATATTGAATAATAAATAAGGAATTGCCGCTTTTCATGTATTGAAAAATATGTGACAAAATATTTACTAATATTTCATAATGTATGTCATTTTATATTCAGTAATACACTTCATAATATATGGATGTGTATGTGATCAGATATGGTACTGCATGTGTAATATATTGCAGATATATTTACTCATGCAACAAACACATATATAGAGACATAATGTAGTATATTATTTATAATATATATATTTTCTTTTTTTATTTGCATTATAAATGTTTCATATTTTCAAGCTAGATAACAAAAGCACAAGCATATCTGCATGTACTATTTAGCCAAATTTATCACTGTGTTGAGGAGTGAACAGCCATTACTTTTAAATATAGTAATTACTGTCTTAATTATATTCTGCCAATTGTCAACCGAACCACAGGCTCTACTTGTCAGCACAATGGTAACCCTAAAAATTTAGACATACCAGAAAACCTTTTAAATTCCAAAATAATAGAACATTAAACACTAACAGATCACCTTTCTAAGTGATTCATTATTTCTAATAATACAGAACAATTAATGACATCCATCTGTAATCTCCAGTGGTTTACATTACACACAGTTTAGCATTATGTAACTAATATACAACAAAATAAAATAAAACAAAATACTTCTTTTTTTTTTGCATCACGTTGTGAAATCAGACAAGCTTAGTGCCAAATCATTTTCTGTTAATTCTTTTTTTTGTGTGTTTTGGAATGTGTGCAAAGGATTGTGGGTGATTGGTGGACGTGAAAGATAAACCTGATGCATCCTTCAGAACAGGCTGGATGAAGGACACGAAACGAAGCCTGCCTTCAAAGGATCCTTTCAATTGAGACGTCCTTTGATGGAGCTTGATGACGTGGCAGCCGAGATAAGCAGCATTACTAGGACTCAGCCTTCCGATTGAGAAGCACCCAATGCTACATTATAGGCGACGACAAGTGACTGTGTTAATGAGTCAGTTGATTGGTTCATTTAACCAGTTAGTGCAAAAATACTGATTTATTCAGGAACAAAGTGTTATAAGGCATTAACCAAGCTAACCAGCTACGGGGCGAATCACAATAGCATAAAAAAAAAAAATGTATTTGAAGCAATACAAGTATTCCGAATCGGACAAAAAGACAATGTTCAAGACTGTGTACTTAATGAAGAAATATAAAACTATTCGTTTAAAGTTGTTGATTATATCTATAGAAAAAATGTATTGCCATATATATATATATATATATACTTTAGTTTCAAAAAGTGTGGTGGTTTCCTGTACCTTAGAGCTGGTTTAACTGCCAGGAATGAGAGTTTTATGAAGTCTCCATAGAGTTCCCGGAAAAAGAGAAGCCAACACACCTAAATTACTCCTTTGTTAATTGCTCTACCCGTCTGTCATACACCCCAAAGAGATTTGAGAAACAATGGCTCCAAAGCAACCGGAGCCATTTCCAATCCTGTGTCAGGTTTCAAACACACCTGCAGCAACTTATAATATTGCGTTTCACACTAATCACATTTGTCATATATTCCCAAGTACTTCGTTCTGTGACTAAGCCACCATAGCTTCGCTCAAGCACCGGATGTGTACATCTGTGTGTGTGTGAGAGAAATTGCAGCTAGTTTTGACTTTTGTGGTGATCATTACTTCTGTGAGTTACTTCAGAAGATATTGAGTAAGTCTAATGGGTGCTCAAGTGTATTACTGCGGTAAAACTATACACCTCTGCTTCTTGGAAATGCTCTTAGAGATATCTGAGTGACTGATAAAGTGCTTTTAACAGAGCAGAATTGCGGTAAGTATGGACTGAAATCATATTATAAGGCATCAGAGTTCTTAATCTTGATTGCTTTTTCTGATGTTCATTTCAGTCACTATACTGTATGAGGACATGCACAAAAACTGATCTTTATGGAAAGACTGTAATGCATTATAAAGTTATGCATAATCCGTGTTGGGACGTTACTTACTCAAAGACTGCTAACTTAAAATAATAGTTCACCTTAAAATTAAACATCTGCAGTAATGGAAAACATACTGTATGTTGTCTATCTTATTTATTTAAATTTTTTTAAACATGTTTTACTAAACATAAACATCATGCGTTCATATAGATCATATATTAATAATATAATAGGTATGGGAACTGAAAACCAGTTCCTTTAATAAAAAAGTATTTAGACAGTAGTTAGTGGTTGTTTATGAGACAATGTGTATTGCAAAAGCTTTTAAATAAGTAGTTGTTCTGGAAGATATCAAAATGGAGTCCTAAACAATGTCTGTAATGCCTTATAATACACAATGCAATTCATATCTTCTCATAAATAATTAATGTTGATGGAAATGTGATGTGGATTTTGTTGCTAATAATTTCATTAAAATTTTAATAGAGGAAATGGAAGCCAGTTGAAATGAATGACGTTTATGTTCCAATCTCTTTGATTGACAGAAGAATGTTTACATGAGGCATTTTTCTTTTATCTTGTGCCTCTTAAAGATGTTTTCCGTTCCTCCGCTCAGCGAAGCGTGAGCAACACATTTTCAGCCAATGAATGCAAAGCGTGTATGTGTGTAATCAAGTCTGTCAAGTATCTCAGCATCCTTCTCGGCTTGAATCACACGAAAACAACATCACTAAAATCAGACACTAATCAAGGCCTCAAAAACCAGATGAGTTAATCCTCCAGTGAGTGGCTGTCTTGAATCATCCTTTTCAGAGTATCAAAGCATCAAAATGAGCGGTTTTATGCCATTATTATGCTGTAGCATGCATTCATTGGACCCTATCTGTTTCACTGTTGTATTGCAGCATTTCTTTACTGTCTGCTTAAGTTGTAGCATTCCTCGTTTGTTAATAAAAAAAAAAAAAAGTACAGTTCCTTTAATCACATAATCCTAAAGAAATGTCAGTTTATCCATAAGGATTTTATTTGATTCTTAGAATTATATTGGATATTGTATTCTTTGACAAAACACTTGAACTGGAATATTGTCTTCCTTCTGGACTTATAGGAAAACCTAGGGGAGTATGTAAAACTAAAATATATATATTTTAATTCCATACAATATTTTAAAGGGCCACTTTTTCATACTGGGAATCATTGTAGTTCCCTTTCGAAGTGGAACTTAACACTGCTTCTGGATCGATAGATCATTTTTAATTGGATCCACCTTTTTTTTAATGTAATTAAATGTGTCTAGCTTTCTATTATTAAAATTATTATTATTGTTATGTAATGGTAATTACATTCATCTCTTGAAATTCTCATAACAACAACTGGACATTGTACTTTTTGAGTTTAATTCTTAATGGTGATTCTCATTGAAAATGTAAATGCTTCATTTCTAAAAGCAATATATCATTTTATTTATTTATTTATTTAAATTTTGAGGTGAAATATTGTCCATGGTTTTGTTAATTCTATTATGAAAATCTCCACGAGAGACTTTTCAAATTTATGGTACATATTAAGATTGGAATCCTAAATTTCTTATTGCATTTTGGGGATTATTGGGATTTTTGGCTATATGCTGATATAGGAAATAAATGGAAATTCATCATCAGACAGCTGAGGTAGACAGGGAAAATAAGTGTAGATGATCTTCCCTTGCCTGTGACCTTTGCCAAGCTCTCAAATGCACTCGGTAATGCACCAATACCTTGTCAGCCCTACAAACCATCACTCTTTCAATCACATCTCTTTCTCAAATCACATTCCCTCACCCAAAAACACACAGCGAGGACAAACGCACCAGCTCCTGCACTCGGCGGTGTGCCCAGACTTTAGATGCCTCTCCAGATTACCAGAGCTGCAGATCTTCCCGAGTCTGGGGAGCTGATGCCTGACGATGCGACCTGTCACGGTACTTCTTTTTTCATCGCGTCCCTCCAGGCTCCAGATCGATGGCTGCACTAAGTCACTGTGGCGATTGCCGGGTGGATATTGATCATTTATTATTTAATCTAAGCCCCATGCAGAGGATAGACGGGGAGAGTGTGGGATGAGACACCGCGGAGGGTCTGATATCTTATCCAGTTATACAATAAACACACAGCTAATGGATTTTAGCACCATTAATAGTGCTCAGACTAGGCATGAGTAATAATGACTGTATCCTCAGTGTTAATCATCGATAGGGAACAGTTATTCTGTTTAATGGTTGTGCACCCACATCCGATGCGAAACCTACAGGGTTGCTCAACAGATAATAATATGTGCACATGAAATATTGATTTGAGTTTATATATATATATATATATATATATATATATATATATATATTAGCTTAACTGTGTATGGCTTCCTCTAAGAAAATAGGATAATAATGTATAGTTTTGTAACCTGCATACACTGTCTTAATGAGAGGTACAAAATTGTACCTTATAACTTTGTACCATTTAAGGGGCAATTTTGTACCCCAAGGTACAATTGCACTAATGTTAATTGGTGATTGTACTAATGTTAATTGGTGATTGTTTATATGCACTGGTACATAGCACATTTTAGAGTGGCCTTTTATTGTGGCCAGCCTAAGGCACACCTGTGAAATAATCATGATGTCTAATCATCTTGATATGCCACACCTGTGAGGTGGATGGATTATCTCGGCAAAGGAGAAGTGCTCACTAACACAGATTTGTGAACAATATTTGAGAGAAATAGGCCTTTTGTGTACATAGAAAAAGTCTTAGATCTTTGAGTTCAGCTCATGAAAAATGGGGGCAAAAACAAAAGTGTTGCGTTTATAATTATGTTCAGTGTATATCACTTCTAAATGATTATGATTACAGTTTTTTTCGATTGCTAAACGACAGTGAGCACAACTGGAGTCACATGTGCAAAACTCTAACTACAGTCTGCACAGCAGCAGTTCATGTGGACCAAACTCTAGTTCGTTTTTCATTGCTTGAACACAGTTTTCAAAACTCTACACACTTGTCCCATGACTTTAACCACAACCTGCACAACACTGTGGATTTACAGCACTTTGTTCAAATGCTAACACACTGCTGTCAAAACTGTGAACCACACATTCAAAACAGAATAGATTTCAGCCTTGTGCCTTTCAAACACTGCTGATTGCAATTTCAGCTTAAAGGCTCCCATACACAAAAGAAATATATTTGAAATATATTTTTGGAATATATGCAAAAATTCGAAATTGGCCCAATAAATATATTTTAGTTATAGTAAATATATGTAAATATATTCACACTAACAGTAACATCATATATTTTTGTTATATTTCAGAATATATTTCAAAATGATAAATATAAGTGACCAACAATGCAAATATATTTAAATGTATTTGGAATATATGCCACATCTATTTTTTACACTTTACTGTAAAATATATTTCAATATATTTTTTTTTCTGTATGGGTGGAGGTGGAAAGTGTTTGGTCACCACCCACATGACCAAATGTCTCTTTTGGAAGCCATGCGTGCCGGATGTGAGGACACGAGTCCAGAGGACTGCCAGGGATATAAGGCACTCCAGAAGGTTCTTCCCCAGGTGCATGGCAAGAGAGAACATTAGATGTGATGTTGATGAAAACCTGTGGCCTGATGCTAGAGAGAGGCAGGATTAGCCCCTCAATTATTTGTTTGAATTACAGTATGTACTTTTAGTTTCTACCTTTTTTCTCATTACTGTAATTCCGTAAATTACTACAGACTATTGAAGCAAACTGCTAATTTTCATTTACCTTAAAGAATTGTTACGTTCTAAAAAATTACATAAATCACGTGAAAGAATGTCACTCTTTTCTTTGAAGAAAATATTACTTTGTATGAAGTCACTGAAATTGTTCAAACTGTAAAGATGAAAAGTTAGTATTTTCTGTATTGGTGTTTGATGCTAGTGTTTTTACTCTCAGTGTGTTCTGAGTGACAGTGTGTGTTATCTCAGTGAGGGTTGTGCATAGTGTTTGGCTGCACTGAGCCTGTTTTGAGCCGTGTGTTAAGAGTTGTGTTGCTTGGAGTGAGTTTTGCAGGCGATGTGAACTGTTTAGCTCAGGTGACTGTTGGTAGTGCAGACTGTAGTTAGAGTTTTGCACATGTAGCTCCAGTTGTGCTCACTGTCGTTTAGCAATCGAAAAAAACTGTAATACAATTAATGGTTATTAAGATTGATATGGGATGGAATTGGTAAAAATGGGCTTGGAAAAAAATTATTAGATTATCGACTTGCATAATAATTATGCACACTATATATAAAGTGCACACGCGTGCACACACACACACACACACACACACACACACACACACACACACACACACGAATCACTGTAGACAAAACTGCTGACTTCTTAAACTTTCATTTTCTTCTGTCAGACGATATATATATATATGTGTGTGTGTGTGTGTGTGTTCACTAACAAGTCTAAAACAAGACACCTGCTTAGCCTTTCAGCTGAAATTGCAATCAGCAGTGTTTGAAAGGCATAAGGCTGAAATCTATTCTGTTTTGAATGTGTGGTTCACAGTTTTGACAGCAGTGTGTTAGCATTTGAATAAAGTGCTGTAAATCCACAGTGTTGTGCAGGTTGTGGTTAAAGTCATGGGATAAATGTGTAGAGTTTTGAAAGCAATGAAAAATGAACTGGAGTTTGGTCCACGTGAACTGCTGCTGTGCAGACTGTAGTTAGAGTTTTGAACATGTGACTCCAGTTGTGCCCACTGTCGTTTAGCAATCGAAAAAAACTGTAAGAAAAAAAGAGAAAATTACACAAAGAACAAAAATAAGTATCAAGGAGGTCATATGTTTACATGCTCTAATTTTCATCAATGAATCCAATCTGATTTCAAGTTCGTAAAGTTCATTTTATATGAACCCTATAAACTGCAATCTGATTCTCAGAGATTTTACTGTAAAAGGGCTCTGGTATTAATCAAGTCTGGTTCAAGAGTTTACATGCTTATTTTTTTTCTTATTGATCAGATTCTTTCAGGTCTACAGCACCCCTTTCAATCCAAGATTTAATTCAGATCAAGCTTTATCAGTTCGATTGAGGAGTTGAAGGCTTTTCAGTTGGATTGAACCATTGACGGATCTAACCAA
Source organism: Rutilus rutilus (assembly GCF_951802725.1). NCBI lineage: Eukaryota > Metazoa > Chordata > Actinopteri > Cypriniformes > Leuciscidae > Rutilus > Rutilus rutilus. The sequence continues at coordinate 33,761,848 of NC_140213.1, forward strand.
CATTGGCTGACCGTCGGCTTGGTGTATCCCTGCCCTTAGGTCTGAGATAGATGACTCACTGTTCTCTTGTGTTCTGATAAGGAAACAAATGGTCCTCCTCTTCTTCCTCAAGCGTTTCAATATCACAGACACTGGAAATTAACATAATCATGATTTCAGTCTTGGCAGTTCATATAGGCTAGTACTGGTAATTACAGTCATCACATTATAGACATTACAAAAACTGAACCTGAAACAACCTGTAATATCTATCAAATATATACAGCGGCCAATAAGATAAATATACTGTAAATTATAAAAAAAATGTGCAACTGTAAGAAATGACAGCAATCAGCACATACATACATAAATAAATGTCAGTTTGGTTAGCTACTTGTAATATGATAAAACATTACAGTAGCCTATTATCACATTCAGAGAGGTTTAAATGACTCAATGAAAAGACAATATATGGTTATTAAAACAAATGTTCTCATAACATAACATCCTAATCTTTTTAAGATTATTCAGATTATGTCATCAAACAAGTTAACACACTCTTGATTTCGCTGAAGTGTCCTCCTGGGCTTGAGTTCACAGCACCATGTAAACAAAGTCGGCACGCTTCCCTGTTTCAGTCTTTGTAAACCCGTGAGTGAAAGAACAATGCAGTCCTGAGTAAGCATACTTAAAGTTGGAGCATACTCTCGTGTTATCTGTAATCTTATGAGAGAATCAGTTAATTAGTTTGATAACTGCCATCCAAAACGTGTATAACTTGGAAAGATAGCGTTGGCTAACTTAAGTTAATTCGCTTACCTGAAAATGAGGTCCAATATCCCTTCTTATTTTCACAATCCACTCACGACAGGCTTTTGGGTCACTCGGAAAGCGATGAAAGGATATATTTGTATCACTCTCTTTCCGTTGATAGGATGGTACAGCCTGGTACACAACAAAACGCTATCGCATTCGCAACTCTCCTGTGATTCAAGGCGATACTTCTGGGTTTCTTCCCACCGGTGCCTCGCTTTCGATTTCAAAATGGCGGCTGCGTGAAATCAGAATATGTACTGCACATTGAGGTTTACAGCATAGGGCAGTTGTTCTTCAGTAAGAAAACCTTGTCAAAATTTAAAAAAATTCATCCACATTGTAGGCATCTTTAACACAATATTTGACATCATTAATCTCTACTTATTACTCGCTAAAGCGGTTTGTCTTAAACATTGACATGGCTGTACTTTTTGAATGCAGTAGAGCCGAAGTTAAAGTTTGCCTCGTGCATGAATGAGACCAATATATGCTGGATTTCTTTGACAATTGTGAATGTTCTCCGAAAGCATTTAGGACAACAGACCAGGCAATGGATTTGTAGGATTTGGAAGAGGCTTGTCACCATCCACAGAAAGTTTCAAAACATACCGCTGAAGAAACATCAGGGTGTCAAATTGAAGACGAAATAGGCACAAAATGCAGAAAGAGCCCCTTCATCCACACAGCTAGCCCAGCAGATCTTTCTCTTGATGACTACTCTTGATGACTACAGTGACTTTTCGTGTAAGTATATTTTTCCAGTCAGTGGCTTCCTGTACTTGAACAGTTGGATATGATGAAGATGGTTTACTGTAAAAGACCGAAGCACAAAACAGATTTGATCTTAATCAAATTTTATGATCATTCAAGTTAACTGATGTAGAGAAATAATCTACATGCATAAGAAGTAAGGTGATTATTATTCACCCCATTTGTATGTGGGCAGTAAATATATTTCAAGAATTATAAAATGCATTTATGTTAGATATTCAAGTGTTCAAGCTTCTCTCTGAACAAGGCTGGCAACATGAGAAGTGCTGCTTTAAAATCTATTCCTGAAACAAAAGATATTGTTTTCATATTACTATCTCTCTTAGCCTTGAAAGTGGTAGTTGCACAGCTGTCAATGGAGGGACAGAAAGCTGTCAGACTTCATTAAAATATCTTCATTTGTTACAAAGATGAATAAACAACAACAATAATAATACTACTATTTCAAACGACATGAGGGTGAGTAATCAATGACATAAGTTTCAATTTAGGGTTAACTAACCCTTTAATAAATAGGGTAAAGTTTAAAAAGAGTCAATTACCAAGATGGTCTTCAATGAGAGATTCTTCTCTAGCTTCTTTGTGCGGCTTTGCTAAAAGAGATTTACCTTGAGCAAGATGTAGGCAATGTTTCCAAAATTTTCTTGAAAGTGCCAGCAAAGATTAACAGACTTGTACAGGAAACCAATTTCTTGATAAAGCTGACATTAGATAAAAAGACAAGCATAAGAAAATCAGCATTTCAAACAGTTTCAGTGTCCTACATGTTAATCGTTTGTGTACTTTTATAATTTGCACACTAACCCCGATGGACTCTTCCAGAATGGATATTTGTTGGCAGCATCTTCAACAGTCATCCCATCAATGATCTCCTTCCGCCTCCAGGCAAAGGTCCTCCTCATTCGTTCTTCATCAATGCGAGTATCTGGCGGTGTCTTTCGATATTGGTCCTGTAGGACTTTCACACGTCACTCTATTGAGGTAGCATCCTCTCCAAAAACATCCGTGTCTTTGTGCACAGACATAAACAATCAGGTAGAATATTATTTCTAAATTCTAGGCAAGAAAAAGAAAATGTAACATCTTATCACCCATTATAATGATAAATTTGAGAACAATACACTGGTAACATTGTAGAAAAAATATAAATATATGCTCTCACCACAGGCCTTGTAATTTGTTTGCAAGTGCTTGTTTCAGGTTGCCGAGACTTTTTTGAATGACCAATGTCTTTTCACTCCTTCAACATCAGCCAAAGGTGTCCGCTCAAATGTAAACCTGCGTTTCAGAGACATGTGCTATATGTGCTATTTAAAATATTATTTGGTCAGTTTTTTTTTTTTTTTACACAAAATAAGAAACTGCATGAATAGAACCAAGAGTAGTAATATTACGATTTAATCGTCTACTTATATATCCATTGCCCTCTTTGTCCTTTAAAATGGGTTACCTCAGAGTCAGGGCCTTAGCCACTTAAATGTACTCTTTGTAAGTCGAATACCTGCAAAAATATTTATTTTTTAATTTTTTTATTAAAATGTAACCCATTAATACTTTGGCACAGTTAATGAGGAATACATACTGTACTGAGCCATGCTTTCATACAATGTTCTTATCACTTTGATCCTATCTGATGCTGAAAGTTTCCTTTGTTTTTGGTCCATCAAAAAGAAACTTAGGAACTTAAAGGGATAGTTCAACCAAAAATGAAAATTCTGTCATCGTTTACTCACCCTCAAGTTGTTCCAAACCTGTATGAGTTTCTTTGTTCTGCTGAACACAAAGGAAGATATTTGGAAGAATGTTAGTAACCAAACAGATCTCGGTCCCCATTGACTTCCATAGTATATTTTTTTCCTACTATGGAAGTCAATGGGGACCGAGATCTGTTTGATTACAAACATTCTTCCAAATATCTTCCTTTGTGTTCAGCAGAACAAAGAAACTCATACAGGTTTGGAACAACTTGAGGGTGAGTAAATGATGACAGAATTTTCATTTTTGGGTGAACTATCCCTTTAAGAGAAAAAGAGAAAGTAATAATTAGGCAATGTTGCAGGGATGCATAAAGTACAACTAATACTGTAAAGTACAAGTTATTACTACTGAAAAGACTAACTAATTCATTAATTTACTAGGGCTGCCCCGTTTGATGGCCGTTGCGTTTCGTGCGGCCTAAAAAAAATCTCGTAATCCAAACGGCAGGACATTTTTAGTCTCAAAATGTAAAAACTGAGAGAATCACTAATTACAATGGCTAGCCCTTCAAATATATAGTGTTAGCCACCTTTTTAGAAATACGGTATGAGAGGCTAAGTTATAAAAGTTTAGTCATGGACAAGGGCGTTGTCACACCGAGAATCATCCTCTAGAAACCTTGATTTTCTTCAAACAACATACAATTTTCTTGTAATATCATCCATTTCAGCACATAGAAACAAAACAAAAAATGCTGGTTAATCATTTAACACAGTCGATGCACACTGGTGTCGCATGCTACGTATGTACATCATAACACACCTGAATCTGTATGAAAGTCATGGCTTGTCCTGCATAAGTCATGAATTGTGATATTTGTCTCTCTTATTTTTAAAAATATGATTAACATGATTAAATGTTATTGTGACAAACAGACAGACATAGACGGACAGACAGATTGATCAAGACCGCTGATGCATTTACAAGTTAAACACTGACTACACGACTAATTTTAGTCTGGGCCCTTTACACAAGACCATTTTCAACTTAAAACTGAAATCTTTTTATGCATTTTTGCCGTTCATTTACACGACAGCTTCGTTTTGGAGGACTGAAAACGCAAGTTTTTGAAAACGATACAGCTATCATCTCCATGTAAACAACAAAAACACGAATTTGTGAAAACAGCGATGCGCATGTATAATGTGTTCAGTCTATAGGTATGTAGTGTTTTGTTAAAAAGTAACATCGCCAACTACTGACCTGTTTTGACAACGTTGTCATCTGTACGTGAAAAACACAAAGTTACCTAAACATTTTCCGTTTTTAGTACAACGTTAACATACCCTTATCATACAAGCCCTACAACATCAATCTTGGTCCTGGGGACCCGCCGCTCTGTACATTTTGCATGACTCCCTTAATTACCACACCTGATTCAGATCATCTGCTCATTAGATGAGAGCTCTATGAACTGTGTCAAGACTGTCAGATAAGAGACACATACAAAAAGTGCAGAGCGGCGTGTCCCTAGGACCAGGATTGAAAACCACTTCCCTAGAACATGTTCTCAAAGCATGGCGTGTTCTTAGTAAAACAAAGCAATGATTCATTAACTACTGGGAAATGTATTAAACCATCTCTCCAAGGTACAACATGTTAAGAACGCGCTGTGCTTTCTTTCAATCTTCATTGGCAACATAAGCATTAGAGCCCCCTGTTTTTTATCTAAATCCTTCTAAAATCTGCAATTAGTCTGTCAGACCTAAAATCTGTGCTTATGTGATCTATCTGGACGTTTGCTGAAAACAGCGGATGCAGTCAGCAGAGGTACTTAGGTGCCTTTTTTTTTTTCATTCCTGCACTGCTTTTTATAAAACGGATGGGTCCTTGATTCTGATTGGTTGAGCCGCGTTCAAAGCTGTTGTAAATTATGCTGCGTTCAAGTCGTAATCATAGACTGTAAAAAAAGATGGACGACGCCCCTTCACTCTCTTCCATTGGTGAAAACTGAAGCCACCAAAGTCCTAATATGGCACTGACATCTTGCGCAGATTTGGGACCTGCTTCTGCGCAGTAGTGCGGGCAGGACCCGAGTCTGTGCAGTAGTGAGCAGGAAGTAAAGCCGCGATATCCCGCCATCACTCTCGCAGAAACCGTTAGTACAGTTTACTGCAGAGCAACTCATTATGTCAGTGTGAAATAAACAGTTATGGACACGTAGAAATTAAAACTGAAGCTCCAGTTTCCTCCCGAAAATCCCCCAAAAAGTCCGTTGGTGCCTACGTGACTACTAATTTGTTTTGAGAAGCTGTCAATCACAGCTGTCAATCATGACGTCACATGAGCTCTACAAGGACGTGAATGCTTTTTACAAGTTGAAACCTATACAGTAATTTCAACATGGCGTGAACTCATCTTTATTCTACACCTGCTGGCGTTATGTTGTATCATTCACCTTTAATGTTGAGACCTGCTCATACCGAAGATGTGTGTCGAAGCCCACACTGTTTCCGAAGTGCAGAGGTAATATTATAATATAGTTTTCTTTTTCAGATTTGGTACTGTTTGTTCATCGAGTTACAATGTTTAATGACGCTTCTTATATAGGACTAACTCACGCTATGTTGTGATCTGGTCTGGTTTAAACTATAAGAGTAACCTACTTTGTTGAGGGATGATGTTTGAGAAAATGGCATATAATCAATTAAAAAATAAATAAATACCAGCGCATGTGAACAGGATATTCCAGAAAGCAAGGTTAACTTACCATCACACTCTTGGTTGTTTAACCCAAACCTTGCTTTCTCGAGGTACACTGTCAGAAAAAAAGGTACTGTGCAGGTACAATTTTGTTCCTGTGCAAACTGTACCTTTAAAAGGTTCACAATAGGTCCCTATAGGGTACAATTATGTACCCAAAATGGCTAATTTTTGTGGGGTTTTACGCACAAAAAGTATTCTCGTCGCTTGATAAACTTAAGGTTGAGCCACTGTAGTCACTTGGACTATTTTAACAATGTCTTTACTAACTTTTCTGTGCTGGCAGATATCAATTACCTTGCAGCCTATGAAGGAGTGAGACAGCTCTCAGATTTCATCAAAAATATCTTAATTTGTGTTCTGAAGATGAAGGAAAGTCTTATGGGGTTGGAACAACATGAGGGTGAGTAATTACTGACAGAATTTTCATTTTTGTGTGAACTAACCCTTTAAGTTGTTTTAAAGGTTAAAAATCTATTGTGTAGGCCTATATAGGCTATAAGATTATATGTATGCATCACCTTAACTTCATGTCTGTAAAATACGACATGTTATTTCTAAACCTGTTCATTTATTAAATTAATTATTTCTTAATAATTGTTAATGTTGTTGTAATGTAAGCCTAGTATATATATATCTTTTTTTAATCAAATTAATAAACTTTTGAATTAATTAGCATAAAAAACAGAGGGATTGATGCTGAATTAAATTTGGAATACAGACAATGATGAATGGCAACAATTAATTATATTCAAGTAATTTTTCAAAACAACTGTCACGCTGTGGTTCTCAAAAAGGAGGATGGAGGCAATGGATACAAAAAATAACAAGATGATTTATTCTAAACAACGATTAGTTAACACAGTGAAACAGTGTGATCCAACACAAACAATAACCGACGATGAACTGAAAACAAGCAGGAACTAAATACACAGAAGATAATGAGACAACAGCTGAAGACAATGATGATGACAATGATGACTGGCAGGTGCGGGTAATGGTAGAGGAGGTGCAGGTGTGGGCCAAGGAGGATGCTGGGAACTGTAGTGCAGACAATGACGAAGACAGTGACGATGACAGTGACAGTGATGATTACAATGACAGTGACGATGATCGTGATGGTGACAACAACGTTACGGTTGTTGTCGCTTTAAGAAAATTTCCCGTTTGGCTGGAGTCATTCGGTTCTTCTGAGACCAGTGTGTGAATATGCGGTCTTGTTCTGACAGAACTTCTCACGATTTCCACTGTCGAGCATTTTTTGGAGGACACATTTTTTCAGGTAAATGCGGGATAATGTTATAATATATTCTTATTTTTTCCACGAATGATGGCATGTTCTGTTGATTTTGTCTAATTTGATGTTCCTTTGCTTTAAGCCTGCGAAAAGTACTTGAGTCAGACTGCCTCTGGCTGGTTTACGTTTTTTTTTTTTTACGGGAAAATGTCTACCGTTCAATTAATAAAGGAGCTAATGCAGTTTGGTATCGAACTCACTGAAGAGGAGAGGGGAAAAAAATAGGTTGAGAATGTATCGCATGTATAAACAAAGTATGTTCTTGTTGAGAAAGAGAGAGAATTCATTCAACTGTAGGGGGCTTCATTAAACCATCTCTGTAGACTTTAATCTTTTGTGAAATACAGCACATTGATTTGTGCGCAAGGTCTTTTAAGGAAGAACTGATGAGCCAAGACTAATGATCTTACATGATCATTGACTTCATCACTGTAACTTCTAAATGCGTTCATCTTGTCCCATTTCCCGCCGTTTCACTGCGTGTGACTGGTTGTTCGAGTGGCTGTCAGGCTCGTGTTGTTGATCAGATTCCAGTGCTCCTGTAGGGACGTGCGTGTTCAGTACGTCACCTTGTCTCCTGACTCCCCGAGGGCCCAGAGAGATGGCACATATGGCCGTCCTGCTCTCCCCGCTGTCAGACTGGAGCACCGCTCCCTCTATCATCACCTCACCCGTCTTCTTTACTCTCTAATCCCCTGTCAAAACTCACCGTCCCATTTCTGCTCTGATGCCTCAGACCATCAAACATTCATACTGTACTTTGAGAAGCAATCTACTGACCTTTTCAAACTTAATGATCTTGCAAAACAACAGGAAAGTCATATATCCAAATATGTTGTTGATTTCATTACACTTTTGGTCTTTTTGCCTTTATAAGACAGGACAGTATGAAGTAAAGTTGCAAGGGGTATATAACTATATACAGTGGCGGGCGGTGCATTTCACACCTAGGCCTTCAGTGGTGTCATACCTGAATTAATCCACCGCTTAGGGTGCTTTCACACTTGGTTCGATTGTCTGTTCCGAACCCGAGTTCGATTGCTCCCCCCTCCCCCTGCCCCCGATGGACTGTGTTCACATTATATTATTTGCATCCGAACCGTGGTACGCTTGCATCATTAAGCTGCAGCTGGCGCGTACTCGTGTTGCTTGGTAACTGCTATGAAAAGGCGTCAAAATGGATAGAATTGCTCGCTTCACATTTCTTTTTCTTTTTTTTAACCTTTGGTTTTGTTTTCAAAGAAAATATACAGAAACACACTTGCGTCTGTCTGCCGCAAAAGTATTAAAACCGTTCCAAAGACAGCGGGATGTCCGCCGAAGACAATTTTTGTGGAGGCAAGCAGAAATCATCTCTCTGCTTGCATGCGTCAATCCCTGTTTTCGTCAAGGTAAGCGTATAGACCCTTTTACAGTTGTTAAACACACACGCACGCAGGCACGCACCACATTATACGTCATCAATAGCGGTTCACTTCCGCGATTTGGTACGATTGCGTTCATATCAGCAGCGAATCGTACCCGAGTTCACATGAACCGTACCCCAGACCACCTTTTTAAGCGGACTCGAGTACGGTTCGCGGGTGCGCACCCGAGTTCGGAAAACAGCGTTCACATCATCCAAACGAACCGAACTATGACGTCATTCGAACCCGGGTGCGCACCAAAAGTGCTAGTGTGAAAGCACCCTTAATACGCTTTTAATAGCGCACAGACTCTTTATACTTGTGAAATTGCTGTTTTATTTTGCACCGATTAAAAGAGTTCAGAAACGGAGCCTCCCTTGTCTGTCGTTCTTCAGACGTTACAAAAGTATTCATGTTTGAAAAAAAAAAAGTTTTGATCATAAATTTACTAGAAAAATTCAAATCATATTCAGCACAGAAAAAAACGGGGTCAAAAATAAGCATTATACTCATCAAAACTAGGCTACTGAGTATTTTTACACAAAATCCATCCTTATTTCTTTCCTCAAGAAGACTTCAATTACTCTGTTGTACAGGTTATCAGTGCGTTATCAGTTTTGACTTTTGCCTTCAAAATCAGACATGGCATACATTACAGCCAGTTAATTCTGTTTTTACCGGGACAGATCGAATAGTGTTCTGTGACTCTGCGTTAAGCTGGATTTTTTCCCGGTAGGTTTAAAACTGCTGGGGGTCGAGGTGGGAGAGAAACATTAATTTGTGGGTTGAAAAACTATTAAATCAACAATGATATATTTTAGTTTATGCAGTTCGCTATATATGCTGTTTGCTAGCTCTGACTACTAGTAAAAGTACATGCTCTGACCATCCAATCAAAGGATGTGAAAATGCCGACGTTACATGTACACCTGCTAGATGGACCAGTCTAATCGAAATCTGATTGGCTGATTAAATCTGACTGATTATCTGATTGGTTAAAGCAACCGTTTCATTACCATTAATTTTAAGCTACAGGCGCCCGCACTATTGATTCTGAAGGCCTCAAGGCAGATTTCTTTGACCCTGGCAACACATGATGGATGAAATATGATTAGTATGATTGGCTCTAACATAAATATACACTACTGGAAGCAGCACAACCAAGAGAAAAGCTATGGAATTAACGGGAATGTACTATAGGGAATAATTTAATACACATTAATGGAAAAAATATATTAAAGCACAGTCAGTGATTCTGTCTTTAGGCCAGCAGAGAAGGCCTTGCTGGCCCTGACGGTCCACCACTGACTATATATATTATATCAGTTTCTGAAGGGAGGGCATCATGTTCTGCTTCAGAATGTCCCAGTACATGTTGGAATCCATGTTTCCCTCAATGAAGCTCAGCTCCCCAGTACCAGCAGCACTCATGCAGCCCCAGACCATGATGCTACCACCACCATGCTTGACTGTAGGCAAGACACAATTTTCTTGGTACTACTCACCAGCTGGACACCATCTGAGCCAAACAAGTTTATAGTCTCATCAGACCACAGGACATGGTTCCAGTAATTCATGCTCTTGGACAGGTTGCTTTCAGTAAACTTTTTGCGGGCTTTCTTGTGAGCCAGCTGCAGAAGAGGCTTCCTTCTGGGACGACGGCCATGCAAACCGACTTGTTGCAGTGTGCAGCGTATGGTCTTAGTACTGACAAGCTGATCTTCCACTTCTGCAACCTCTAAACTAAAGCAATGCTGGCAGCACTGGCAGCACTTATCATCATCATTAAACTTCGTATTATTCTTCATCTTCATCTGCCTTCCTGCAACCACCGTGACAATATTAATGCATAACAATGCATTTAAAAGTTTATGACCAAACCGATCTTTATAAAAGGTCACGTTGTTGCAGATGATATAACACAGATAACATCACATAAAATATATTTTTATCAGCTTAAATGTTGATTATTAGTAACTCAAACCCATTTATCTACCTCTCTACTTAACCGTCAGACGTGTGTTTGTAGTTCTGAACTAAATCCTCCTCCAAAGCGCAATGGGTTGTGGGCAATATTAGCCGTTATAGTGTGCACAGATCCACACTTCGAAAATCTACCGGAAATAGTAGACTACCCGGGGACTTCTGGCATACTCTTTTCAACATACTATGCTACTTGTACTCGCACATACTACTTGCATAGTATGCAACATACTATGACACACATTATTTTAATCTCACATATTATTTAGGATGGATAGTATGGACATTGAGACGCAGGGTAACTGAACATAATTGTGACATATATAAGCTGTGTCTCATTTCGAAGGCCGCGTCCTCCGGAGGTCGCATTTGTCAGCCAGATACATCATAACAGATGTCTTATTTCAGAACAGTAACCATTATAAAAGTGACCGTTATTCCTAGTGAAGCATAAATTGTTGTAATTTCTTAATGACTTTGGAATAGTGGTCAGTTGACTGAAATGAAGCAGCCTCAGTGATGTACAGTATGCAGCCGACAAATGCAACCTCTGGAGGACGCAGCCTTCAAAATGAGACACATCATCTGTGCACGACAACGGGTATATATTAACCACTTATTTATTGGGCAGTTTTTGTGCGTCGACCGACTAAGTTTTTGCAGTGTGTTCCACACCGTCGGCTGAAATTTGTCCTTTTTCAGCCGATTCGACATGTTGACATGGCCGAGGCGACAACACAGTCGGCTTTCATCAGCGCTAGTTCTTTGGTGTCGATTTGGTGTGTCCCTTCTGCACTGATAATATCTTTAAAATACAAGAGTTTAATTCCAAGCATCCCGACCCCTGCAAAAGACTGTAATGTTTTTTCTTCACCTATCTCTCTCTCTCGCTCTCTCTCTCTCTCTCTCTCCTTTCATGACTGGGGGGGCTGTCTCTTACTGTGTAAATATTTATCTATGGGATCTGGAGCTTTTGGTGTCCCTCCCTCCCTTTTCTCCCTCCTGCAGTGGAGCCCCCGTGTCTGAAGCTGTGCATATGAATTCTGCCTCCTCCGGCACTGCTGTATCTGTCTCCATCGTATGTGCACCACTCAGAGGGATGTACCCACCCCATTCTTTCCTCTTCCTCTTCCTTTTTTCTTCCTTTCCCTACAGAGAATGGGCAAACTCCAGGCCCTGTTGAATTTCAAGTACATCAGTGGGACCTTTGGGATGTCGGGCCAACCTCCACTACCTTCCTACCTCCATATTTTCATCTGGAAGTGTCCCAGCGGTACTGTACTATTCTTGGAAAAACCGCACGAACTGCAGGGACTTGTCATTTGCTGTAGGGGTCCATGTGTCGTGGGGTGTGTATAGTCGGTTTGGTAGTGCTGTACCCATCCTCTTTGTGGCCCTTCCCATGTTGTTTGGTAGGAACGCAGCTGCTATTTCTGGTGGGGGTGTCTGTTGGGGCTGGCAAGAGTTGTTGATTGACTATAGTGCGGTAATTTGAGGAGTATTTGTAGGGAAGGAGAGTCTGTCTTTTTTTTTCTAGACAGAGAAAGGGAGAGAGAGAGGAAACAGGAAAGAATACACAAGCGTGGCAGAGAGAAAGAGCAATGAAGAATGAGAAACGGCATGACATGAAATCCTTTTTCGCAGATGCACAGATCTTAGTTGACAGTAAATGGGTCAATGCAATAGATGTTAAAATACACACTGTTTTGACAATGTAAGGCCCCGTAACTTTCACACGATATGAGGAGGGATACAAAAAAAGACTTTTAACACAGAGAAAAATCTGAGCACAGGAATTACGACGGCAACGAATAATTCATCCATCTAGTACATTTATTTTAATGTTTATTGTTAAATTAATAACAATGGATTATTATTATTAATAATAAATATTATTAATTGTGATTGATAAATAATTTAAGAATGTTTTTTATTAAAAAAATAAGGTTTCTATTGCTAATCGTTCAGTATTGTAAAGGTAAATGGTTTCCATTAAGCAGAGAGAGAGACTGCACCATTAGTTCATTCATACCTTTTAGGTAGACCAAATGCAAGTTGCTATTTACAGGTGCATTTTTTGTCTGAACAAGGTTAAAGGGGTGGTTACACTAGATTTTGTGTTCCGTTCGCCTTTATTCATATGCATATGAAAGCAGGAGACATCATATTTAACCACATAAAGCCTACTGCATCAGATTTGACGCACATTTTCAAGGCTTCTACATTTTCAACATAATTAAAAACTTTGCAGAAAAACCTGTTAAATCTTCTATGCCTTATGTAATGTATCTTATTGATACTAAGATATATTATGGGGAGATATAGAGTGACAGCTATATGCATTTTATATAAGTATACTGTTATAATCTCATTGATTTACATTACAAGCCATTATCAAAAAAATTATAAAAAATGGCCATATAAATATCAGTAGCCAGCTGAAACAAATTGCAGTGTTTTTTTCCTCCTCAAGTGTGAGCTCCATTTTCTCCTATATCATACAATATGATAGCCTGGCAAGCCAGACCTACATCAAGATGTTAGGTCTGGCAACTCACCATAGACACGGCTCAATCCGAGGGGCGGGATAAACGGCTGTCTTTCAAATTCCCTCTGCTCGCAATAGGACAGCGCTTCAACTAACCAGAGCGTTTTCCCAACAGCAGAGCTTACTTTAGTTGATAGATTCAACTTTTGAATCTGGCCGGCAAAACTACGAACACATCTTCCTTTTTTAAGAATGACTTAAGTGCCGTTCTTTGCTCTTTTCTCAAAGAAAAACTTAACTCCAAGTCCTCCAGAGTCGCGGCCAAAGCCGATTCGAAAGACAGCAGCAGCCATTCTTTGTTTTCAAATAGCAGGGAACCGTCGCAACTCTGTCGTCATTATGTTAAGCCCGCCCCGCCTACTCTATACACGATGTGATTCATCAAATTTGTTACTCAACAAAAGCACATATGCAAACCTTTATTTCTATATATATATACACTCACCTAAAGGATTATTAGGAACACCATACTAATACTGTGTTTGACCCCCTTTCGCCTTCAGAACTGACTTAATTCTACGTGGCATTGATTCAACAAGGTGCTGAAAGCATTCTTTAGAAATGTTGGCCCATATTGATAGGATAGCATCTTGCAGTTGATGGAGATTTGTGGGATGCACATCCAGGACACGAAGCTCCCGTTCCACCACATCCCAAAGATGCTCTATTGGGTTGAGATCTGGTGACTGTGGGGGCCATTTTAGTACAGTGAACTCATTGTCATGTTCAAGAAACCAATTTGAAATGATTCGAGCTTTGTGACATGGTGCATTATCCTGCTGGAAGTAGCCATCAGAGGATGGGTACATGGTGGTCATAAAGGGATGGACATGGTCAGAAACAATGCTCAGGTAGGCCGTGGCATTTAAACGATGCCCAATTGGCACTAAGGGGCCTAAAGTGTGCCAAGAAAACATCCCTCACACCATTACACCACCACCACCAGCCTGCACAGTGGTAACAAGGCATGATGGATCCATGTTCTCATTCTGTTTACGCCAAATTCTGACTCTACCATCTGAATGTCTCAACAGAAATCGAGACTCATCAGACCAGGCAACATTTTTCCAGTCTTCAACTGTCCAATTTTGGTGAGCTCGTGCAAATTGTAGCCTCTATTTCCTATTTGTAGTGGAGATGAGTGGTACCCGGTGGGGTCTTCTGCTGTTGTAGCCCATCCGCCTCAAGGTTGTGCGTGTTGTGGCTTCACAAATGCTTTGCTGCATACCTCGGTTGTAACGAGTGGTTATTTCAGTCAAAGTTGCTCTTCTATCAGCTTGAATCAGTCGGCCCATTCTCCTCTGACCTCTAGCATCAAGGCATTTTCGCCCACAGGACTGCCGCATACTGGATGTTTTTCCCTTTACACACCATTCTTTGTAAACCCTAGAAATGGTTGTGCGTGAAAATCCCAGTAACTGAGCAGATTGTGAAATACTCAGACCGGCCTGTCTGGCACCAACAACCATGCCATGCTCAAAATTGCTTAAATCACCTTTCTTTCCCATTCTGACATTTAGTTTGGAGTTCAGGAGATTGTCTTGACCAGGACCACACCCCTAAATGCATTGAAGCAAGTGCCATGTGATTGGTTGATTAGATAATTGCATTAATGAGAAATTGAACAGGTGTTCCTAATAATCCTTTAGGTGAGTGTATGTATATGTATATAGTCTAAAGATTGAATAAACTGTTTAATTTTTTTCTGACAACCAGTATGTCAGGCTTAACAGGGTTAAAATTCCATATAAATTGCATTTAACTGGAGCAAATAATATGTATTTAAATTCTGGTTTTATGAAACTGAAAAAAATATGCCTTGACATTACTCCAAAGAACTTATACTTGATCTGAATCAATAAATTTCCTTTTCTGTCTTGTCATTGGTCTGATGTAAATTAGTTTAGTCGACTGGAAGTAAAATTAAGTTGTGTAATTTGAACTGTTTGCCTCAAACCAAATGACAATTTTGCATTCCGTGCAAGCCACTTGACCACTGATGTCACCAATTTTCTGATTGGCGGCCATGACAAATCCATAAAAACAATCAATATAAATTTTGTTGTATCGTTTATATCGCACCATGTAAATATGTTTTTAGTGGGTGAATTGTGATACATTAGAGTGATAAAGAAGCATGGATGAATGAAAACATAAGGAACAGACAGTGCTTGATTCTTTAAAAGTGCATTAAGACGTGAAAGCAAACTCAAGTCAGCACTTGCACAATGGCTTGCACAACAGCTTGTCAGCAGGCGAGTAGCGAAATGTTCCGGTTCATTTAAATGGTCAAATACACAAAATTAAGTAACAAAAAATTATATTACAAAAAAAAAAACATGAAAAAATACGCAGAGAATTCATAAAGACAGTCGTTTATGTCTATCCTGAATGTAAACAGTTAAGAAAAATATTTGATGTGTATCAGTATATTAGATTTGTGGATTCGGTCTTAAAGTGACAACAGTCTAATAAACCTGCTGTCGTCTGTCATTTATGTTAATCAAACAACAGAGAGAAAATCTCACTGCTCTAATTGAATAATTTTGTAGCTTTAAAAAGGGTCAATGTATGTTTAATTCATAAAGTAAAGACATTTATTTTTGCATTTGTTGCATTTTACTAACTGTTTACTTGTTTCTGCTTTTATTTCCTTTAATCCAATAGGTAATGGCTATCATTTTTTAGGAAATAGATTTTTGAGATGTTGTTATCAAGTCACATGAAAATGGTAGTGTACATGATCTTGCATTAAGATATATTGTATGTCAAGTTAGATTGAAGGCCTATCTGCTGTACTTCATCAATTTATGAATTAAGTCTGATTTGTTTTTATAATGCTATTTATTATCATTTAAAGTAATGATAGACCTGTACGTAACCACCGAGCAACCACTCACGACACCCTTTAATCCAAATAGACTAACAACCGTTCAGAACACCTTAGCAACCACATAGCAACGAAAATGTAACAATCCACTTATAATTAATCATATCATGTTGCCAGATGTAGTGTAGTGTAACATGTAGTGTGACCACCACTAAAGTTTTAATTCCCAAAGAATCAGTCCTCGAGACCCAATATCTATTTTCTCTCTCTCATTCTCTCGCGTTTTCCCTTCCACCTCCTCTCTTTCCTATCTCTCTCTGTTCTCCTATGGGCCTCTGCAAACACAGGCACAGGATGCTGTATGCTAATTTCAGATTTAATGATTAATTAGTTGCTGGCCTGCTTTTCTGCAAGGACGGCCATAGATAAAAACCCTTACTTTGTTTTTGGAGTGCGAATGGTGTTTGCATGAAATAATACATGCGAAATGAGCTTTCTCTCACACACAGAAAACGAGAGGAATGCTGAAATTTGGATGTCCCATGAGCATACACAAAACTCAGATGGAGGCGAGTGTGACTGTGTGTGTGCTGCAGTTATTATGTAAGCAGCTCAAATGGCCCTGGCATCTCTAAGAGAATGAGTGTGAAGTGGAGTTGTCCTCTTAAAGCCTGTGACATAGTCAAGTACTCTTCTGAGAGCATTTGGAGTATATACTACAGTCCGCCTCCCTTCCTCTCACATCTTCTCTGCTAACTAGCGCACATCAAAACAGAAAACCCAGTCATCCACAGTGAAGCCTGCTACCAGAATGTTCCAGGTGATGACATTTGACAAGGATAAGGGTTAAACTGGTCAGTGGGCTAGTGGAACATTTTCCTTTTTAAAAGTTTTGTTTTGGGGTCTAGAATGTTTCATGCGTGAATGTTCAAAACCCACATTATTTTTCACGTTACATTATTGCAGCACCTCTCTTCCCAGTCTGTTAGTAACACTATGTTGAGTTCCTGTCTGAAGCCCCTCCTTCTGAAAGCAAAATGTGCTCCGATTGGTTAGCTGGACCAGTGTGTTGTGATTGGTCAACTCTGTTTTTGTGTTTGTCTTAGGCAGGAATTATTTAAATAAGGGATTTTTTTGTGTGTGACCTGTACCTTCTCAAAGAACTCAAGACTACAATCGAGGCATTTCAGGAAGTTCAGAAACAGTACATGCCAGTGATGGAGTACTTGAGTCCTGGACTCGGACTCGAATCCGACTGGAGTCCCTATTCTCTGGACTCGAGTCCGACTGGAGACTCTATTCTCTGGACTCGTGACTTGACTTGGACTCGCGGACTGATGACTCGTACTTGGACTCGAGGATATATAAAATAGGACTTGAGCATTCATCAAATGAGTGACGTTGAATGGAAGTTTCTGACTAAATAGGTTATAAAAATTTGATATAAGATGTTACACTTTTCCTGTTTCGGGCTCCAAGATTGGCCAACCAAAAGTTTTCTGTGTTGACACAAATCTTGTGCAATGTCCTAAACTGCAGAGATAATCACACAACGCGTGCCGTAGGCTACACGTCCATTAATGACACGTCCAAATCGCGAACTAATGACTCCTTTGAACCGATTCACTTTAATGAATAGTTAAAACAACTGATCTGTCCAACACTTAACTCTCGAGACGTCTGAATCAGTGTATAACAACACTGGGGGCTCGAGACTCGACTCGGATTCGAACTCAGGTAACGGTGACTCGACTCAGACTCTTCTTTGTTGACTCGGACTCGAACACTGGGGACTCGAGACTCGGCTCGGACTCGAACTCAGGTAATGGTGACTCGACTCAGACTCGACTCTGACTCTGCTTTGGTGACTCAGACTTGGACTTGGACTCGGACTCGAACACTGGGGACTCGAGACTCGACTCGGACTCGAACTCAGGTAATGGTGACTCGACTCAGTCTCTTCTTTGGTGACTCGGACTCGAACACTGGGGACTCGAGACTCGGCTCGGACTCGAACTCGAACTCAGGTAATGGTGACTCGACTCAGACTCGACTCTGACTCTGCTTTGGTGACTTGGACTTGGACTCGGACTCGAACACTGGGGACTCAAGACTCGACTCGGACTCGACAGCTGGTGACTCGACTACAACACTGGTACTTGCACTGTAAAAAATTATATGATCAATAAGTTACGACAACATATGTTTTTACATTGCTTTAACTCATCAAAATGTTAAGCAACTTTTTTTATAAGTTGTACAAGATTCAACTCATTTTAAGTCGGTTTAATGTAATTTAAGTTGAAATGACTTAAACATCCAAGTTGATTGTACTTACAAATGTAAGGCAGCAGCCTTTTTTTATAGTGCTGATATAGAGAATAACTTCATTTGGAGTGTGCTTTGCAACTTTGCATACCTTTTTCATGCTCAAACAGCAACATTACACATTAAAGAAAGTTGAAAATGTAAAAAAGCATAATAGAACCCCTTACCAGGAACCCCATAGCCCTCAAATCCAATTCATGCTTCAGTGCAATTAAAAATATTATGGAGAAATAATTGTGTTAGATATGGGTGTGCTATTATGATAATATACATTTCAGTATGTTTTTGCTGTAAATTCAACCCTAAAACATTTTATATATTATATAATCATACTGTCTTTTCAATTATCTGATGACTTAAATATTTTAAAATAAAACGTATTATTTGGAAACCAAAAGGTCTGATTATTTATAACAGATGAGATGATGAATTCTGGCGTCAGTGCATGAACAGCTGCTTCATATTATATAACACTTGGGTTAAAAACAACTCAAAATATTAATGGATTATAAATATGATGGGATGAGCCACATTTGAGGCCACTGTCATATACAGTAGCAAATGTGACAAGTGAGTGTTATGGCTTGAAAGAGCGATATGAGTTTGGAACAACATAAGGGTGAATAAATGAAAACTGAATTCATTTTTTTTTGTCAAACTATTCCTTTAAAAGTGTTTGTTGTTTACTGATTGTTCATACCAAAATGATTGTCACACACAATGTTATTAATGAAACAGGTATTATTATTTGCAGAGTTATGATTATGTGGTGATGGTGGTGTTATAAAGGGTTAAATAAACTGCGTACTCAATTATTCTACTGATTCCAAAGGCAATGACTACACCACCCGGGATTAACTACCCGGGAAAGACCCAATTGCCCACAGATTTGATTTCTCACAAGATGACCCAGAGACGTGGATACTTTGTATCAAAGTTGTAAATAAAAAAAAAAAAAAAAAAAAAGGATCAGTCACAACAAGCACCTAGCACTGTGAAATAAATGTATCAAACACAAAAAGGAAAAGACAAACAAATAAAGAGCTGAGGCTTACCAATAGGGAGGTAGGCTGTTGCCGGGCTTCAATAATGCCTGTAATAATAGATACCCACATGTGCACCAAACCACACTTACACACTCTAAAGCAAATCCATACCACTTTGGTGAGAAGAGAGTTTTTTGCCACTCAGGAACAGCTAGCCTGCCAGCAAAAAGGAAAGGGAAAAAGCAAGATTAAGGAAATACATCATTCAAGTCAAGTCAAGTCACGTTTATCTATATAGCGCTATTTACAATACAGATTGTTTCAAAGCAGCTTTACAGAGATAACTGGAAAAAAATGCAAAAAAAGTTTATTTCCAGAAGAAAATAGCGTCACAATCCAGCTTAAGTAAGTTCAGTGATGTTTCATTTTTGTTTTTAGAAAAGTGATTAAAGGGGTGGTTCGGGATTTTTGACATCGGACCTCATTTTTAAGTCAGCCTGGTTGTTATTCATCAGTGGAGACTTTTTTTTTTTTTAATTATCCAGTCCTTATATTTGGATAGTTAGCCGATGCTAGGCTAGCGCGAGTCAATGGTAGATGTTAGCCAGCCATTAAAAACCGTTTTACCCACAGTGCACCAAACGCAAATCAATTATAACACTAGACTATCGATGCAAATGTCCATTGAGAGAATAATGTTAGAAATCAAACTTACCTTTCATCACATTGCATTAGTTATAATTTGTTCCCTGTAATCATAAGCCTTGTCTACAGCAGCAGCGGAGTGATATTGATTACCTAGGCAACCGAGTGAGCCGGTACACACATGTACTACACACACTGTAGTGTGCTTCTGTTCTGTGTTTACTTTTTGCCGCATTACTAACCGGAGCAAAGTAAAATTCCGCAGCTGCTGAGAAACTAGTTCCTTTGGGATCATTGAGATGAAAGGTAAGTTTGATTTCTAACATTATTCTCTCAACGGACATTTGCATCGATAGTCTAGTGTTATAATTGATTTGCGTTTGGTGCACTGTGTGGAGTGGGTAAAACGGTTTTTAATGGCTGGCTAACATCTACCATTGACTCGCGCTAGCCTAGCATCGGCTAACTATCCAAATATAAGGACTGGATAATTTTTAAAAAAAAATGTCTCCACTGATGAATAACAACCAGGCTGACTTAAAAATGAGGTCCGATGTCAAAAATCCCGAACCACCCCTTTAATTTAGTTAATTTATATATATATATATACAGTATACTGGAGTAAACCGTGATGTCATCGTCCAGCTCAGTTCAGTTCTTGTATAATAGTGTCAATCTATTAAACCTCCATCTGGTCTGGATATGGCCCGACAGAATGTGTTAAACTGACAGTGTGTGTCTGCTCCCCGGACAATTTTAGGGAGACTGTTTAGGTGCTCCAGAGTTTAGGTGCTAAATAGGAAAACGATCTACCGCCAGCAGTCGATTTTGATATTCTAGGTATTATCAACTGGCCAGAGTTTTGAGATCGCAATAGACGTGAAGGACTATAATGCGTTAAGAGCTCGCTCAAGTACTGGGGAACTAAACCATTTAGTACTTTGTAAGTAATCAGCAATATTTAAAAATGTATACAATGTTTAAAAGGGAGCCAATGCAGTGTTGACAGAATGGGGCTAATATGGTCATACTTCCTGGTTCTGGTAAGAACTCTAGCTGCTGCGTTTTGGACCAGCTATAGTTTGTTTATTATGTGTGCAGGGCAACCACCCAGTAGAGCATTGCAATAATCTAGCCTTGAGGTCATGAACGCATTAACTAACTGTTCCGCATTTTTCATTGAAAGCATGTCATAATTTAGATATATTTTTAAGATGGAAAAATGCAGTTTTACAGATGCTAGAAACGTGGCTTTCAAATGAAAGACTGGTATCAAAGAGCACCCCCAGGTTCCTAACCGACGACGAAGACTTGACAGAGCAGTCATCAATTGTTAGACAGTACTCTAGGTTAGTACGTGCGGAGGTTTTTGGTCCAATCATTAGAAACTCCGTTTTTTTAGAATTAAGTAATAGGAAATTACTAGTTATCCAAATTTTTATATCAGCTATGCATTCCGTTAAAGGGTTAGTTCACCCAAAAATTTAAATTCTGTCAATAATTACTCACCCGCATGTTGTTCCAACCCCGAAAGGCTTTCGCTCATCTTCGGAACACAAATTAAGATATTTTTGATGAAATCTGAGAGCAGAATCACTCCTCCATAGGCTTCTAAGGGATCGAAACTTGCCGGCCCAGAAAAGTTAGTAAAGACATTGTTAAAATAGTCCAAGTGACTACAGTGGCTCAACCACAAGTTTATCAAGCAAAAAACAAACAAAAAAAACTTTTATTCAACTATTAATTTTTGTCTGTGTGGGCCTGAATGAATTCACGTAGTGTAACAGCGCAGTGCTTCTGTGTTGTACATCACACGCATCACACACATGACCAGCGTCGGCCAATAGTGAGCCTACATGGTTAACACATTATATTTCAAAAATGCCGGCGCCCGCTCTGCGTGGAAAATAAGGTGGATATATGCTCCCCTGACTAGAACTCCATAACAAATGGTTACCTAGGGGGTGTGGTCAGAAAGACAGCCGTGAACCCAAAGCAATACCTGCATTTCACCGCAATTATAAACCTAAAAATAAAATTATTACAAGGTCATGTAATGCACATGGCATATCAGAGATATATACGATAACACTACCGTTGATTGGAGTCGGTATGATTTTTGAAAAATGTTTTTTTTTAAAGTCACATATGCTCATAATGCCATAAAAATAGGAATATTGTAAAATTGTATTACAATTTAAAATAACTGTTTACTATTTGAATATTTTAAGTAATTTATTCCTATGATTCATTGTCACATGATCCTTTTGAAAAAATTGTGCTGCTTAATTTTTTTTGTGGAAACCTTTATGCTCTTTTTTCCCTCAGGATTTTTTGATGAATATAGAAAGTTCAAAAGAACAGCATTCATTTGAAATATAATTTTTTTTGTAAAATTATAAATGTATTTATTGTAATTTTTGGTCAATTTAATTTGTCTTTGCTGAATAAAAGTATTAACTACAAAGACATCTTACTGACTCCAAACTTTTGAGTGGTGTATGTATATCATTTGTGATCAAATGCCAGAATTTTCTTTTGGGAGAAAGTCAATGTGAGCCAAGAAAAATCAAGAGAACTGGTACACAAACAACAAGATAACCGGACAGAGATGTGGACCATGTTTTATAACGGTTCACTTTACTACGGGATGTTTTACTGGTTTTATTGTTATGAAGAAAATAACATTGTAGCTGTGTTCAGTGATCCGGGAGCATCCAATCAGCAATATTTTTAAAAGCCTTAAATCACTCTCTCTCTCTTCCTCCATGTCCTTTTTAAACTCCCCATGGGACCAAGGGGATGTATAATACTTGGAGAAAGCTATCAGTTAGCATTTCCATTCATCTTTTTTTAAGCCAAGATCCTGAGCCATAAATGCCATATGACTAATCTACGGTGGCCGAGAAGTGCAAAACAAAACACATTTCCGAAAACAAAACAACAAATTTGTAAACGCAATGGAAAGACTAAAAGTTCCACACAATAAATTCCGAAAGCAAAATAACAAACCAGAAAACGCACCGACAAATCTGAAAACCAAAGAACAAATCTGAAAACAAATTAGCAAGTCAAAAAACACAACGACAAGTCAGACAAAATGGAAAAGGTAGGTATATGTGGCGAATGGAATACTGACCGCTGATTGGATGAGACATCTGTCAATCAAGACTGGCAGAACAGCAGACTGCAGCAGGAGAGTCGATTTGCTTGTGCATAGAGCTGTCCATTTAACCAGCTAATTTAGTGTGAAAAACTTGTCACCTACCATCTGGTTTGGTCAGACAAAATGTTAATAGAACCCGATCTGGTAAAGTGGGAGAGTGGCGTGTAGAGTCCAATCAGCGGTCAGTATTCCATTCGCCACATATATCTACCTTTTCCGTTTTGTCTGACTTGTTGTGTTTTCTGACTTGCTAATTTGTTTTCAGATTTGTTGTTGTGTTTTCTGATTTGTTATTTAGTTTTAAGATTTGTTGTTGTGTTTTCTGATTTGTTATTTAGTTTTAAGAGTTGTCGTTGTGTTTTCTGATTTGTTCGGAATTGTGTTTTGTTTTACACTTCTCAGGCAAGTACTAATCACTTTGAATCTGCATGATACTGGTGTCATGATGCTGATTGGCCAAAGGCACCACAAAAACATGCATAGGCCCAAACCTTTATTATAGTGACTATCACTGTGTCAATGAAAGCAGTTGGAAAAAAGTCAATTTCATGCTTAAAAAAAAAAAAAAAAAAAAAAAAAAAAATTGGCCACTGGTAAAACATCCAATGTAATACAATGAATAATTTGCAATATACTGTATACTAAAGTTCAGATAAGTAATACTAATCACAAGTTTGCGGTCAGCCAGATACATTTTTTTTTAAAGAAATTAGTAATTTTATTCAGCAAGGACAGAGTGTCAGTAAAGGCATGTTACATAAAACTTATATTTTTAA
Source organism: Rutilus rutilus (assembly GCF_951802725.1). Classification (NCBI taxonomy): domain Eukaryota; kingdom Metazoa; phylum Chordata; class Actinopteri; order Cypriniformes; family Leuciscidae; genus Rutilus; species Rutilus rutilus. Next base: position 33,785,840 of record NC_140213.1, read on the forward strand.
ATAAATGCCTTTTTTTTTAGCATATTAGAATGATTTCTGAAGGATCATGTGATTTCAGTTTTTCCACCACAAAAAAAAAAAAAAAAAAAAACACATTTTAAAATATATTAAAAGGAAATTATTTTAAATTGTAACAATATTACTGATCAAATAAATGCAGCCTTGATGAGCACAAAAGACTTCTTTCAAAACCATTTAAAAATTCTTACACCAAAATTTTGAAAAAATATTTTATTTTGTTAGAACATAATGGCTAACTTTCAATGGCTATCAAAGGAGAACAATGCCTTATAGTACCAGAAAGTGTAGTTACAGCATACACCAGCAGGAGCTAACAAGGCCATGTTAACCCCTTGACACAGACCTGCAACACCACATGTCCAGCAGGTATCCAATAAGAGTTTTCCAAAGATGAAATGTGACCTTGTACTGTACTTGCTCTAACTTCCTCTTCACCTGTACAAATACTCACCTGATTGTTTGTATTTGTGTTTTTTGTACATCAAGATGTGGTTAGATTCCAAAGTGCAACCATTGGACATGCTATTTGGAAACAGCTCATAGGATTAATTGATTTTCCGATGCAGACGTCATAAAAGGAATCATATATGAAGGAACAGGACAGGCCTGCAATTGGGTTGGTGGCTTTTTTTTAAAAGCACATGTTGTGTGTTTTGGTTGAAGTTGGGATATGATGCTGCCATGTTGGCTTGTAATAAAGGAAGTAATGATATAATGGGAGTAATAAATTTGTTCTTAGAATAAGCCCGATCTTTAATTTGACATGTACATGCAATGCTTGTTTGTGTTCCACAGGTTGTTCTGCATCATTATGATTGCTTATTATCTATATTTCAGGTCAAAAAGTCACGTTTCTCTCCCTAATCAGGTTTTGCTGCCAAAGAATGCTTTTATCTGAATGACATTTGTGATTTTTAACATTTTTAACATAAGGTTGTTATGACACCGTGTAATGCGATATGTTTTTTTTTGTGTGTGTGTGTGTGTGTGCCATTATTAAAATATTTCTGTAGGGTTATTTAAACAGGATTAGATCATCATGCATTGTGAGTAGAATTAAATTGTATGAGATTTGTATGTGTAACTTGTAGAAATGCATGCGTAAAGGTGCAGATTCTAAAGGAAATGGAAATAATGCATATCATTTTTCCACAACTTCCACCTAGACGTCTCTTTTCTCTTTTTGGTAGCTTTAGGTCCTGAAATTCTTTTTCGTTTATACAAATAATTTATTGTCCAGCTAGTGTGAAGAACTGTGCTCATTCCTTTGATGACAGTTTCTACATTATAAGAACTGAAATATGCAACTACAGTAATAGTTCCAGATATTAGGAAATAGAAAATAGCATGGCAAGAAGATCTAATATATGTCATATTATTTAGCATTTATTAAATTACATTTTAAAAAAAAAGGCCCAGGTGTGTGCACGAGTTTAAATCCGACAGATTTTTGACTAACCCACTCTTACTTTAGGAAATAAAGCCAACCAGTCATATTAGAGCAGACATTTGCCAGATAGAGAAGGTGTTTTCCAGTTTCGTGCACAATATGGATCAGACGGTTGTGACAAGGGTGGAAAGTGTGAGCAGGTTGTAGAAACACACGCAGCTTCTGTCTCTGCTGTTTTAGACTGCAGTGATTGTGAAACCGCATACATGCACAGGAAAGCGGCAGATGGAAAAGGCATGATTACATGGCAGTATTGAGTAGGAAAAAAAATTAATAAAACAAATCCTTTTAGTTCTTTCAAAGCTTTCAAAGTCTTGCTATAAAACAAACAAAATATCTCTCTCGTATCCCAGCTGTAAAGTGGCGCATCGGCAAACGTGTTTTGACGGCGCTGTACGTGCCGAGCATGTTCAGGGAAGAGAACAGCATGGAAAGAAGGAGCAGGTTGTTTATGAATTCTTTGGGCTGAAAAACACCCATCTGTCTTCTAAAAAAACCTGTACTTTGTCTCACTGTAAGCACCTTTTGTTTGGCCTGATGTTTTGACAGTTGTCGAATGTGATCTGTCACTGGAGGTCTGGATATGCCTTCCCTGCTCAGAACTGCCTTGATAACCTTTTGGACACTGAGCTCTGTTATGGAGGAGAGTGTTGTGTGCATGTGTGTCAGCAGTAACCTTTCTGGTGGCAGCTGTCGTTAAAATGCACTAGAATTGTATTTAATTAAAAAGCACTTTGCAAATTGTTAAGGGAGGTATCGGGCATCTAGGGATGCTAATAAAACAAGGCTATGTTTGGAATCTTATATTAGCATAATAATGCTACAAGTATGTTGTATGCATAATATGCACAGAATGCTAATTTTACTCAAATGACATTTGCCAGCATACAACAACATGCACTCCATTCTACCTCCATTCTATGATCTGACAAATGTGTCAAAAGTAAAATCAGTTATTTTTAACTTTTCTTTCTTGACTCATCATTTGATATACTGGCAAGACCCAAGATAACTTTACATAAAGTTTTATTAAAAATGCAAAATAACCACATTTCCGAGATACGTAAAGTACGGTCATGTGACAACTATTGTTATATCATATATATGTATATATATATATATATATGATATTTGTGTGTGTGTGTAGAATACAGCTGTGATCCGTACTCAAAATTCTTTAAGGCACTTTTTCATATTTTTCACATTATTCACAGGGGAATAAAACAGACGTTTTGGCTCACAGGCCTTCCTCATTGTGTTGAATCACAGCTGTATTCTTGGAATAATTAAATAGATTTACGCACCAAAACAAGATAAAAGATATGAGACGAGAGAACGCACACACACACACACACACACACACACACACACACACACACACACACACTCTCACTCTCCAGTGTCACATGATCCTTCAGAAATCATTCTAATATGCTGCTGATTTGGCGATAATGAAACATTGCTTATTATTATTATTATTATTATTATTATTAATGTTCAACACAGTTGTGCTGCTTAATTTTTTTTTTTTTTTGATGAATAGAAAGTTCAAAATAACAGCACTTATTATAAATATATATATATTTTTTTTATATATATATTTATACTCTTTACTGTCTTTTTTTGATTAATTTAATGTGCCTTTGCTAAATAAAAGTATTTCTTTCCTTCTTTTTTTCTTACTTAGCCCATACCTTTGAATGGCAGTGTATCATGATTAAAAAATAATAATAATATTAAAAATAAGCAGCTAAAATTGTTTTCAAAATTGGTAATAAGAAATGATCTTAGAATGATTTCTGAAAGATCATGTGAGACTGAAGTAATGGCTGCTGAAATTTCAGCTTTGCCATCATGGGAATAAATTACTTTATATTTTAAATATTACAACTGAAACCAGTTAATTTACATTGTATTAACATTTCACAGTATCTCTGTTTTTTTTTTGTGTATTTTTGATCAAATAAATGCAGCCTTTGTGAGATTAACAGACTACTTTCAAAAACGTTTAAAAAAAATCTTAATGTTTCCAAACTTTTGACCAGTGCCGTGTGGTATGTATGTATGTATGTATGTATGTATGTATGTATGTATGTATGTATGTATGTATGTATATTTTTATTAATAAAAGTATTTTTACTTTTATAAAAAATACTTTTTATAAAAGTATAAAAGTATTTTGTTCAGTTCTCAACACCCTTCACAGATGCACCCTTGGCATACTATTTCAAAAAAAATATTTATTTGCAGAATACATTGTATACTGCACTATGTGAAGTACAGTATTCCATTCTGAACATAGCTCAAGTGTCATTGAATGTACATTAGAGGCAGTGGGTTCAGAGGTCAAAATTCAGGTGGTGATCGGGTTGAGGTTCCTGCATGTTGTCCCATGCTGCATCATGTAGCCGTGGGGTGGCAGCGATTGGATGGGGGCCATCTCTTAGTCACACCCCTCAATTCAAATAAACAGCCACCCACTGTTCTTCTTTGTGCATGAATAGGCTATTACAATTCCATGCTTCAGCAGTCCGGCTCTGTACGTCCTTGAGGAGATTTTCTTTTACCTGAACCTCCTTATATTTCAATTACATAACCATGCATAGAAACCATTATTGTAATATTCTCATTCATTGAATCAACATTCAAGGCTTCCCTTCGGCTGAGAAACTGAGCTTTCAGATACCCAGCAAGTGAGGGAGGCAATTTACAGTATAAAGCTGAAAATAAACATTACGACTTCTTTCACTCCACGGCTTCAAAGATCCGAACATTAAAGGTATTTGTAGTATAATGAGAGTTTTAGAAATGTAAAATAAGACCTTGGCACAAATTTCAATGCATTAAAGATGCATTAGAGGTTTTTAAAGAATATTTCTCAAAAAATCTCACTCAAAAATCACAATTCTGCCATTCATTATAACCATTTTGTGTTTTTATTTCTCACAAAGTAAGATGTTAAGCAGGTTTCTCTCTCTCTCTCTCTCTCTCTCTCTCTCTCACACACACACACACACGCACATGGACTCTCCATAGACTTAATGGTTTTTATATAAAAATGTTGCTGAATTAATTACAGTAATACAGGCTATATGCCACATTAGAAAATACACGTGCATAACTTAACTTATGTAACTGAATCCATAATGTTTGTAATAGTATCCAGTGTGTTATCAAAAGGTGTGATGAAGCACAGCCATGAGGTTCTGTGCTAGAACAGAGTTTGCTGGCAATGAATACAGTAAATGATTTTGACTATTTGACTGAATATACTGTAGTCATGAAGTCACTGTTTAAATGTTATATTTTTTTAATTAGATTTATTTAATATAATCACACTTAGATAATCTTCCAAGATTTCTGAAGTCATAAAGTAGTTTTGTATGTGTAACAGACAGAATAACATAATTTATGCAGTAAATTCCTCTCCACTGTAACTCACAAATCTAATTTGGGCATATTAAACTCATTTCTTGTCACGAGTGGTTATGAAATAGATGAAAGAAATGATTTTGATCTGAGAACTGTGGCAGATAAGAAAATGATTCAGTAATTAAAGGCTTAAATTCCACTTGTATTTTTATTCTGTTTGACTTCTGTTTGTCTGAGTTACAAGTTTACTTTCACGGTGCTTTTATGATAATTTTTTGTTGTTGTTTGACATCCTCTGGTCGCCATCCACATTCATTGCTTAAGAAAAACCATGTCAACTTTATGCTAAACGTCTCAATTTGTTTCACAGAAGATAGGTTAGAAACAACATGAATGTCAGTAAATGTTGACAGAATTAGCATTTTTAGGTGAACTACTCATTTAACAACATTGCTGAGGTCTTAGCAAAATCAGCCTCATGAATTGCAGTGCTTATGTAAATGTTAATGTTGGAAGGCGAGAGGGAGAGATAGAGATTATGTGATGTGGTGAGGGCTGATGGGTAATTATGGCTGTGCTGAGTGAGTGGGCTCCAATACTCTGAAATACAGAAGCACACTCACTCTTCTGTAATCCAGACAGCACACGCTTGATTTTATAAGTTGCGGTTTTCGTAAAGTGCTTCAACCCCACATAGTGAAATGGAGAAATATCGTAATAATCCACTTATCAGGAAGCAGCACATTCCGATAATCCTGCCTGCTAAAATGGGCAGCTGTTCTTACTACTTTGGCGTTAGCTTTTGCCCCAAGTCCTTCCTGCGAAGCTTCAAGATGGAGCTGCAGCGTACAAGAAAGTAGAGGTGCCTTTTTGGGAGTGATCTGCTCCATGGCTGATACTGTGCCATGGAGTAAGAGTTCAGGAGATTACTTCCACAAAAGGCAGTTTGAAATACATGAATTTTTTTTCTCGTCTCTGGGTAGATTTGTCCGGCTCGCGAACTAAACTAAACGTTTTGAACCGATTATTTTTAGTCAACTGGTTCAGACTGAAACATTTTGTGGCTCGAGTCAGCACAGATCTACAAGCTCCTCAATCAAAACTCACTTTTGGATATGCATGGCAGTCAACTGGAAATGAGCCAATATCCTGAAGTATATGATCCTTTGCTATGATGTCGGTTTTTGACAACTCATTCAGGGCTCCAGTTAGTCCAACAGTGCACTGACCTGAGAACGTTACAGACACGTCCGACATGCTGAGAACTGAGGGTTTCGTAAAGGGGACAAAAAGTAACAAATAAAATGCACTGGAAATATAACAGTGATCCGATGGCAGTAGTTATCTGATAGCAGTTCTCTCTCGAGTCAAGAGTCGGTTAATGGTTATAACAATTCTTGAGTCATCTGAACTGAGGAAAGAGTTCGAACTCGTACATTTCCGCGGATAACCATGAGCTGCTGATATGAGGTTTGATTTCTCATGGTTTATGTGAAAAGCTGAGTTGATTTAGACTAGTTTATTCACTTTATACTTTAATAATATTAATAATATTAATAATTAATAATATTAACTTTAATAATATAATTGCATATGTGATGTATTGAGTAGGCTACAAGCTGTTTATGTTAGTACACTTTCTTCAAATCCATTATAAAATTGTAAAATGTTATTTTTCTAATACTTTTAAATACTGTTCAATTTCTTATGTGTGCTTTAAAAAAAGTGTTATGTGCATTTAGTGAATTAGTTTTATTTGGAAAACCTGCGTCATGACGTCATCGCACGCCTCAGTGCTGGCGCGCCCGTGATGTGGTTCATTCAGAGTAATTACTAGGACAAGGAAGCCATCACTGCCGCGCTCGTCTGTATTTCTACTTTAATCTTCTTTTTACATACTTCTTTTCAGGTAAATGCGAAGCATAATGCACAAAACACGCTTCCGTTTTGAGTATAAACACTATTTAACATAATATTAATTAGTTGGACGGGTTAAACACAGTTTAGTGTGTCAAGAGTTTAGCATATTTGAGCAGGTGGTTAGCACGATTAGCGCGCCTGCCCGCCATGTGTAATAATGGTCAAAATAGCAATGCAATTCAAATAAATAATAGTGTATGATGTTGATTTAATTTAAACTTTAACATTTAACCCCCTTATGTCTGTTACCTGAGTTATGGGTTGCATTTTTTAATAAATTTCCGTATGTGTCTTTGTTGTATGAAATACCATGGATTGAGATAGGAGCATGTTGTTAATATGCCAGCTGCATTGTTGTATCATCAATTTAATACTGTCATTTGTTTGTAAAGGGTAAATATTAGCGAAAATGCTATGTGGTTTCATTGCTTATGTGTACATTATAGAAATATTATTCAATTTGTAAAGGGTATGATATTTAAGTGTCACTGTGACCATTGTAAATGCCATACAGGTTTTTTTGGGGCTAGGGCATGTGAACTGTACAGAGAGTGTTCATTAAATAGTCTGTTGATCAATCGTACTTACTTTTCTAGTGTGAATGGAAATGGTTTGAAGTCACCTAGGTTTATCTATCCATTACTATGCAAACAAGTTACATGTGTTGATAATGTAATGTCTGAGCTGTTGTAACGTGTGTATGTTTTTTTTAAAGGTGCTTTAAGCGATGTCACACGTTTTTTAGGCCAAAACATTTTTTGTCACATACAGCAAACATCTCCTCACCATCCGCTAGCTGCCTGTCCCCTGAACACACTGTAGAAAAATGCGGTCTCTGTAGACACCCCAGGCTCCACAAATGTCAAGAAAAACAAACTGGGCTAACCCGCACCAGGAAACATAAAAAAACAGTTCCAGCCAATAACCGACAAGAAGGATTTGGGGTGGGGTTAGTGCGCGGAGGAGGGAGGGTCTAGCTAGCCTCCTTTTGGTCTGACAATACTTCGAACGTCAACAAGAAGTGACGTCACCCAACATCACTTAGAGCACCTTTAAGTCATTCAGAGTAAATACGACGACAAGGAAGCCATTACTGCAGCGCTCTACTTTAATCTTCTTTTTCCATACTTCTTTTCAGGAGTACTACACATATACGTGATGTTATTGTGTGATTACATTTGTGTTATAAGCTATTTCTTCCTTCTCTGAGACAACTGTGTGTTTGTGTAAAGTTTGTATCTTGGGAAACGGAGGAGAAATTTCTTAGACACGTGGGTTTGCAGTTCTTGTTAGTGATTACTCATGGAACTCTCTCCAGTGTTTCCTCTGTAGACCACCTCTGATGCAATGCAGAATAATCTTTGCACACTGAATTAAGGTCATTATTGTTCTCAGCTTAGCTGGTTTTGTCGCTGGATTACTGACTTGGTGTGCTGTGCAGTGGATTTCTCAATTGGGAGGCCATTAAAACCTGAAACTGTGCTGATGAGGTGTTGAAGTGTGATTACACCACATGAGAATGTTGTCTTTATCAAAAGAATGGTCCTAATGTCTTTGCAACCCTGAAAAGCATGACATCTTGATCAATATGGCTATTTACTGAGGATTTGACCCTGTTTAGTGTGTTTATGGTGTATATCAGAGACAGTGTAAAGGAAGTAAAGAAAGAATGTGCTACTTGTTGAAAAAATAATGGAAGATGTTTTAATGCTCATTGGGGTGACTTAAGGAAAGGAAATAGCACTTTAAAAGAGCTAAATACCTTATTGGCAAAAACATTGTGGTCTTAACTAGTGGTTGACATGTATGGATTTGCAATAAACCAATGGCGATGAGGTTAGGCTCATATATGCATAAAACAATTTAATGATTTTAAATGGTCACAAAAAATAAATAAAATTAAACAGAACACATGATTTACCCATGTGCAGCATTGTTAGAATTGTGTTAAACCTACACTATGTAATTTTTTTCGCCGCTAGGGGTCGCTAACCTCTTAAAATAACAAAGGCGTAGTTTGATGACGCAACACTTGCTAAGAATTATGGATCTTGTCGTCAACGTCAAGCCGACCGATCTAATAATGTTTATGGATGGGTAAATACATCGACGTTTTTATCATGACTGTGATATGAAGCAGGTCGGGATTGCTAAGAGACAGCTATCAGCTCCACACGCGACGCGAGTCCCGCGGATATAAAAGGAATATGGACATTCCATTCTACCGAACTACACGCGAGTGCAGAATTACTACTCACAGGTCAGTTTATTAGACAAATTAAGCTTGTGAGGCAACGCAGCGCTGTTTCACTTGGTCTAACATTACACTAGCACACTAAACTGCATTTGAATGTGTTGAAATGTATGTGTTAGTTTGTCTGTATGAGACTAGCAGTGAGCTAGATCAACATTAGAATAACATACAGATCATATTCTAACATTTTATCATTGTTAAACTGTATAACATTGATTAGTTTTATGTAAATGTGCTCACCTGTTTAATAAAGTACATGTAGGAGCGGTCGAAGTCTCGGACGTGGAGCTCTCGGCATCTCGAAAACACCGCGCTGATATTGATTCTTGTTTGAGTTCTCCTTTTTTTATTCAAAGTCTGCTTGCCATGGTCCATAATGTTTGAACGAAACAAAAACAGCGTGCAAATAAACATTGTGAACTACACAGTTGTCCACGTCTGTCGCCTTGGTTACATATTGTACCTTTAAAGGAGAACTCGGTAACTCTAGCGAACTCTACTCACTTCTTCACTGATTTTCCCTTTTGTTGTCGCATGTTTTCCCCACGAGCTCCCCCTACAGCTGTGGGAGGGTGTATATTTCACAACACGGTCGTAAAAAACTCACTTGCGGCGGCCTCCTCCCCCTCTCTACCGCTGCTCATGTGCGTTTGTTTTGATCGGAGCAAGCCAACTGTATCGTGTGGAGCTATGTCTACCGAGGTGGGTAATCTGGTAATACATCATACATGCGTGTAGGGGTGGGCGATATCTCGATATTTACGATATATCGAGATATTTTTTAAACTCGATATGGATTGTGACATATCGTATATATCGATATATTGTTTATTAATTCTGATTTCGCCACTTTGCTTGTTTACCTTCTCTGTGCTATGCTCGCCCCCGCCCTCCTCCGCCTCCTTGCTTTTGTTCCCCCTCCCCTCGCGTGTTGTCTCATTCAACCAAGTCCCCCCGAGTCCGGTCAGGCACATCAATCTTTCCCCGCCCAGCGAGTACTTGAAGTGCGTCAGAAACAGCGCGCGCGCGATCAGTTGTTGTTGGTAATTTTTTGTGTAGCGTCGCCTCTCGCCGCATTGCTTTTGTTTGAGGGCGCTTAACACACTCACACTTAACATGCTCCCCTGTAGAAACGGGCCTGGCAGCTCGCGCCAGGTCTAGACACGGTGAAAGTTTCCTGATCGTGACGGATGGCCGAATTTACATGACATATTATAAATTAGCATTAGCCTACCTATTCTGCTATAGATACAGTGCCAAAAAGAAGAGAAGAGGATAAAGGTGGATAAAGACAGAGGTAAAGTGATGTAATGAATGAACCGTTTATCTAACTGCATAGTAGTAAGATACTGTAATTTAATGGCAGATATTTTTACCTTAAACTTTATGCTAGCAGTTGTTCTGAGTTCTCCAGAGGCCCCAGACAGTGTGATTTTGTAACAATCATGTCAATTTTTAGATGCATTAGTATCACTTTTTTTTTATTACTGTTTTACTCTACAGTTGTGCAGTTTTTGGAGGATATATGGCTTTTTTTTTTTGTGCCAAAATTAGTAATGATATTTCTATACAGGTTTATTTAAAATAGTGCAATATGTATTATTTCTTCCTTTATTTTACAGTTAAATTATTATTTTTGTATACAGGGATTTTTTTTTTTTTTTTTTTTTTTTGTCACAGAAACACTTTGTTCCTACATGAACTGCCTACCTATTTGCACTTCAATAAAAAAAGACTTTGTGGTATTTGGCATATTTGTTTTTGCAGTAGTTTTTGGGGGGTTATTTTTCCTGCAAAGATATCGAGATATATATCGTATATCGAGATATAGCAAAATATATCGAGATATATTTTTTGCTCCATATCGCCCAGCCCTACATGCGTGTTTGTTTGTCGAATTGCCGTAAAGCAATTTGTGTTTCGCGCTCGTTCTCATTCTCGTTCTCGCTTCTCACGAGACTTCCAATTTCTATCTTGCCGGGACGGTAGTCCCCAAGTTGCAAGGTTGGTTTTCCGCCTGGGAACGCTGGGGGGAGCGGGGAAAGTCACCAATATCACTAGAACAGGTTGTTTAACCATCCAAATGATTTCTAGACAGTTTTATTACGTTAAAAAAGTTACCAAGTTCTCCTTTAAATGGCCTAATGTAAGTTACTGACAGACGCTAATAACCTCAGAATATTATTTTGGGATTATAATGTGTCTAATATAGGCAAATAAATTGGTTTATCAATATTATTTTATGACAGTAGCACATTGGTGTATGTTTCATTTGAACACTGCTAGAGTTTTGTGTATAATAACTTGAAATTTTAATTGCATTGATATATTATGTGTTATATATTATATTTTCTTGTAAAAAGGATATGTTCAATATGCAAAGTGTACTTTTCAGTCTGTTTTTTTTATTTTGCTGTACAAGCTGTTAAACAAAGCAGATGTTTGAGGGAATCAGGAGACTTCATTAATATTTAGTTTATTTGTCCTCAGAAACCTTGCACCTGTCCTCTAGTAATGCTTGAATGAGCGATTAGCCTATTAAAAGTTCAACATCACCTGCACAACTTGTAAGCTCCCTAACAGTAATTGTCAATGCCCAATTCTACATCTATCTCAATTCTTTTTTAATCCACTGCCTTCCAAACATTGGCAGATCTTTTCTTTTTTCTTTTTTTTTGTAAGATACAAATTAGATTTTTTTTGTCATATTTTCTGTTGAAAAACGATTTATTTATTTATTTCTGTCTTTCCCTATTGAAGTATCTGAATTTGTGCACATTACTGGAAATAGCCACCCAGAGGCATCACTAAGATGCGAGTTGCCTGCTATAAAAAAGACTTTGTCCGTATTTGTGAGTGTGTGTGTGGATGGAGCAACATGGAATGATGTGATTCACACTGACGGGTTATGACCTTGTAAACTGGCCTGTAGTCAAAAATCTCATCGAAAACACAGACAGACTTCCAGTAACTGATGTTAACTCATCTTGCAACTACGCTAAGCTCAATTTTCTTTAAATCATATGCATATGCTGTATAATTGTGCTGTACAACAGCAGTCTTTGTCTTTCTCTATGTATCTGTGGACTGTTATCGAGCAGCCAGTGTTGGGATGCAGTGAGAATATAGCAGCTAATTGGGAGTGGTTACATATTGAGAGTTCAATTGAATGAGTGTTTTCTGGAAACAGCCTTGGGCCAGTCAGAGGCAAGAGGAACAGAGAGGGGGGTCTCGCTGCGTACACACACACACAATCAAGCCTCTGAGTGAAATAAGAAATGTTGAGCTCTTTGGAGAACTAATGTGTTTGAAATCCAAGGGGGAAAAGTTTTATTTGTAGTTTTAGAGGAGTCTTGGGGCTGCTTGCACTGATGATGGACAGGATGAGAGAGAAGTTTGTTCTTGCTTTGATGTTTGAAAAGAATTGTGTAAATTGTGTGTATATTCTGTGAGTGCTGGTTGACAATTACCCGTTCTTACTGTGTGGATGGCATCGTATGAGGTTTGATACCAATGTGCGATTGTATCAGTGTTGGGGAGTAACTAACTGAAAGTATAGTTTGTTAAAATTATTTTCGGTATAGTGTTTAAAAATTCTTTAGTGACTATTTTATTTTTTATTGATTGTGAAGTACTATTAAAATTGAAAATAACAATTTTCTATTTTAACACATTTTATTTGATACTATTTATAATTTAGGCTGTTATACATTCCTGTGATGGAAAAGCTGAATTTTGCCATTACTCCAGTCTTGTCACATGATCTTTCAGAAATCATTCTAATATGCTGATTTTGTGCTTAGATGTTGTCAATTACAAATGGTCCTCAAGTATTAATGGTTTTAAAGTATTAATGCTGACAACAGTTTTTGCTGTTTAATAGTTTTGAGGAAAACCTTATTTGAATAGAAAGTTTAAAAGACAGTTTAGAAAGACTGTCACTTTTAAACAATTTAATGCCTTGCTGAATAAAACCATTATTATTAATGAGCATAAGAGGCTTCTTTCAAAAACATTTAAAAAATAATCTTATTACAAACTTTTGGCTGGTAGTAATATCATGCATGCCAAGTTGTGTTTATATAAAGTCCCAAACCACTATTATTTGGCACAAATAAGAGCTAAAACGTAAATTATAAAAACATACTAAGTGCAGTTTTATCTTTGTTTAAATTGCCATTCGATTTTAAATATAAATACAGCATTTGCTTTTCATGTACACTGCTTCAAAACACATTTATAGCTAATCATAAATGCGAGCTGGAACATAATTTCTATGCAAGCAGGACTTGCACACACCCACAGTTGCCTATAATGACAGTAATAATATCAGATGCCATGCTTTCAGCATGCAGTGTGACAGGTCTCTATTGTGGATTTGCGTCTGTCAGACCTGCTTTGACAGGCGAATCCCATCCTCTCGCCCCCCTCAGCACTGTCCTGCTGACCCAATGGGTCTCTCATCTCACCTTGAGGGTGAACATGGACTTTAAATGTGCCATATCCTTCCCAGCAGCCAAATTTATTCTCATAGACATGGTGTCTTTGAGGGCTCATGACCTGAGATCACCTCCCAGTCTTCATCTATCTGTCTCTACTCACTTCTCTCACGTATGTCCTGCTTTTCCGGCTGAAATCTGCCACATGTTTGTCTTGTAGAGGTCACTGGGTTTGTGTCTTCCCAATGGTTTTGGTGTTACTGAGTCACCAAGGCATCCCAGGGACACGTCTGCAGTCCCGATCATCCTCCAGCACAGACCCCTATTTCTTGTCACTGGCACGGTCTATTTCAGGGCAGAGATTTGAACAGCCCTGGCTCTCTGTATTGATTATTCAGCACCAAAGGCCTTTCTATAAACTCTCTTTTGTACCACAGACCAGGTTGCCAGCAAGCTGAATCCCTTCTCTGACAGACTCTCTGACTTATGCAGCACCGCTGAACATTTACTGTATGCTAATGTAGTCAGGCCTCTGTGAAAACCGCAGGCTGTCCTGCTAAAACGTCCTCGTATACTTACAAGGTGAAAATGGGGATGTCATTTAGCTGAGAGGGAAGAAAATATTTAAAATTTTAAATATGAAATTTGTCAATGTGAAATATTTAAAGCAAACAAAACCGTCAAGTGTACTGTTTTACAAACTTGCTGGTAGACAAATTTCACTCAAAAATAAAGGTTCTTAATTGGCATCTGTGGCTCCATGAAGAAGCTTTAACATCCATGGAACATTTCCATTGCACAAAGGGTTCTTTCATAGTGGAAAAGAAGTTATTTTATATAGGCCTATATATATATATATACACACTTTAGTTTCAAAAAGTGTGGTGGTTTCTGTACCTTAGAGCTGGTTTAACTGCCAGGAATGAGAGTTTTATGAAGTCTCCATAGAGTTAAAGTCAAGCTTAAAGTGAAAATCAAGCTTTTAATGTTGTTTATATGTCTATGTGGTGTTTTTAATATGCTTTAAGACAAACCATGTGCACATTGAAAAGTCAACACCATTGCTGAGTATTTTCACCTTAAAGGGATAGTTCACTTTAAAATTAATTTTTGGTATGTTTTAGCTTACCTCAAAGGCATCCAAGATGTAGGTGTCTTTTTTTCCGGAGTAGTTTCAATTTTGATATTTTTAGGTCAAACCGTTCTTGTCTGTCAGTCATATAATGCAGGTCTATGGTCACTGTCTCAAAACAGCATGCACAAAGTCCAAATTAAACAATTCCCCATCGTCCAAATTAAACAATTCCCCATCGTAAGTACACATTGATGGCTTAAGACACGAAACGAGCGGTTTGTGTGAGAAAACGAACAGTATTTATATGGTTTTTGTCCTCTTGTAAACACACACACCCAAATGATCAGAGGACGCGGGTGCTTCGGTCTGCGCAAGCGCCGGAAAGCGACGGAAAAGGTCAGAGGGCGCGGGCGCTTCGATCTGCGCAAGCGCCGGAAAGCGCCGGAAATTATCTCTCGCGCGTGTACGTCACTCATTGTTTACACAGAACAGAGATTGTAGGTAAGACGGCTAATCGAAATGGTTCTAATTTGCGCTTATCCAGGATGTTTAAACCGACGTAAAAGAAAACAATTTCGTATGCTCGCGCGAACTCATCCGGGAGTGGTGAGTTTTCACGAATTCCCAATTTATAATCCTTCCCTCTTGAAGTTCTGGTTGATCGCTCTTCGGCTGGATATCAACACACCCATAAACGTACTAAAGTTGAGGAGGGTCTGCAGCGATCATTTTTCCCCTGATGATTTTATAAACCAAGGAGAGGATCGCATAGTACTGACATCATCAGCTGTGCCTATGGTGTTTTCTCATCCAACGGAGGTATGTGAACAACGTCTTTGTATTTGTAAAGCTGGCATTACATGAAATGAGCAATACAATGTATTTCTGCACCATATATTTGGTAAGAATGGTTTTACATGAGAGAGTTATGTTATAAGAAGAGAAGATATGTGTAGCCTATACTAAGCAGCTGCTAGTCAAACCAATGTGAAACTATGTGTAGTGTGTACTACTCATAAGGGTGCAGTCAATGATACTACTACTACTACTAGCCTAATAATAATAATAATAATAGTAATAGACAGAGTGGATTCATGTTCGTGTAGCTCTACTTAGTGTTGACTTTGTAATGACAAGCAATATTTTTTTAGGAAAGCGTACAGGAACCATACCAGCCAACAGAACATGAGTCAGATGAAGAGCAAACAACAGAGTGCCTTGGTGCATACATCGGACTAAAAGATGTTTAAATCTCTGTGTAAACAATGAGTGACGTACACGCGCGAGAGATAATTTCCGGCGCTTGCGTAGATCGAAGCGCCCGTGCCCTCTGACCTTTTCCGGCGCTTTCCGGCGCTTGCGCAGACCGAAGCACCCGCGTCCTCTGATCATTTGGGTGTGTGTGTTTACAAGAGGACAAAACTATATAAATACTGTTCGTTTTCTCACACAAACCGCTCGTTTCGTGTCTTAGGCCATCAATGTGTACTTACGATGGGGAATTGTTTAATTTGGACGATGGGGAATTGTTTAATTTGGACTTTGTGCATGCTGTTTCGAGACAGTGACCATAGACCTGCATTATATGACTGACAGACAAGAACGGTTTGACCTAAAAATATCAAAATTTAAACTACTCCGGAAAAAAAGACACCTACATCTTGGATGCCTTTGAGGTCAGCTAAAACATACCAAAAATTAATTTCAAAGTGAACTATCCCTTTAAAACTTACTGCAGTGAACCAAAGACACTCAAAAACACTGTTTTAAAATCGCTGGTGTTTCTGACGTCACAAACTACCTTGAAAACAAATCACGTCAACGTGTGATTGTCAATGAGTGGATCTCCGAGCTGGTGTGAGTAAGTGGAGATGGGGCTAATTTGCATATTAATAGAACCGCATATACTTAATGAGGCAAGGGTGTAGAGTTACATTCAAGCTATTTTAAGACATGAATGCATTTTTTTCCAAGTAAAACACGTTTAAATATGTCATTTTGGTGATCAAAGATGAGTTTTAAGGGATAAAATTGACTACAGTGAGACTTAAAAAAACAAAAAAAACAATCTACCCCTTAATGCTTTAAAATGGTAATGGGACACTAAAGTGTACCCTTCGTGGAAAGTGCCAGTTATCTTGCTGTGTTATTAATATTCATCAATGAGGATCTGTTGGATATCTAGAAAATATGATTTCTCACTTTGACATTTGTATATTCGAAATGCGCAGTTATTTATTGCAATTACATAATTGTAGAGCTTTCTCTGGGTTTATGTTAACTTTTCTGTCATTATCTCAAATGTACAAATCTTAACATTTGCACTTAAGTTATTTACATGTCTTTTAGGGGACGGAATGTTGATGGAAGACTGAGGAGATGAGGTTAATGGTAGATTCTGTTTATAAAAGTGTTTTGATTTTGGTGAATGTGATTTATGGATTTATTTATTGTTGTAAAGTTTTTCTTTCTTCAAAGCAGACCAGGAGACGTTGGGATCACGTTCAAACAGAAGAGTTTCTTTATTTGAGCGCGGCTGCGGTTTCGTCCAACATAATCTAACTCTAATACAGTATGCATTGTAGTTATATACATTCCAAGGGGGAGGGATTACATAGAGGTGGAGACTCTGAACAAAGCATGCAAATGAAGTAGGAACACACCCTACTCTGAGTCCAATTGAATCAGCATAACTATTCACATGCTGATACTGGCCAGGAGCTCCAATTCCAAGGGCCATCCCAGAGCCATTAAAGAGAAAAGGTGAAAGTAAATCAACCTAACGATTCAACATCTGGGCTCCGAAAGGTGAGAATCAAGTGATCTGACTCATTTAAAACACAATAGAGAAAACAGGTCTGGCAGGAAAGGAGACTCTTTGCTGGAGACTCAATAATCATCTGAAATCAGTCTACTAAACTTTATCAGGTTATATACTATTGCAGTGGAAAAACTAAATTAAACCTTTAATAAAAATGTAATCCAACACTTCCCCCTTTGAGAGTTCTAATAACTCTCACAAAAATACAAATTTATACACTTAAAAGTTAATTCTTGTAACTTGTGTAAGTTACAGGTACGTATAACTTATTCTGTGTTGTGTCCTTGATTTACATGAGTGTCATAGTTCTTCTCAAAACCATAACTGTTGACACCTGCGACGCAGGGTGTAAAATGTCATATAAACTACATGATTACACAGAAAACCATGTAGCATAAGAGTGGAATTCTTGAAAGTCCATGGCGCCTGAATAGCTGTGAAGTCTGTTTCCTGTAGCGTCCCTTTCCCACGTAGAGTCGCTCTGATGACTCGTCCCTCATGAGGCTTGTTCATGGAAATCTGAGGTGATGCTTTACACCAGGTTTCTGCTTGCGAAGACATCAACACATACGAGTAACACAAGAAAACAAAGAAACAGCAGAACAGCAATATTCATGCATAGACTTCATCCTTCCATAAGTCATTTGATCGTATAGTGGTTTTAAGTCTGAATGATTTATGTGAATGTGGTGTGTGTTGATCAGATCAGTTAGACATTGGGCACAGTCAGGTTATGAGCTATGTTCTGGGTCGTGGCACTGAAGTTTCGCTCTGCTCCAGGCTTTGGGCCAACACTAACTCTTTCCTAAGTTTGTCATATTTCTCTCTCTCTCTCTCTCTCTCTCTCTCTCTCTGCTTGAAGAAACCGGCCTGCAAAGCTATAGTACTGTGAAAAGTTTTAAGCACTTGTGTAAAAAGCGAGATTTGGTGAGACCAACCTTTCTGTTTAAAACAGCTTTTGTCCTATATTTGCACATCGTTTTTCAGTTAGCTTTGCAGGTGGATGTAGGAACATGTTCCGTGTGAACAACTGGTACCCTGTCTAAAGAAGATCTCATATTAATGTATAATTTTACAGAAGTGACAATAACTGTAGTGACTGTAGTGATTTTGGCCGTAATGTTGGATACCGTAGTACATTTTTGTAAGTGGTATCAAATTTATAGTTTAAATGTGTTATCACTAATTCGTTTAACACAACAGGCCTTGTTTTGGATTCTCTGCTTTCCATCTGTCTCTTTTTGGACCATGATACTGCTTTTTTTTCATTTTCTAGCAGAATATTCTTCTGTCATTCATATCTATCTATCTATCTATCTATCTATCTATCTATCTATCTATCTATCTATCTATCTATCTATCTATCTATCTATCTATCTATCTATCATCTAAAATCTACAATGCATTTAATTCAGTTTTTACTTTAATAAGGACTTACAATCCAAGCTTCATCTCCCTGAATAATTGTGTTTGTCTTTGTGTCACTTTGGCATCTGAAATGTATTAAATTCTTATTTATAGATTTTTATTTAGCAGTCATAAAGAAATATTTCCATAACCATGAATACAACTGCCAAATTAAACTTGATTAAACTCTACAGCATTTTATAAACTCACTTTTTGAGGACTGAGGGAAAATCTGTCTCAATAAATAAGGAAAGGGACAATAAAATGTTAGACCCCTAAATTATAATTACGCTTCCTCTCGTTGTGTTTGTATCGTGGTAGAATGATTTATAGTGTTCCTCTATTCCTGATTGGTCTGTCATAATCATTTCTGAGCTACTTTACTGCTACCACTTCTCTGTATTTTGTACTCTAACACAACAAAACATCAAACATGTTTTGTTTCTTCTCTGATATAAAACATTTTTAGCACCGGACTCCCACGCACAGATGGTTTCTAACAGTTGGAGCTGACCGGAGAGGGAGTCGACAAATGATCATGAAATCACAGAATAATGGACACATATTGATATCTGTGAACAATTAACAGTGCTTGCAAAGCGAGATATGGATAAAAGTGCTATGGACATGAGTTTAAAAATCAAGTTTCTCAGACTGAATGCTCTTAAAGCTAATACACTGCATTTTCCCTAAAACATAGTCCTTTAAAGGGGTGGTATAATGCCCTTTTCACAAGATGTAAAATAAGTCTCTGATGTCCCCAGAGTGTGTATGTGAAGTTTTAGCTCAAAATACCCCACAGATATTTTTATATAGCATGTTAAAGTTGTCACTTTTTGAGGGTGAGCAAAAACGCACTGTTTTGTGTCTGTTCCTTTAAATGCAAATGGGCTGCTGCTGCCGGCACAGAGGGTGGAGCTTCAACAGCTCCTGTCATTTTACCTCACAGATATGCACTGAAAATTTCATAAACTTTTAGCTTTTATGTTCGAACCGGAGTCAGATGATGTCAACGGAGTCAATGATGGAGAGACTCAAGAAGAAGTGACATGTAGAATTCAACAGGACATTTCTGAATGGTTAGTTGATGAATTTATGTAGCTGATGTGTAGTTATTTTCTAGCCATTGGTTAGCATATTCTGTCTTGATAATCTATAAATTGTGTTTCAGGGGCAGGGTTTATGTAAATTCTAGGGTTGGTGATGTCACTTACCCAGGAGGAATGTCGTGTAGTCCCTACCCGCCGTTTGTTGTAGTCCTTAAAAAGCAATTTGTTTAAAAGAAAAGATCTCCCTTTGCTTTGAACTTTGAGCGTTGTAACTTTGCAGATGTTGTTTATGCTCAAACAGCAACAGTACACACTAACTAAAGTTAGAAAAGTGAAATCATATTCAACCACCTCTTTAATATCAAAGATGGAAATTGAATTAAAAAAAGTTACATAGCTTTATGAGGCTCATCAAAGAATGTACTTGAATAAAACATGAAATAAACACTCATTTTACTTGTGCATGCTATTCTAAAGAGGAAAACAAAAGTTTTCCCATAATCCTTCTTAGAAATGTAAAAACTTTGAAATTAGTTTTCAACTGATGTAACCAAGGCCAATAATATCATAACCTACTTTTGCCGAACCAATCTAAACCTGATGGAGAAAAATCACGTTCTATCTTATATTATTTCCCACTGAATGTTTTGAGTCACTTGGAAATACGCCACTTTACAGAAATGAAATGTGTTTCAGTGCGAATATTGTCTCATGTTGTCTTGAAAGGCTTGTCTTAAAATCATAATGTAGTCTATTGACTTTCCAAATACTTTTTGGTTTTATTGTGAATGATTAACCATTGCACATTATAAATGATAAACTAATTTTTCATTTTGGTTGAAGTCACAAATACCTCTTATTTTCCAGCCCTTCTCCTACACATTTACCTTCATGTTACCTTCATATACATTTGTCTTAAAGCACAGAAGTGTTTTAGAAAATTGTATTTGTATCTCTCTCGACTCTCACACAGAGTAACACGGTCATGCTCGTTGTAATTAGCACCCTTTGAGTAATGGGCTGATTCAGCCTGGAGGTGTTGTGCCAAATCAGCACTCAGATAAGTTTCAGCTCCTTCAGGAAGGTCTGTTTGTAACAGCCTGCCAATATACACACACACACACACACACACACACACACATTGCTCTTGCGCTTTAGTAGTAGTGAAAGTGTAATGATTCTGTTATGAAGCACATACAGTGTTACAGTCCATAGACACACACACACACACACCCTTAGGGGACTGTAGAATCTATACCTGTAAGAACAGATCAGAGCAATCAAACCCCAATGTAATGTGCCCTGTCTGGAAAACCACAAGCTCTTGATCCCAAGTTGCTTGTATCTCTGAAAGAAACGAAAAGATTGTGTGAGGGCTTCGCATAACTGAGTTTACTAGGGCTGTCATTTAATTAAGTGTAATTAATTATTTTTATTATTTTTAGGAAGGTGTGGTAAAAAATGAATGTAATTAATCATGCCACATGACCCATGCAAGCAATTCAAGCTTGAAGTACTGTCAAAAATTGAAAAATTGCAGACTGCAAATTGTGAACAGCTGCTAAATCTACCTTTTAAAGCCAATACAATGACTTCCATTTAAAGGCCAATAATATCATAGCCTACTTTTGCAAAACCAATCTAAACCTGTTGGAAAAAATATATATATATCATGCTCCATCTTATATTTTTTACCAATGAATGTCACATTATAGAAGTGACATGTTTGAATCAAATGCTTAAAACTTCTGTACCTGACACATACACACATCAAATCAATTAACATATGCTGATTAATTTATTGCAATTAATTAATCAAATATCAATGCAAACCCTAGAACTGACACATCATTTTGAGAACACAGACAAATGTGATTTGAGTCTGCATGCTCAGGGTGTGTACAGGTGCACGTGTCTCTCTCTGTAACTGCGTTTGCATTCCAGTGCTTTGTTGTCTGAGTAAATGTCCTTCAGATGCAGGATTGGCAGCTATATGTCCTTGTGACAGTAAGGACACATTAATCCTTTGTGCAAAAACTTGAAATTGAGATTCCTCTCTTTGTTTGTTTGTCTTTGATATTCTCTCTGAGTCCAGCTCATTTGCAAGCTTTGAAAAATCATCATCATTATTGACGTCCAGCCTGGAGTCAGATACCATGTATGATTCTATAAATAAACAAGCCAATGGTTTCAGATTGTTATTTGAATACCTGTATAGACGTAGAGCGTGGTAATTACAGCTTTCCTCAAACGTTCTCTCATCTGTTCTTCATTCAAGAATTCTTAATAGTGAATCATCAAGAATACTACATAATGAAGAAGATTAGCATTTCCTAAAAGAAACAGGCTAGTAAGGCACTTGCAAATACTTTTCGTGCTACAAGGCAGCACAATAATAGTGTTGCAATCTTTAAAATGTATTAATTTGGTCATTTATTTAAATTATTTTCTCCTATCGTAGATTAGGAATAGTGAGTTCTCAAAAAGTGTAAACATTGTGGTTCTGTTTCATACTGACCGCCAGAGGCAGTGTAAACACTATTGGATTATCGCAGCGCCAGCCAGATAGCTCGAGAGAATATAACAAGGTCACATGGTGACGTATGCTGAGCCTTGGTTTTATCTTAACTGAGCTTGGTGCAGGACAATCCATTTTTCCAACCCAATTTAATGAGAAAATGCAAGTCTTACGTATGTTACGCACATTCATATTTAACGTTGCTTGGCTTAGTCATTCCATTTGGAATCCGCGGAATCAGGACTTTTGCGTGAGGGTGAAAAGGCTCCTCGCACAGATTTCATATTGGTCACTTGAAATCACCACGCTGACCAACAGAAAGCTGCTTGGTTTAAAAGTGAGTACTATGTGAGCTGTGCTTTATATAGTACCGGTCAAAAGTTTTGAAATATTACTATTTTTAATGTTTTTGAAAGAAGTATCTTATGCTCATCAAGCCTGGATTTAAAAATACAATTTATTTTTTATATTTTTTATATTGTGAACTATAATTGGAACTTAAATAATCGTTTTCTTTTAATCTACTTTAAAATAGAATTTATTTCTGTGATGCAAAGCTGAATTTTCATCAGCCCACAAATCCAATTTTCATTGTCACATGATCCTTCAGAAGTCATTCTAATATGCTAATTTATTATCAATTTTGGAAACAGTTGTGCTGCTTAATTTTTTTTATAACCTGTGATACTTTTTTCAGGATTCAATTATTAAAATGTTAAAAAAGAGCAGCATTTATTTAAAATAGAAAACTTTTGTAACAATATGCACTACTGTTCAAATGTTTGTGGTCAGTCTTTTTTCTTTTTGCAAGAAATGAATACATTTATTTATTAAGGATGTGTTAACTTAAAAAGTGACGGTAAATATTTATATTGTTTGAAAAGATTTTTCTAATTATTATTTATTTTGAATAAATGCAGTTTAAAAAAAAGAAAAGAAGAATATTAAGCAGCACAACTGTTTCCAACATTTATAATAACTGAATGTCTAATCAACATATGATTTCTAAAGGATCATGTGACACTGAAGACTGGAGTAATGATGCTGAAAATTCAGCTTTGCTTCACAGAAATAAATTATATTCTAAAATACACTCACCTAAAGGATTATTAGGAACACCATACTAATACTGTGTTTGACCCCCTTTCGCCTTCAGAACTGCCTTAATTCTACGTGGCATTGATTCAACAAGGTGCTGAAAGCATTCTTTAGAAATGTTGGCCCATATTGATAGGATAGCATCTTGCAGTTGATGGAGATTTTTGGGATGCACATCCAGGGCACGAAGCTCCCGTTCCACCACATCCCAAAGATGCTCTATTGGGTTGAGATCTGGTGACTGTGGGGGCCATTTTAGTACAGTGAACTCATTGTCATGTTCAAGAAACCAATTTGAAATGATTCGAGCTATGTGACATGGTGCATTATCCTGCTGGAAGTAGCCATCAGAGGATGGGTACATGGTGGTCATAAAGGGATGGACATGGTCAGAAACAATGCTCAGGTAGGCCGTGGCATTTAAACGATGCCCAATTGGCACTAAGGGGCCTAAAGTGTGCCAAGAAAACATCCCCCACACCATTACACCACCACCACCAGCCTGCACAGTGGTAACAAGGCATGATGGATCCATGTTCTCATTCTGTTTACGCCAAATTCTGACTCTACCATCTGAATGTCTCAACAGAAATCAAGACTCATCAGACCAGGCAACATTTTTCCAGTCTTCAACTGTCCAATTTTGGTGAGCTCGTGCAAATTGTAGCCTCTTTTTCCTATTTGTAGTGGAGATGAGTGGTACCCGGTGGGGTCTTCTGCTGTTGTAGCCCATCCGCCTCAAGGTTGTGCGTGTTGTGGCTTCACAAATGCTTTGCTGCATACCTCGGTTGTAACGAGTGGTTATTTCAGTCAAAGTTGCTCTTCTATCAGCTTGAATCAGTCGGCCCATTCTCCTCTGACCTCTAGCATCAACAAGGCATTTTCGCCCACAGGACTGCCGCATACTGGATGTTTTTCCCTTTTCATCTTCGTAAACCCTAGAAATCGCGTTGTGCGTGAAAATCCCAGTAACTGAGCAGATTGTGAAATACTCAGACCGGCCCGTCTGGCACCAACAACCATGCCACGCTCAAAATTGCTTAAATCACCTTTCTTTCCCATTCTGACATTCAGCTTGGAGTTCAGGAGATTGTCTTGACCAGGACCACACCCCTAAATGCATTGAAGCAACTGCCATGTGATTGGTTGATTAGATAATTGCATTAATGAGAAATTGAACAGGTGTTCCTAATAATCCTTTAGGTGAGTGTATATTAAAATAGAAAACCATTATTTTAAAATGTAATAATATTTCACAATATTACTGTTTTTTGTCTGTAGTTTTTATCAAATAAATGCAGGCTTGATGAGCATAATAGACTTCTTTCAAAAACATTAAAAATAGGTATATTTCCAAACTTTTGACCAGTACTGTATACACTATTGACAGGAGACAATTTAAAAAAAAATTTCCCAAGAAAATTAGCTGAAATATCGCTAATGTGACTAGACCTCAAAACTGCAAGACTACGGAACAAAAGTTTGGGTCGAGTTTATGTGATACAATTTCAAGCTAAATTAATTGCATGAGATTTTCCAGAAGTGAAAAGTGAAAGAAGGCCAAAGCAGACAATGTAATATGCAAATAGATTTAAGACGGCCAACCACAATTCATTATATAAATATTACTATAACATCATTGCTGTTGAATCTGTTTTTAAAGTCAATGGTAGACAGTCAAATTTTAATGTAATTATTTTTATAAAGTATATAATTTATAGACGGAAATTATATATATAAAAAAAATATTGGAGTCTGTACACTAAGTGTTGCAGGCCGAATTAATTGCAGAAGTTGAATACCATGTGTTGTGTTTCGAACAAACCCTAACCAAAACGAAATGAGTGCTGCTTAGCAATGTGTATGTTATCTCATGTCTGTTAAATGAAGGCTGCTGGACCACATTGTGCAATAATAAGTTCAGCTTTCAAGCGCTAGGCTACAGGGTGCACGGCTGGCTGAATAACCCTTAAGGCTGAGGGTGGTTACCATGCCAACGGGGGCCTCGGCATAGGCAATGCCAAGGTCACAGCGCCTGGAGGAATGGTAGATTAAATTGTGCAGTGGTCAGCGCTTTAATTCAATTAATCTGTGTGGAATGGATGGGAGGATGTGTGTGTGACGAGGGATAGGACTTGAGGTTATGAGGGCACACAGCGGGGCTCTCGAACATTGGACGGATACATATTTTGCCCATCGACTCTTTGGCCCCAAATCCCATGCTGAAATGATGACCTGCTCATGCTCTCAGACAAACAGTCCATAATTAAAAAAGCCTCAGAGCTTATTGAAACGACACATCCTGAAAATGAATTAAACATGACGGGAGGTCTTATTATTCTGCTATTGTATAACAAAATAAATGACTGTTGGTGCTAATATGGTTAAAGTAACAAAATAAGATACACAAAAGAAATATTGGCGTTTCGGGTTTATTATGGCTCCAGAGAAACATTACAGCTACCGTATTTAATGAGATTTGTGCGTTTCCTAAGCTGTTTTTCCATTCTGACTGTTTTAGAGGACTTGCAAGCACTTTGGGGGCTCATCATAAACCACAATGTCATAACTGCTAGTTTTATTACTCATTTTGTTAAATAAAAGCAGATATATTTACCTTATTAACTCTAACAGTAGGCTTTCGCTTTAAGTAAAACTCTCATTTGCCAACTGGCCTTTTGAGGGACTTTGAAAGAAGGAAGATGAAAGCAAACACAATTTAATATGGATATAGATGTAGGAAAGACGTTAATTGCAATTCATTATGCGTATATTAGAGTAACATCATTGCGGTTAGTTTTGTTCTGAATGCTGCACATTTATATCAATGTAAGTCAATGGTAGATGGTCAGACTTTAATGTAAAATGTCTTAGCTCTGTAAAGCCTGACATATGAAATCGTATTTAAAAACATTACATTACAACGAAACCTTTAGATGAGTGAGAGAGAAAAAAGAGAGATTTGTGCTTTTCCTAGATGTTTTTTTTTTTCCATTCTGACTATTTTAGAAGACTTCAGTGCACTTTGGGGGCTCATCATTGTTACGTCCAATGTGATAAGTGTGACTTCAGTTTGTGTTTTGGAGTTTTTTTCTGTAAATTCTTATTATGGGTTAATTTATTTTCCCATTGTAATAAATACTGATACTTAACCTTAAAATAAACTCACTTGTGTGATTGCTTCCCAGTACATACAGTGTTTTAAATGTTGCACCCTAATTCCCCTAGATCAAAAAGTGTTTGTAAAATTAATGGGGGCTCGTCTGGGATACTAATTTTAATACTGCTCGTACTGGAGGCATAGTAATGGTACAGGTTACGGAGGGTTTGTATGTTAGATTAAGGTTTTTATGTTGTGGATTATAGTGTGTTGGATAGGAATAATAACCATGACTTTTAGTTTGCAAACCTTTATTGACAATCCAACTGTGGAGCAATTTGATGGATTTAGGAAGGATTATTTATTATCCATTGCAAGTAATTTTCAAATTCCTCTATCGAGACAAGTTTCAGAGATAGAGTTAGATGGTGTGGAAGGGTTTTCTCCTAATCCTGATATAACGGATAGAGACCGTGCGGAAGTGAGTTGTTATCTGAAATTGTGGTTGAGACCGAGGGTAGGACACTACTGCCACCGTTCGATCCATTTTCACCTGTTTCTTCGGGTTCCAAGGAGGATACAAGGTTAAAAGTGTGTTTAACTCATTTACAAAAAGCTCATACCCGACAGGCTGAATTGGATTTGCGTCTTAAGGTACGCACCCTTGAGATTGAGAAGCAAGTAAAGATGCGACAGCTAGAGCGGGAAGCAATGAAAATTGTTTGGGGCGCAGCCGTGCAACCCGTTCTCCTTAAAGTTACGAGTACTCCCTCTCAAGTCACGAGTGCTCAATGTCATAACCACTAGTTTTATTACTCATTTTGTTGAATAAAACCAGAGATATTTACCTTGTTAAATTCAACAGGAGGCATTCGCTTTGATAAGTAAAACTCTAATTTGCCATTGGGCCTTTTGAGGGAGCTCAATGAGAATGCACTGCGCTCGTCTTTTTGACTCCCCCATTCGCAGTGATGCAATCGCAGGCCAAATTGCTTCATTTGAAATAGGTTTAATCTTTCCTCTCACATTACCATCAGATTCGCCTGATAACGTTTGGTCATTGTCGATTTGGACACGGCCCCCGTAAATTAGGTCATACCTTGTTTGCTTCACGTCTCTCTGTCTGGCTGACAAATTGATTTATTTCCTTTTGTTGCTGATGTGGGCTGCCAGATGGCTTGTAACGAACAGTTCACCTGAACTGGGGCTTCTCGTAACCAGAGCGGAATGGTTGAGGCATGCGTATTAGAGTGGGGCCGGACCCTGGACAAGGCCCTTGAACAGATGCATTAGGACTGAATGAAATGTTGATTGAGATGGAGGTAGAGTTGACTGACAGCCGTGGCCCAGTCGTGCTGCCTCTCTGGTGAAGTACCGGCACTGTCAAGTGGAAAATAGAACATACACTCGAGAGTGTCTGCTTTTAAGCAGCGCCCTGGAACACCGGGAGTTTTAGCAGTGCAGGGGATGTACAGAAATGTGTGCCTGAGTGGTAGGTTTTTTTTACAGACTCTATCGCACCTCTCATCTGAAATCTTTATACAGTACCAGGGCTTCAGCTTGTCATCCTGGAGAACAGGTTCAAAACTCCTCTTTTTGATGCTAAAATTTTGGTTACAGATTGCTTACGTGAGCAATTTCTGAGATAACGTTATGTGTGGCAATCGTTAAAGTTGTATTAGAGTCCACACTGCAATAGCTGATATAGATTGATTATTAAATCACTTAATAGAAACTCACTCACAGCATTTTGTGGTCAAATATGTCTGTGTATTGACCTCATAACCTTATATAATTGACCATTCTACAAGGCAACTTATTTCCTACATATCTGTGCTGTGTTTCTGCAGCCTCTTTATTCCACTATAATATATTGATTTGAGTTGAAATTATTAATATATACATGAATAAAATCTCCACCATTTCAGTAAGATTTCTGTGAAATATATTAATACTCTTTTACTCCGCAAATATGCATTAAATTGATCAAAAGTGACAGTAAAGATGTATACATTTACAAAACAATGCCCATTTTAAATAGATTTTTGTTCTTTTGAACTTTCAATTTTTTAAAGCATTCTGACATTTTTTTTCCATGGTTCATAAAAATATTAAAAAGCACAAATATATTGCAGCCATTACTCCAGTCTTCAGTGTCACATAATCCTTCTGAAATCATTCTAATGTGAATTGATGTAAATTATTGTTATTAATATATTCGTTTTTACTGTATGGGTCAAATAAATTGGTGAGCAGAACTTAATTCTTCCAAAAAAATATCTTATGCGTTAATGTAGCCTATATATTATATGGTTATACGGTAATCGTGCGGTAATGTATGGCATATTATATACAGTATACAGCATTATTCTACGAACAGCAGTGTCAAATAAAATACACACACACACACACTATATATATCTATATATATATATATATATATATATATATATATATATATATATATATATATATATATATATATATATATATATATATATATATATATATATAAAATATTTGACAGTGTTATTTATAGAACAATGTTGTACATGGGTTAGGGTTAGCCTGAAAGCACCTGAAGACAAGGAAGGCTTATCTTCACAACCCTCCGAAATGAGGTCAAAATGTTACCAGAGCAGCATTTTGTTATTGGGACGTTTCTCTTAGAAGAATGAGCTTATACACCCGAAAGGTATCCTGGATGTTACATTCTGAACTGACTTTGATGTTGGAAGTTTCCCTATTTTTTTCTTGAGATTATAGGTTGGCAGGTGTCTTGTGCTTGGGTGTCGTGCAACTGAAGGTGAACAATCCAGGTACTTCATTAGAGTGTCTCAGGGTCTGATTGTTTTAAAGGTCAGGTAGAGAGGGAAGCCTCACAGGGTTGGTTGATCTCTCGCTTTCTTCCTTTCTGATTTGAGGTGTTGTCATGGAAAAATCTTCTCCCAGACACTCCTGGGCAAAGGTCAAACCTGAATCACTGACTGTTATCATATCTGAGATGAGCTCTTAAAAAAAAACACCTGCAGAGGCGGAGACTGATATGCTGCTGTAACTCAAATTAGAATTCCACCCGTATGGTTGGCAAAATTTGAAACCTACAACATCAGTCTGATTCTGCCACAAGACATTTTTGTTTCTGTTGAAAATATCTTATTCTGTTCTATTTTAATGAAGGAAATAGCCTACATGCCTACATTTCTTTTCTCTTGGTTTCTACTAAAAATATCATCTTCAGAATACCAATTTATAATATAAAAATGAATGTTTATATTTATGTGCAATATTCATTGCTTGAACATTTTCTGTTAATAATTGTCTTTTTAAAAACTTTTAAAAATTTTTTTTATAATAGAGAAAAATACATGGACAAATATTTTTGTAAAAGAAAGTGTCAGCAATTAGATACGTTTAAACTGAAATTATGATATTTAAAGATTAAATATCTAAAACTAAAACAGTTGCACTTTAAAATATATTCTGTTCTAAATATATTTTTTATCTAAAATAGTAAGAGCAAAAATGTAGCTGTAATATGTGTCTTATAAAAAAGTATTGTATTAGAAAAATAATTTTCTAGAAAATTTATAATAAACGTAAATTCATATTTTGATGAGTTTTTTTTTAAGGAAACCGATAATCGGAAAACTGATGCATCAATATTTAGATAAAAAAAAAAAATGTACGTATATATATATATGTTAGTGACTTAATTTTAACTGAACTGTTGTATGGGATCAATGTTACATTTAAAATCATGATGGTATTCACGAAAACAGCACTTGTCGTTTGAGGTTGCTTAACTGTATCACATTTTTTTATAGGCAGTATGTTGTTAACTGAGTTTCTTTTGTGTGTGCTGCTCATTTGTTTAGATTTCTCTTTGAAGCCTCAACAGCACAACATTGTTACCGTCAGTAATACATTTATTATCCACTATCGATCGCAACTTACAATAGATGTTATACAATCAGAATCATTCTCTCGTTTTTGTGATTCCCTAGTTAATTATTATTTTATTTTGATTTATTTTGGTTATTGACATTCTAATCAGGCTACTTGTCCGGTTGGGCAAGTAAAATTCACTTTTACTTGTCCCTTCAAAAAATACGCTTGTCCGATTGTCCGATTTAATGTCGAGCCGTGATATGGATAAAGAACCCTGTTTTACTGCATATTGCAGCATCATCTTAATAAAAATGTTCTTGACTGTTTCTTCAGGCCAAGATTATTCAATCTTCAAGTTCTTCTGTGTTATACACTATTATCCTCAATGTGACCTTTGTTCCTAGTACTCTCCTGTTAAAGACAAGACCAGCTGGCTTTTTTTCCTGGTTCTTGTTTCAAAAGTGTTAAATAGCCTGGCTGATGTGATTTGGCCCGTGGCACGTGCGTTTGCCCCGAGACGTGCCGGTTACTGCAGTGCAGAGGACCTGCCGTCAGTTACGCACAACTTTAAACCCGTTTCCCAGGCAACCAACATGCCTGCAAATCGACAGCATCTTCCCTCAACAAGTCCCTTTGTTATTGCAGTCACGATTGTAGAGAGAAGGGGCTGAGGAGAAAAAAAACAAAACAAAAAACAAATGTGAAACATTAACATGGGATACGATGGCTGCACTGGCGACAGATGAGTCATCAGAGAGTGTTACAACTGAAACTGTCACGATACATTCAAACATCAACTGTAAAGGCGACTTTTGGCAGCCAGTCACAGCACTGGATCTTTACACAACTCTTTTTAGCTCTTTCATCTGTAAAGCTGCAAAAAGGGCACAAAAGCACCATAAACATAGTCCAAGTGTGTGCACTTTTTTTACAAGTTTTCTGAAGTCATAAAATAGATTTGTGTGATGAACAAACCAACATGCACTGTAAAGGGGATCTATTATGCCCTTTTGATTTAGTTTTTAGGGTCTACTAGAAGGCAGCAACTATTTACACGGTGTAAATAGCAATTAGATGGTATTTACACTGTGAAAATAGTAATAGATTTTATTTACATTAAGTGCAGATAGCGATATATGCTATGTACACTATAAGTGAAAATAGTAGCGATAGATTATATTTGTACCATGTAAAAGTAGCAGTATTTTATTTGCAATAAGTGTAAATAGTATTTAGATACTATTTGCACATCAGTATTTTAGTACATTATAAATCAATATGCAAAAATTACATATTGAGCGTAAATGATATTTAAAGGAACCGTATGTAAGATTGTGGCCAAAACTGGTACTGCAATCACTTTCAAATTACTGTAGAGCGGTGTATCCCCTCCCCCTCCCCCTTGAGGTTGCCAGCTAGGCTGCAGGATCCAGCAGGAACGTAGGCTGCTACAAGGAGCTTCCAATGGCAAGTGACGAGTCCTACACAGTAAAAAAAAATTCTGTTAATTATGTTTATGCTTCATGAGAGATGTTTTGCGAAGTAATTATGTATCGCAAAAATTCCATTTTCAGCCGTCTCCATCTTTCAAAGGCATCTCCTATACAAATCCTTGTTTTATTTCGGACTTTGTCACAACGTATTTCGGATTCATAACGAGGTCTTTTAGGTTTCGTAACATTAGACATTTTTTATCCGACACGTTTGTAACTGCAGCTGTGGTAACTAGAGCAGAGCTGGCAACCCGGATGCCGAAACACTACTGACTTCATGATTAGTAGATAGGTGGAGGGTGGGGCATCAGGCCAAAACACAACATGACAACATCAACATCAGTTGAGGGCTGCAACTTCACTTTTAAATGATAATATCCTGGCCGGACTACTGTTGTCAGTGATATATTTGAAATGAACATGATTTCTTAATGTCTAGTGACATATCAGGGCCATTTTATGATTCATTGAAATACATTTCTTACATACGATTCCTTTAATAAATACATGTCACCTTATTGGGTGCTTGTTTATTTGAATGAATGGCTTATTTTAATGTTCAAAAATAGCATTATTATTCACATATTTTGAATTATATATTTTGGGGGGTTTGCGCATGCTTTGGGCATGCTTTGGATGGGATTTATTTAAATGAGGGATATTGTGATGTGTATGTTTCTGGAAGAAAACTCAAGACTACAATCGAGAGCCACATTTCCACCATCGAGCCAAACCGTTCTTTTTGCTTAACCGTTTCATTCCGTGCCGATCATGGCCAGCCGGTACGAATATGCTTTATTTTTCGTGGTGAGGCTGATAATGGCTGCTCTTTGAATGTTCAGTTGTTGCCTGTAACGCTACTGATGATATGAAAAATATCGAAAATATGTAAATATCGACTGCTTTATGGAGGATGATCAGATATTTATTTTAATTTTATTATTAATTTGAGTTTACGTCACTTAAATAGCACGCTTAGCCAGCTACAGAGAAACTGGTAGCCAGGCAACGGACATGTGACGGACAAATCTCAACGTCACTACACGCATTCTACCAGCATGGTTCGCCACGGTTAGCCAAACATGTTGAGAATTCCGGGCCGAGAACGGTTTGTAATCGTGCCGTGGCTTACCATTCTTAAAACTGTTCGGCCCGACGATGGAAAACCGGCTAAGGTGTTTCAGGGAGCTAAGAAAGGGTGCTTACTGATATAACACCCTTTAGAGTGGAGTGGACATTGTGTTTTGTAACTTTGCAGACATTTTTCATGCTCAAACAGCAACATTACACACTAAAGTTGGAAATGTAAAAAAGCATAATAGGACCCCTTTTATGTTATATTTCATTCAAAGTAAATCAGAAATGTGTCTTTTTGTTATGTCATGTAAATGCTTTAGTCTGACTGAAGCTATCTAGTCTAATATAAGACTAACAGCTTGGACAGACAAATCGAGATTGTGGCTCAATTCTAACTACCCTGGTGAACGAAGTCACCACAAAATCAAAATGGACAGTTCTTATTTTTTATGGAATACTGTGGTGTTAATTGTAAATAATTTATGTGCACATCATTACTTATTTAATTAATGTGCCTTCATAATATTTAATCAAAAAATGTGTAATCTTCAAATTTTTTGAAGATTACACAATATCAACAACATCGCTTGATCAACAACATCGCTTGTAACCTGTGTACTTGCACGAGGCCCGAGCAATAATCCCTTCTTTTCAGAAACCAGATGAGATCGCAGCAATTAGCAAACAAAAACTATTTAATCAATTCTCACTGAAAATTGATACTCGAAGAATTTTACTTGTATATGTCACAATATGTTCCTTGTCAAATCAACCAAATTTCTGAAACGTCCCCGGTTTAAATATCTTTTGTCAATTTTTTCTGAAGAAAGACAAACAAAAAATAGGGATGAAAGACAAAATATGAAATGCCATGAATGTATATTGACTCCACTATTATTGACTCCACTATTATTGATATTTGATTATACAGGGTGGGCCATTTATATGGATACACCGTAATAACATGGGAATGGTTGGTGATATTAAAGTCCTGTTTGTGGCACATTAGTATATGTGAGGGGGAAAACTCCTCAAGATGGGTGGTGACCATGGTGGCCATTTAGAAGTCGGCCATCTTGGATACAACTTTTGTTTTTTTTCAATAGGAAGAGGGCCATGTGACACATCAAACTTATTGGTAATGTCACAAGAAAAACAATGGTGTGCTTGGTTTCAATGTAACTTTATTCGTTCATGAGTTATTTACAAGTTTCTGACCACTTATAAAATGTGTTCAGTGTGCTGCCCATTGTGTTGGATTGTCAATGCAACCCTGTTCTCCCACTCTTCACACAATGATAGCAACACCGCAGGAGAAATGCCAGCACAGGCATCCAGTATCCGTAGTTTCAGGTGCTGCACATCTCGCATCTTCACACCATAGACAATTGCCTTCAGATGACCCCAAAGATAAAAGTCTAAGGGGTTCAGATCGGGAGACCTTGGGGGCCATTCAACTGGCCCACGACGACCAATCCACTTTCCAGGAAACTGTTCATCTAGGAATGCTCGGACCTGGCACCCATAATGTGGTGGTGCACCATCTTGCTGGAAAAACTCAGGGAACGTGCCAGCTTCAGTGCATAAAGAGGGAAACACATCATCATGTAGCAATTTCAAATATCCAGTGGCCTTGAGGTTTCCATTGATGAAGAATGGACCCACTATCGTTGTACCCCATATACCACACCAAACCATCACTTTTGTTGTTCCAACAGTCTTGGAGGGATCCATCCAATGTGGGTTAGTGTCAGACCAATAGCGGTGGTTTTGTTTGTTAACTTCACCATTCACATAAAAGTTTGCCTCATCACTGAACAAAATTTTTGGGGTCATCTGAAGGCAATTGTCTATGGTGTGAAGATACGAGATGTGCAGCACCTGAAACTACGGATACTGGATGCCTGTGCTGGCATTTCTCCTGCGGTGTTGCTATCAGTGTGTGAAGAGTGGGAGAACAGGGTTGCATTGACAATCCAACACAATGGGCAGCACATTGAACACATTTTATAAGTGGTCAGAAACTTGTAAATAACTCATGAACGAATAAAGTTACGTTGAAACCAAGCACACCATTGTTTTTCTTGTGACATTACCAATAAGTTTGATGTGTCACATGGCCCTCTTCCTATTGAAAAAACAAAAGTTGTATCCAAGATGGCCGACTTCTAAATGGCCACTATGGTCACCACCCATCTTGAGGAGTTTGCCCCCTCACATATACTAATGTGCCACAAATAGGACTTTAATATCACCAACCATTCCCATGTTATTACGGTGTATCCATATAAATGGCCCACCCTGTATATAATATAATTGATCATTGATAATCCACTATTTTGTCGAGGCGATCAAAATAAAATTTTTTACCTGAGATTTGGAGCAAGAAAAGTGCTTTTCCCCTTTTTGAACTGTCACCGTTGGCGTATAATGTAACAAAGATTGTTAAAGTAAACAGTAGAGATGCACCGATTGATCGGCTGGTGACCGGAATTGGCCGATTTTCACGTGATCGGCCATGACCGGCGACCGGCCGGTCAGTCTGACATATGCCGATTTTATGCCGGTCAAATGCACTCGGGCGCCGCATGATTAACCTTTTGAGCGGTACGGTCTCATATATGAGATTTGTCTGTGCCCATGAGAGTACGGTGCGGTGCCACATTTAGATGTTCAGTGACGTCGCATAACTGCCAGATTCAAACTGTGCTTTCGCGCGTTGGCTGGCGCTGAGCCAGAGTCGGACGCGTTCAGCGCTGTTATGGCACAACTAAGCAGTGTTTTCAACCTCATAATGTTTATTTTAGGTTTCAGATATTTAAATACACATAAGCAATACATTTGGAGTTTGTAAAACACACACTGATGTCTGTGGAAGCAGCAATAACAATCTATTCAAATATAATTTGCCGACATGTGTGTTATTCATATCAGACAAACATAGGGGAAGTAACTATAAAGTTTACTCTATTCTTCTCAGTTCACCGGCCACTTTCTTGCATTTATTTCGGAGAAACTGATTAATTCACGTGCTGTAAATCCGACTGACAGGACAACATTGCGCGGCGCCCATCTCATTATAAATCAAGATTAAAGGTTTTTAAACGACCACTCACTTACACGTATTTGAGAATCGGAATATCAGATAGGCTAGTTGATGACATGGTAAGCAAGTTTGTGAATATTTTGAATAAAAAAGGAAAAGTGAAATAAAAGCGACACACACATCTGTCATACAGTTTTATTGTGGCTGCGGTGTATCGCGTGACGCGTCGCCATGGAAACATTAAAGGGAACGTTCGCGAAAAAACTCACTCGGGGGGTGGGGGTGTCAGTTAGAATATTTTAAACTTACGCGTGAAAGGGTTAAAGAAAAGATGGAGAATAAATATTTGTGTGTGCTGTAAAGTGGTTAGAAAAAAATGTAATCGGAATCGGCTAAAATCGGTATCGGCAGGTCAAACTCAGTGAAAAATCGGAAATCGGAATCGGCCTAGAAAATTGTAATCGGTGCATCTCTAGTAAACAGGTTTATCTAATGAACCTACCAATCTCTGTGTTAAAATAAATTAATGATGCTGCCATCTTTCTAAAGTCATTTTTACCCCCCTGTAATAATTTGCAGGTGAAAATTGTCATTTTGACCCACTTGACAAAAATAGTTGATTACTCAGTAAATATACATTCATGACATGTAATATTTTTGACTTTCTTCATGACTTTTTTATCAATATCAAAGTTTTGTTTTTGGTGTACTTTAATGGTGTTTGCTGGAGGGGAAGGTTATCAGTGGATAACTTCCTCACATAAGTTACTCTAACTTAAATTTTATATATTCTGTCCTGTGAATATTGATCTTCTGATAAATTGTTTGCACTGTTCCTAATTTGTAACTCAGTTTGAATAAATTATTTGCTGAATGATTAAATTAACTATAACTTCACAAAACTTGGTGTGTATTCGTGGAATTGTATTTATTATTTTTAGTTTGACACGCATTATGAAATGGGGTTGTATGGAAAACAGAATATTGTTAAAAAATGTCCTGTTGGGTTAAAAAAAGTAAGAGTGAATTAATAATGATATAATTAGTTTTTTTCACTGCTTTATTCTAGTTAATCCCTTTGTTTCTTAACATAAGGACAGACAAACACATTTTTTTCCCTCCCCACTTTACAGTGGTGCGGCCCAAGAGGGTGCAGGCTTTGCCCTGATACTGTAGTGTTGCTTTGTGCAGTAAGCTCTGACTCACTCTTTGCTTGTTCAGTGGGAGGCTTTGGTTTCTGTGTAGGGGAAGGCCAGAGATCGGGTCTCCAAGGGGGGAGGCGGATGATGTGGTCTTACGCAATCAAACGCCGCCTCTCACTCCTCACCAGCTTTAGTGAACATTATCAACATCATCCACAGATAGCTGGAGGGCAAGTGTTGTTTCCAGGCTTATGCTATCTGGGTGGGCTTTAACAAACACAATATTAATATCTAATACCCACAATGTCTCTCTCCACTATTCTGTAGCATGTCAAAGTTTTTCAGTTTATATTCCAGAAGTTGTGAAACTCACGAATCACAAGTAGAGGGTCATGGATTCGCGTGCATGAAGAATACAGTGTGATTTTCAGTCCAGACTCATTGGAAAAACGTGCCTGTGTTGACAGTAATGCGGAATATTAAGTTGCTTCTTGCAGATATGTACGAGGTGAGCTACTGAGCAAGTTTAGTACTGTACATCAGAGCTGTAGAGCTGTGGCATGTCTGTGGCAACATCGAGTTGCTTCTTGCATATTTCACAACACTTTCAACGTGAAATATCTAGTGAGTGATGCTTAAAACATGTTCAGCTTCATCCAAAACAGATGAATGTGAATCTGACAATGTTTTAGTACATTGGTTGTTGTATGTCACAGCAGGTCGGAAATTAAATGTCCGGTGTGTGGCTCTAAAAGATACATTTTCTATTGTGCTTGAAAATAATGTAAACCCATACCCTAATCCAAACTTACAGTGTTAACAAAACTCATTTGCTGATGCAACCATCACATTTTAGCTGGCTTCTTTGAGCTCTTTTATCTTGATTCACAAGACTCGCTTCATTGTAAGTGCAGTGCTGTAGCATGTGAGCTGCTGAAGATCTAAGCTCAGAAAATCCATATGGAGCTGCATATATGTGATGCAAACATAAAAAAAATAATTAGTTATCGGGATGCAATGTTATTGGTATTTTACTGCCTATAGTGGTCGTTTTATGTGGGATGTAGGTTGAGGCACATTTTCCCAGGTTGGTAATTATGGCTTCAGCTTCCTCTCACCTGAAGAGCGAAACTCGCTTTGCCTCAATCCTCCTAATGTGATCCTAATTTAAAGTCTTGTGTTCCAATCCTCAGCCAAAAAGGGAACTGTAAGCTCTGGAGGAGATCCTTGTGCACATTAATGGATTTGGCC
This sequence comes from Rutilus rutilus, assembly GCF_951802725.1. Classification (NCBI taxonomy): domain Eukaryota; kingdom Metazoa; phylum Chordata; class Actinopteri; order Cypriniformes; family Leuciscidae; genus Rutilus; species Rutilus rutilus. Next base: position 33,824,264 of record NC_140213.1, read on the forward strand.
TGGTTTTTGGGTGGTTAATTATATCATTTTAATTGTGCAATCTGCCTTTTTTACTTTCTTTGTCTTTCCCCCTCCGTTTCTCGTTTCCGGAGTCATTCAGTGGCATAATGCTCTAGGATACGCAGTGATGCAAGACTAGGGAAATCTATGTTCCCAGACTAAGGTCGGCTTGAAGACACAAAGCACCTGGGTGATAAAGGGAAAGGCTTCTGACAGCCCCTGGTGTGGACTTCGTGCCGGTGTCGTGGTTCGGAGTGAATGTCTCTGTGGTGCAAGCGCCCGAGGTCACGGTTTCCACAAAGGCACTGATGATGCCACCTCTGGTCTGAAGCAGAAGGAAATGAACTCCTGCCAGTGGGGAGACTCTGCTCTTATTTGCCTCCTCCTGAAGCATTACACCCTCCAGCGTGATGTGCTCTGCCTTTATATAACACTTGCCCTTAGACGGTTGCACTCGAACAAAATCGACTGACTCTCATGAGTGGATACGCCACAGAAAGGGCTCTCCCTTTGGTTTGTGTGAGAACTATGTCGCTTGTTTAAAAGAGATTGCGAAATCGTGACTCGTTTTAATCCAAAGGTGGGGATGAAATATTTAACTGCTCACTGCTTGCTGCTTTGTATGACCAGTGTGTTTGGCTCTTTTTCAAAATCTCTCTCACTTTCACTCGCTGCAGAATTCATTTCTTTCAGGGCTAAAGCTGTTCCATTTCCCCATTAAGTTTCCTCTTTGTACGCTCAATTGTCAGCCTGTTCAACTTTTTACCTACCTGCGCACTGTGAAATGCATTGCCCCAAGAAATGCAGATTAATTTACAATGAGATTTGTATTTCAAACCATGACAATGAAGGCATTAGCCTTTTAGCTTGGTACTATTATATAAGCCTATGGCATACTAAACTTTCTTAGGCTCCAGTATGTGCCTTTTAAGAGTGAAGGCACTGTGCGTGTGTAAAATGAATATGCATATGTCTATATTCATAGTCTCGGAGGAAATAATGAGGCTCAAAATGAGAGCAGATGAGCAAGTTAGTGTGTGTCATTATGCATGTGTTTTGACTTACTCACTCCTTATGAAATTGCAACAGGATGCAACCGTTTATTGAGCCGCTTTCATCAGGACAAATTTACTCATCTTTGAGAGCCCGGTCTCATTTCACATGCCTTTTGTCGCTGAATCAAAATGGATGCCTGAAGCTGAATGTAAAACCACACTGGTTCCATTCCAACACATTACATTTCAGTAAAGAGCTCTTGTAAGTGGATTAGCTCAATATATACATACCCACACCCTAAGATGCATAATTCAGTATTTCACACCGTCTTAACAGAAGACCCACAGAGTACCTTAAGTTAATGCTAACATGGTCATTTACAAATTACATGTTTTTTCATCTTTCATTTTAAAGCTCAAGGTCAGGGATTGACAGATCATTTATTGTATTTTAGAGCCTTTTCTAACTGTTTATTGTTGCATCGTTAGCTACTTTTTATTTTAGCTTGAGTCTATACATTTTAAAAAGGGGCATTATGTTAATGATTTTACTATGAGCGCCAAGGGGTGTTCATAATGCTAGAATATTGCTTATTGTAGTCTGCACTACTTTTTTAACAATTAATGGATAACATACAGCCAGTCCTGACGTAAATCAGCTGGTTTTACATCATCCTGAAGGGGTTTATTTTGCAAAAAAATATTGTCTGACTGTACATTACCTCACTTATTACACAGCAACTTACCAAATAAATAAATAAATACACATGAAATATTGATTTGAGCTGAATTATTTTACTACGTGAGAAGAAAGTGTCCAGGGAACAGTAGAAGAGACATGAAACTAACACAGTTTGTGTATGCCAGTCAGTTCAGCATTTATTGTGATTGTTTTTTTGGGAAGCTGAATGAAACTGACAAAAATGCAAGAAAACTTTCATCTTTATAGGAAATCAAACCTTTTTCTTATTGCTAGTGAGAAGCAAACAAATTGAAACGTTGATAGTGACATTTAGGGCTGAACGATTAATTGCATTTGCGATAATATCATGATATGATAAAATGCGATTTTTTAACCGCAAAGCTGCGATTACAGTCTGGTCAGGTGACACGCGAAAGTAAACCAGTCTGTATTGCAGATGAAGCATCAACTTGGCACGCGACACATAGACCTGGCTACAGGAAATAACAGTTTGTTTAATTTATGTGATATTGTGTTATAGATTCTCTCCAACGATTCTGTATCGATTAAGATAATTTCAGATTTATGTCTGAGCTTAGTTTTAAACACAGATACGTGATGACGCATATGCTTTTAAACAACCGTATTCTGCTTGCTTCTAATTCCTCTGTCTCACACACACACACACGACACCACTCGAACCTTACGAGAAATAATCTTTAATAAAGTTCGGAAAAGTTGAAGCGAATTACAAGGACATTCGCGGGCTTCATTGCACAAGATATGAGATACGCGCGGTCTGCGTGATGTTACTGTACTTTTGTAGTGCGCGGTCTCGCCCGCCGGTATTTTACTTACAAATGTTCTACGAAGGCATCATATGTCTTGGAATGCAGTTGGCTTATATATTAAAAATATGAAAATCACCGACAGAAGCTGCTTTCAATTTCAAATACTCACGTGCGCTTTGCGAAGAGCGTTTGAGTATGCGGCGGTGAGCGAGTGTGTCTACGTGGTTAAATGTACTTGCATCTCAAAATGCTTTTATGACGCGAAATTAATGTGACAGTCAGTTATTAAACAGACAGGACAAACCACATCTTATAATTTCAAAAGAGATGAATACGTTCAGACAGCCTACTCTTAAATAGGCTACTGAAAGCACTCTTTGTTTATTGGTTGTAATATTTTTTTCCCTCTTTGTTATTTGTTTTGAAGCTATATTTGTTAAAATTATTAACATGTAATTGTATTAATTTAGTTTTTTAATGTGTAATTATTATAAGTAGGCCTACTTATAATTATGTAATTAAATATTTTAAGTTTTATTAATAAGATCAATTAAAGAAAAAAAATGTATCGGCTCATGAGGTGCCTAAAGATTCCCTTCCCTATTTTACAATGATTTATTGCTTGTTTTTGTTGAATAATAGAAAAGATAAAGAGCTTAAAAAATAATCGCATATTAAATTGCAATCGCAATATTGGTTAAAAAAATCGCAATTCGATTATTTTCCAAAATCGTCCAGCCCTAGTGACATTCACATCTAAGTGATTGGAAAGTCATTTGGCTGGGCAAGACATTATTTTACATAACCTCTAAAAAGCTCTTAAATCATAAATATCCACCATGTCTGAGTTTCTCCTCACTCACCATCCTTCTCTTAACACTGTGTCCTAACTACACGCGACGCGCGATAAAATGTGTCTCTTCCATGTTAATCAGAGTTTTTGTCCTAACCAGCCGAGACGTCGACACGTGACGATTCTATTTTAGAATGCTTTCTATTTTTCTGCGACGTCGCGCTGGAACAACAATCACAAAGTGTGGCAATGATAATCTCAGATACTGTTTGTGCTTTATTTAATGTTAAAAGCATGCAATGTGACTTTGAATATCATTTAGTGCTCCCAGCTTTGTAGCTGTAAAAGCAACAATGGATAATTCACCTCAGATCTTGAAATTAAACAAATGGTAACAAGAACGTTCTGAACAAACAAGTGTATTCTTTGACAAAGATTGTTTTAGCAACTCAGTAGCCTATGTATTTTTAATAATGTTTAAATGGTGTAATATTTGTCAATTTGATTATGTAGATTACTCTCTGGTGCTGCGCACTTGCCGCTAGACTCCGCCCATACGCTGTTCTGATTGGCTGTGGGGTTTGATTGATTTTGACGCATCGCAAAGTCGCATCTACTGTGGACAGACAAATTATTTGTCCCTGGAATCTTATCTCATCGCATCTGGTTAGGGCACGGTGTAAGATTTTACCAAGTTTCAGAGGGAGTTCAGAAATGCAGGGTTCATTTAGCACACTCGTTTTGTGTCTCTCTTCTTCCTCCCCTGAGATCTGGAGACATCATCTCAAAAAGTCTGTTAAGAGTCCTGCATTTGTAATGGAAATCATATTTCCCATCAAGAAAACTAGTTTGCTGATGTGTACCATTTAAATGCTAATTTGCAGGTTTACAAAAAAATGCTGACAGGTGGAGAAGTCTCAGTGAGTTGCTTTGGGTTTATGGGTGATCTGTTGTCAGGTTGAAATCACACTGAAAGGATATTTGAGTTTTTCACTCAACTATACTTTCAAAAGTGAAGTGTGTCAAAATTAGAGTTTCCAAACACTCCTCCCATCTGCCATTGGTCAATCAAAAATATAGTCCCGCCCAAACGTTGCGACGTTCGTCTGTTATAGAACAACTTAGTTTGAATAAACGAGCAGACACTGATTAACTACTTGATCGCCTAAATCAAAAAAATTAAATTAATATTTGTGTAGTGTTCAATGTTGTTATCGATAGAGATACGCGGATGGGGTATTATTTCATCCGCAAACGCATTACAAAACTCATCTTACGCACCAAAGTTTTTTGACAATTTCAAAGCCGCACCCGCCCGCCATCCGCTGATTGTTTTGCGGTCTATGGACGACGCAATGCTCTGCTGATGCGAGCCGCAAGAAGGCCCTTGTCTGTTCTATAAAGGATGCAGCAAAGATATTTAATGCTAATGTATGAGGCATAGGCCTACGCTGAGTTTCATTCATTTACGATGAGATGCGCTCTAGTTCACAATGCAATGCAAGTGAACGCGGCGCACCGGCGCCTCCATGTCACGGTTATTATATTGTCTGCTATATTTGCATACAATTTGTACAAAACGAAATTCGCTTTAAAGAACGGCTTTCTACAAAGCAAAACTTAATGAAGTGGTAAAAATCATGTCTGACGATTTACAAAACAAAACTTCATTAAGTGGTGAAAACCATGTCTCACGATATATTGCGCATCTTATGATCCTATCTTGTATTGTTTTTGAGCTAAAATGTAATGCACATCATATAGGCTATCTACACACGTATATGTATATGTTTCTTTTATCAAACATATAGGGGTAATTAAACTGCACGATCAGTTATCGGTAATGATATGTTTATTATTGCAAATGTTTTTCATTTGTTTAATAAATCTCATAATGATGGCACATCACTATATCATAGTCATAGCTTTTATTTATATCTCAAATGATTGGCGGTCGGTCAGGGGGTACTTGGCAAAGAATCAAATACAATTAGAAACGACGTAGACCATTAATAACACAAACTGTTAACAATTGTTTTTAATTAGTATTTAAACATTCTCTATGATAAAAAATGTTTGTAAAAAATATTTTAATAACACGGTTTTGGCGGTTATAGAGTTCTAATGACGGTTCAACTATAACCGTCGGTCTCATGGTTATATTTCTAACCGTCACACCCCTAGTGCTAAATACGGAATAGTTTTTGTGCAGATGGCAATGTTAACTAAACAATCCCCATTCAGATATGAATACGACTAATAACGCTGTATTATGTATGCCAGACAAGTAGTTGGCAATGTCTTTTTGTAAAGAAAGACTACACACCAGTCCTGCGCACATGCGCATTCAAACGCGCATGCCTATAGATCGAACACGTGCATGCCATCACCGTTTTCACAGATTCACGTTTTTGTAGTTTACACTGAGACAATAACTATTATTAGTTATCGTTTTCTAAAACTTTGAATTGAAACCTGTTTTCAAAAGTTTGCGTTTTCAGGCCACCAAAATGCTGTTGTCGTATAAATGAACGGCCAACACGCGGCATAAATATTATGTTTTTAGTTGAAAACGGTGTCGTGTAAAAGGCCCCTAAGATTGTGCTTCCGAGGATACTCGGCAAACTGGCCATTTTGGCATACATTTGTGTGTTCTTGTCTGTTCAAGCGCGAAAGAGAACTCAATGCGGCCGGCTCGATGTCTGAAGTGGCTTTCTGTGTGCAAAAGTAGTGAGTGTCTCAGACTCGATGCTCACGCAGGTTGCCAGTTTGAGGACACGCAACAGTAATGAGCGCAGATGACAATGGAAGGCAATGAGCCTTAGGCCGAGTTTTTGTCGCCAACTGGTTTTGTGAGATAGCCGACAAATGCCCGAAATCATAGGCGAATTGGTGCTCGTAGTGACAATCACGCAGTGTGAATGATCAAAGACGTGATCTGAAAGAATCGCAGACGCCTGTGAGATATTTGGCATGCTAAATATCTGGACCTGTCAGCGATTCAATATCCTGCTGTGTGAAAGTGTTCTGACAGAAAACTACATCGGCGATGACCTACAGCCAATGAGAGAGCAAGATACAGGGCAGTGGGAGTTCAGGGAGGAGCTATAGACCAGAATATCAGTATTTTAATAGATATATTTACAATTATATCAAACAGAAACTAAGCACAAACGTTTGGTTGACCAGCAGCAACAGCAGCACATTGCAAAATTATTTATTTACCCCTAACTCTCTTTGCAGAACACACCGTCCTTGCTCCCCTCGTCTTTCCAACCATTTCCTCCTGCATTAACTGTTTATTTTTCTCCTTTTCGCTGCAAATCAGCACACAGACAATTTGGATTGCCATCTTCTTGCAGGCTATCATTTTTAATAACAATTTCAGTCTCGCGCGAGAACTCACGTGTGATCTTGCGTTATTTCCTTATAACTTCTCGCGTGTGTTTGGTTGTGAAATGTAGTTTGCCGACCAGACAGAAGTTGTCGGTGATTCTTTCTTTTGTGAAGTCATGCAGTGTAAAACCCCCTGTTGCCGATCCATCGTGCAGTGTGAACACACCAGCAACCGAATGTTACCCCAGATAGTCATGCAGTGTGAAAAGAACAGTGACCCAACATCTTTGAAAATTGTGCAGTGTGAACTCGGCATTACACTGTAAGTTGATTTATCTGCGTTTTAATATGCCTCTGCTCATAGAGCTTTTTAGTTGGATGACAAGGCTTTTTAGTCTAGTATAATCTCCCATGGCTACAATTCTCTGTGTTTTTCGCCAATTGGTAACCTGGGGTGTGGAAATACCATTGGGTAAACTGGTAGTGGGAGGGATCACACAGCCCAAAACAAAAACAGACATTCCCACATAGAACACAAATTTCAAAGTAGAAAAACTGGCATTTATGCATTGCTTTTCTGAGAAACAAGTATGTGAACTTAGCATTTTTTCCTAGATATCTGCCAACATATTATGGTGGTGTTATGCTTTAGTACAGTCCCAAAAAAAAAAAAAAAAATAAAATAAAAAAAAATATATATATATATAGCACCTTTAACTGCATGTCACTGAATCTAAGACATCTTAAAAATACTTAAACAGCCTTGTGTTGTTTTCTTAGTCTTCCGGTGTTTTATAATTGAACAGAGGCAGCCTGCTGAAGAGTCTTTGTTTTGAATAGTGTCTTGCCAAACGGAAAGGAACTCGCATGCATATCCAGATTTTTTTTCTTTTTGTCCTCTTTATCTCAATGAAGAAGAGGAAAGAAGCCACAGACCCCCCATGGCTGATTAGAGAATAATGCTGGAGCCGATTGTTTGTGGCAGGTTTTATTGGAGCTGGTTATTGGATGCGTTTTATTGATGGCTCTGTTCAGGGAATTCCAGGTAATGAATGATTTATGCACAGTTACATAATTCAGGTCTTTGCACATGCTGAAACTTCAGATCACATGCATTGTCTATACTTGCTGTGGAAAGTCTTTCTGCTTTGGCAATGGTCTAACTCCTTTATGTATCAAAAGCTGATGATAAAGGAGACCACATGCCACAGAGACTGAATCAAACCGGCCGTGAATTTCATTTTCTTCTGGCTTTCATTATGTGTTCTGTCCTCTCTCTCTCTCTCTCTCAACACTGGAGTTGAAGGAACAGTATAGTCAAAAATGAAAATTCTGTCATCATTTGCTCACTATCGTGTTGTTCCAAACCCATATGACTGTCTTTTTTATCTTTTAATATTCTTTCTTTTACAACAAAAGCATTTAATGACCAGAGTCTGACAAACTCCAAAAAGAACAATGTAGCGCCATAGCCTACACTGTGGGCCCCACAAATATTAACACCCTTGGTAAATATGAGCAAAACTGACTGTGAAAATTTGTTCTTGCCATTTCTTCGTTCATTCAAAATATTCACAACAATCTAACATTTAATTTAAGTTCATTTACACAAAATAAAATGTGGAATAAATATGGTTTTCTCCAAAATATGTGTGCCAAAATTATAATGAGTAAAGTATATTCAGTTATACAAGTATGTTTTTAAGTTCACCTTAGTGATCAGGAACACTTAAGTGATAAGTCATGACATCACTGGGCTCTAAATATAAGTGACACACAGGCCAAATTCCTGTAGTCATGCATCACTATTGGAAACTCCTGAAAATACAGTAAGGATGTGTGACAAAAGATTGGTGAGATGCACAAATCATGAAATGGCTATAAGATAATAGTTTCATTGTTAGAATACTCATTTCCACTATCTGGGCAATAATTAAGAAGTTGAAATTAACTGGAGATGGTAACAATCTACCTGGAAGAGGACATGTAGCTATATTTGCCCCACACATACTGAGGGAGGATGGTTTGAGTCGCTAAACAAATTGTAAGGATCAATGTTGGAGAATTGCAGATGCTAGTTGGGTCTTGGGGTCAAAAAGTCTCAAACTATGATTAGACCAAGCATAGCCATGTTGTAAAGCCACTGTGAAGTGGTGGATCTTTAATGCTGTGAGGCTAACAGAAAATAAATCAACACCTGACTGGCCTGTCAGGTAGCGTAAATGTGGTTGGATCTTCCAGCAGGGCAATGATCCAGAGCACATCTCAAAATAACAGAGTACTTAACTGACCACAGAATGTTTTGCCATGGACAAAGCAGTCCCCTGACCCAAACCCTATAAAAAAAATAAAAAATAAAAACCTTTGGAATCGAATGAGCTAAAGAAAAGATTCCACAAGCATAAACATCTGAATCTGAAGGATCTGAAAAGAATCTGCATGGAGGAATGGTCTCAGATCTCTTGCCATATGTTCATCAACCTTAAGCACTGTAGGTGAAGGTCCAGGGGCCTCATTTATAACCGTTGCGTACGCACAAAACAGGCCCTGAAAGAGGCGTACGCCACTTCCAACGCACAAGTTGTGATTTATAAAAACAAACTTGACGGGAAAATTTGCGCACCTGCACGCAAACTCTGACCCATGCGTACAAACGTTTTGGAGATGGAGCAGTTTGGCGACACCGATGGTGAGCTGGAGTTAAATGTCTTTTTGGTCACTTTTAGACAGAAAATCTAAAGACATAACTTATACAGAAAGATAATACAAAATATAATTTCACTCACCAAGCTTATCACTTGAAGCAAATATCCATCCCTTCTTAAATGTCCGCGCCAGCGAGCGCGTTGGGCCGTTTAGTGAAACTGACGCAAATAACAGTTTCAATAAATAAAATAATGATTTAAACTATGTTTTACTTCTGATATAAACATTTAGATTAAATATGCCATTCAAATGAATGGAGTTAAACACTTAAACATGAAATCATTACTGAGAAGTTACAACATTTTTTTATTGCCTATTCAGTCAATAGAAATATTTGTTGTGGATGCGATGTTTTTGAACACTTTTCCTGTGGCGTGCTGTGTTTTAATGTTTTAACCACAGAGATAATTGCTATCATGATAATACCAGATTGTCTGAGAAAATAGTTTCGTGCAAATAATGCCCAAGGCCTATCTGTTTCCATTAAAAATTTAAATCAATTAAAAATACAATTCAGCCAGTGGAAAAGATTGAGAAAAACTTTTTCTGAAATGTATTTTACACTATTTGATTTATGTATTCAAAAACAAGGCAAGGATAGGCAACTACATGATTTTTATTAATGTAATGTGTCTTGTACTGTTAAACGTTATCACGTGGATGAATAATCATATGCAAATGATATGCAGATGAGGATCTGCATAGTAAAACTAGGCGTTGTAAACTCCATATGTGGTTATTTCGGGGTGGAGACGCATGTGCGCACAATCTTCCGCTGACTGGGATTTGTAAAGTGAATTCTGTGCAGGTTCTGGCGTACGGACGGTTTTATAAGTCTGAATATTTTTTTGCGTTCGCCATTTTTGGCTTTCGGGCGCACGTACACTTTTAGTAAGGTTCCTACGCACAGTTTTATAAATGAGACCCCAGAGCTGTTATCTTGGCAAAGGGAGGTTACACAAATTATTAAGTAATGGGGTGCCAAAAACAGTGGAATACATAAAAAAAAAAAATGTATGATTGATTTTTAATTTTTTTATTTTGTTACATTTTTAAAAGGTTCTATTTTTGTGAATATTTTGAATGAAAGACTATGAGGAGAAATTGCACAAAAAAAAAAATATATATATATATAATTACCAAGGGTGCCAACATTTGTGGAGGCCACTATGTATAGAGGAGTGTCAAGTCAAGTCAAGTCAAGTCAAGTATATTTGTATAGCGCTTTTCACAATACAGATTGTATCAAAGCAGCTTCACAGTATTAAATTAAAATAATACAACAAGGTTTGTTTCTAGTGGAATTTATTGATTGATAAAATCAAATTAAATATCCCCAGAATATCCCCAACTGAGCAAGCCAAAGGCAACAGTGGCAAGGAACCGAAAAACTCCATCAAGTGACCTAATGGTGTCCTAAAACTCCATCAGGTGACCCAATGGAGAAAAAAAAAAAAACCTTGGGAGAACCCAGGCTCAGTCGGCTGAAGAGCCTGGCTGAAGAGATGCGACTTTAATCTAGTTTTAAACTGGGAGAGCGAGTCTGAGCAACGAACACTATCAGGAAGGCTATTCCAGAGTTTTGGAGCTAAATGTGTTTGAATTTGGAAATTATTACATTTATTTGATGTTTTTGAAATAATTTTCTTATGCTCACCAAGGGTGCATTTAATTTATGAAAATACAGTAAAACACTTTAACACAAATTCAACACTTTAATAATCATAAAATAAACCAACAAAACGAACGTATAGACGGCAGCCCCTCATGGACAACTGCCGCCACATATAAAACAAAACATAAATTATAGGTCAGGCCCTCTCTCGTCCTTCACCATCGTCGCTCCTCCTTTTATGTCTCTGCTCCTCCGTGAGAGATGCGCGCATATATATATATATATATATATATGCGTCGCGCATGTGTCGCTCATGTGTCGCTCATCAGCAATCACGCCACCGGCCTCGCGCCGTTCTCCCATGGCCCTCTGCCTCGTCCTGCTCGCCACAATCACTTTTTACAGTGAATGGTTTTTGAAGGATCACGTGACACTGATGGCACAATATTATCTTTTTTTGGATGATTTTTTCAGCAAATGTGGATATGCGGCTATTTTAAGCTTCCAGCTCACTTTATTAATTAACAATAAAAACATTTGTAGACTGTAGACTATTAAAAAGTATGTCACATCAGTCACAGTCTTGCTCTTGCCTTCCCTGCGTTGTATTCATGAATGTTTTTACTTTAAAACCTCCCGTATTGTCGCTGTATGTTTCCTCTTGAGGAAGACTAGCTTTGTCAGGAGACTGGTTATCGCACCATGTTTGATTTGTCTGTCTCTTATCTGAGCGTGGCGATAAGAAAAGGCATCCGCCAGAATGCAGGATATATCAGGACAGGCTGAAAGACTGCTTTTCCTCTTTTTCAGTCCGTCTTCGGAAACCTTATCCAATGATGTGAATACCAATTGCTGTGTTATAAGGTACAGCCAGTATTATGTCCGTATTCTTCAGTTAAATCAGCATACATGTTATTCCTGTGATTAATTTGTGCAAAGCAGCTCTACATTCTGTCTTGCTGGTCATCACTGTTACGCCCCTGCAGCACTTGAGAAAAATGCCGGAGAAAATCGCTGCATGTTCCACCCTCTAAGCAGGCAATTGTGCATTAATGCGCCAGTCTCATTCTCTGTAGCTAGCAGGACGTATTGCCCTTCACCTTTTCGTATCTGTCTATGAACGTAGGATAGTAAAATAATCTTAATTTATTCAAAGGGCAGCCAAGGTCTCAGATTAAAGGAGGCATTTGCATGAACTGGAGAACTCTTCAAATGATCATGTGACATTGATGTAGGACCATTCACAAGTGAAAGAAGAATTATTAATTAAGATTTTATTAGAGAAGGGATTGTCATGCATATTGAATGTGTTTGGTTTATATTCTCTCTGACATTTCATGGGCCTTGGATGCAATATTTCATCACTGTTGAAAAAAAAGTGCAAAAAAGTGTATATACCGTACTAACATCTGTTTATTATTGTCACACTCACATTTATTTTTGTGAGACAACCTAAAAATGGTTGTGGTTAAGAATGTATTTGCAAAAATAAGATGAGGGAGGGGGTCATAATTATTTCTCATCGTCGTTTTCGGCCTGCCCTAGTCAGGATGCTTTCTGCGGTTCATTCATGTCTTTGCTGCACCATAAAATCTTATAATTGTCTTGTTAATCTGTATTGAGGACAAGCTGTAAATCATATTAGTAAATGGTGATCATGTGATTGAATGAGTGCAATATCACAGTATAGCATTGCAGTTTATCATGAAAGTGTAGTTGTTATGACTGTCACGACAATGGAAGTGAAAAGCACACATTCGCCTTTTTGCAAATGGGCAGTTTTGTGTAAATAGGATGGTGAAGTTGGCACTCAAGGTTTTTTTTTTTTTTTTTTTTTTTTTTTGTCAGTACTTGAAGTACAAAGTACTTGAATATTTAGATTGAAAAATGATCCAATTACACGGGGCATGCAGAGTTCATTCTGGAGCATTATGATCACGGAAAGTCTCACTTTGTGTCAGTTTAGCAAGTCCGTAAATGCTGGGTTGCCAGCCTGAAGGCATCCCTGTCAAAATCTCTCTCCGGGTTCAACACATCTCACCCATTAGCTTCAGCACCATACATTCATCCTGTGACGGCCCACAGATGGCTCCTAATTAGCAGGGAAATTAAAAACGGTAGACAGAGGCTGGAGAAAAGGCCCATGGCCGCATTGAAGGGTCTTTTTAAGGACTCTGGGAATGGTCATTCAGCTAATGCATCATTTATGCAGATGATGGTGTCAACACAGTGGCTGTAGGAGCTTTTTTGATGTCCTGATGTCTCAGAGGACAGGACTCTACATGAATACATCTGTCTATAGCAGGGTTTTGTCTTGCACAATGTAAAACTAATGCACTCTTGTCCTTATTGCTTAAGACTCCAGGATAGTTTCCCTTATAGATTATATTTGCTTAGAACACCAAATAAGCCAGGACCACCACTGCGAACAGGGCATTGTGAAGCAACAAGTTACACTGGACCCTTATATACAATACAACAACAGCATAAATTCACCCATTCAAAAAGTTTATAATATTTACTCTGCCTCAAACTTTCGTGGTGCGTCATGCCAAAAAAAAAAAGCGCAGGTGCTGATACGTTGGATGGGTTTATTATAAGTGAGATGCTCTCGTTCACTCTAAGACAGAGTGTTAGCCTACTCAGTTCTGCCATCCAAAGGCAAAAGCCTGTAACTTAGTTTTTGGTCGAAAAACCTTCTCTACCATGTGGATGTATCTTGAGTCAATTTCGTTGTTTTTTTTCGAAAAATAATGGATTATCTTAAAAGTAACTTCCAAAAGCCCATGAGAAACCAAGGCAGAACACCGTAACACCAGTTACCACGGCTTTGTTTTGGAACGCTCAAATTGAGTCACTGTGCCGGTCTTCTATTAAATAATGCTACCTATCAAATTGTACGGTGTTCTGCCTTTGTTTTACTGTCCATTAAAATTGAAATTACGGTGTTGCCTGTGTACTTTGTACAGCTGCCATCAGTCCCTGTAACTTCTGATGTCCTCAGAGCTTTGTCCTAAACAAACTTGGTCAGAACATTAAGTCTGGTCTGAACCCGTTCCATCGACACACGTGCAATATCGATCGCGAAGGATAAATGCAGAGTTAACAGAAAATTGTTACACATGCCGTAGCAGGTGAATACAACAAAGAACTAAAGCCCTGCCTCACCCAGTTCGGGTAGAGGACCTGGTTGAAAAACACTCAAGTACAGTCGAGCCAACGCTGGACTAATATGTCACAGGGAGTGATAATAATGAAGCAACAAGTGTATTGGTGTATACACCATAATGAAGCAACAAGTGTAGCCTACTGGTGCATACAACATCAGACCAGCTGTTACAAGCGGGTTATATAGACAATCACAGCGTCCGGAATAAATCCGTGGGACAAGCGAAGTGCACAAGCACAATAATAGGACAGACAGAAACCCCTGCATACTGAAAAGTCGTAAAACACAGAAGGTTGTGCTATAAATGCAGTAGTCATCTAGGTAGTCCAGAACGCACTCCCTACTGAAGCTCAAAGGGGAAAGCACTGCGTTTATACTTTTCGTGAACGTGCGAGGAGCGCGACACCTCCAAATTGAAACACAAATCTCAGGAAGCGCCTGTGATAAAGGGGCTATCTGACTGTGAAATTGTATGCGTCTTTTAGGTCCACCGCTACACTGAAAAAAAGGATTTATTGACTTAGTTGAATTTACTAAAAAAATATGTTAATTGGTTCCACATAATTCATTTTAGCTACATTTAAACAAATGCATTACGTTGAACTAAGTTCAACTTGATGCATTTGTTTAAAGGAGTCATAATGTTGTTTTAACTTTGGTACCCAATGCTCTATTATAGTCTTTCAGGCACTTCTAAAAAAGAAAAGTGGAAAAAAAATCAACACAGAGCCCCTCAGACCCTTATTTCTAAAGGCATTATTGTCTCGCGAGATCTGATGCGATGTTTTGGCTGTCGTGGACGGTCATTATAATAATGCAAATGAGGGGCGCGTTGATTGGTTGCAGGAAGGAGGGGGGTTGACACCGCAGGTAACTTCAGCATCATTACAAACTGACATGGCGCAAGTTGTCAGAACCCGACCCGGCCGCGACATATGGGATTCAACCCTACATGTTTGAGCCGGACTCTGAACCAGAGCTGGAAAGGGAAGATGTAGAGTTGTTGGATGCACGTCTACATCAAGATGTCTCTGAATGGTAAAGACAATCATTTTGACTGAGACATACATTAACATCAGTTCGAGCAAAAACGTGTGTTGCTATTTTCTCCCACATAAATTTACCTTTTATTTAATGTAGATTACATTAACGGAGATGTAGTTTTTTTTTTTTTATCAGCTTACAGTGGTTTTGAGATTTTTACTATCATGTGGTGTTTTTGCCTTGTTTCACGTTGTGGTTATTTAGACATTCAATATGTTTCTTCTTTAGACATGCAACGTGATGTTATACTTGCATTTAAACAGTTTTAGCCACTGAGCATGGACTCCTGTACCGTCACTACTGTAGCTGCTAGTGTAAAACAAAGTGGAAAGATGTGGCTAGCATTCGTAGAGTCCATTCCCCGTGTTTACCTCGAAGGTAACGTTACATACAATAGCCGCATTAGCAGTTAGCTGCTATTTGTTAACCACAGTAGAGCAATAAAAACACAGTCTTACCTTTTCAATTTCTGGCAAGTCCCTGATGGTTGGGATGGCACCTTTTCCCAAACGGAGCTTCGAGGCCAAGTTCGCCTGATATTGCCCCAAATTTGTAAATGATTCCGGTGTAAAATGTTTAGCACACACACCTAACGATACGCCACTTGAAAGAGTTGTTGGGACAGCGTCATTAAAAATGAATTTCCTCCACTGTTCCCTGATAGTTTCGTCCGTTTTTGGTAGATAAAACACATTTGCATGTTGTTTGTGGCAGTCACCCACAGAGCATCTCAAGTGTAGGCTACACTCGGTTTCTCCATCTTTCTCGAGTCGACTAAACTGAATCTGAGGGGGAGAGGGGCGGGCTTCCCGCGGCATAGGTTTGCGGTGTCCATATTTGGTATATCCTCCCCCGTCTTGACGTCAAGAGGGGGAAGAAATCAAAATCTCGTTTTTTCGTGCGCGTGCACGTGGCCTATTTTACAAACCCTGAGGTAAACAAACGCTTCACTTTTAAATATCGGCTTCCCGGCCAGTGTACAATCATTATGCAATCATAACATACATTGATTCTCGTGGAAAAGTGAAATTTCTACATTATGACTCCTTTAAATGTAGCTAAAATCAATTGCGTGGAACCACTTACGATAAAAACATTTAGAAAATTCAATGAATTTACTGAAATCATTGAATTTACTAAAAAAAATTATCGTAAGTGGTTCCACACAATTGATTTTAGCTACATTTAAACAAATGCATTAAGCTGAACTTAGTTCAACGTAATGCATTTGTTTAAATGTAGCTAAAATCAATTATGTGGATCCAATTAACATAATTTCTTTTAGTAAATTCAACTAGTCAATGAATCATTTTTTTCAGTGTATAAACCAGTCCCCGGGTCGAATGTGCATTTGTTTTATCATGATCATTTTGAACGCGTGCTTAGCAAGTCTTATGCCACTCGGGTTCTTACGCCACTGTGTACCAATCAAGACACTCTTTACCGCAATGGAGGCATTTTGTCATGTCTAATGTATTAATAATGCCATCAGAATGCAACCAAAGCACAGGATAGCAATGAGTAGATGGCTATAAGTAATTATAAATCATACAAAATAAATGCCATGATCACTAGATTTTATACAGGTGTTACCATAATGATTTTGTTAATGGTAATCAGCAACCAAATATTGATAATGTGGAAGTTACTGCCTTTTGCCTTTGACATGACTTCTCACTTTTTGCTGACAATACAAAGGCAGAGTACAGTAACTTTAAAATAGTGGTCAAAAGTCAAGGTTGAGCTCAAGCATTTTTTTATGTAGATAATTTAAGGTAAGGTAATTTTTATCACTAATACATCTAATTGGCAGATTTCCAGTGTCCTATCTATAATTAATTTGCGGGACAACTAAAAATCTTTAAAGAAATTTTTCTCAGTTCCACACTCTAGCGAGTTAAGCCTTTGTAGGGCAGTGTTGCTTTCTCATGACACACAACTAAAAGTATTTCTAATATGTTGGACCTTTTATTGAAAGTAGCCCTCTTTTTCCTGAGGCATGCCTTCACAAGCACCCATATAAGCTCTATTTTTGGGGTTTGAGTTGGGTGAGGTGCTACACTTGAAAGGGGTGCTAAGAGAAAAAACAGAAAGCACACTAAGCAGATTACTCTGCTAAACTTCCTGAGATCAGTGTGTACATTGTCTTAGTAATGAGTCCATCACCGTGTCAGAATCTTGACAACCGTCCACCGCTAGTGACCTTGATGCTGTCGCACAGACTGGACAACTGTTATAGATCAATCAGAGCTGATGTATTAATCTATTACACCTGTCAGGCTGCACGTCCACTCTCACCGTGCATGAAAAAGCGGATGTGAGTTATGACACTGCAGTTTAGAGAAGCATAGATCAAGACGGATGACATGGGTGACACTTGAAAGTGTACTTTGAAGAAAAAAAAAAGAAAAAAAGAAACGAAATCTGCTTTGTCACACCAATGTCTTTGCAGGGTAGATTTTGTTTTGTACTTTTTTTTTTTTTCTTGAAAGAAAAGAATTTAAATGGGGCTGTATATGAATATTTAAAAGAACTTAAGGCAGACCTTTACCAACTGAATCATTCTTGGCCTGAAAATGTTGTGGGCTATTGTTTGGCAGGGCTTCTGGTTACAAGAGGGGATTGGGTACTTGTCGTTTAGCAGATGCATTTTATCCAAAAAAATCAAATAGTCATTGAACAAGCAGTAAGAAATAAAACTGATTTAAGTTTTACTGTATTTAAATTTGTAACACTTCAAGTACAAAGATCAAATAAATGGTTCTCGGCTCATTGTCTGTCAGACATAACGTTTGAACAAACAAATGAGTCATCTGAGTTAAATCAGTTAGGTGGTGAGTTGTCCAACTGATTCTACTCATGATTCAGTCTAATGACTGAATGTGTTGTACTTAGTCTCATTTGCCGGTTTGTTTGACTGATTCATTAAGAACCACACTTAATTGAGCAATTCATTTACCAACTGGACAGCACTTCACACGTTTTTTTTTTTTTTTCTCTTCTTTTTTTTTCTTTTTTTTTTTGCATGCAGTCAGTAAGTACAAGTCAATAAAAAAGTTTACTTTTTTTCAATGTTATTTTGCAGTGCCCAGTAAGATAATTTTTGGTTTTGAAAAAAATATATATCTTGTGCTCACCACGGCTGCATTTCTTTGATGAAAAATACAGTAAAAACAGTAATGCTGTCAAAATTATTGCGGGGTTTTTTTTATGTCTACTTAATTTTTTTAATGTATTCTTGATGTTTTTGATGGCAAAGCTTATTTTTCTACAGCCATTACTCCAGTCTTGGAGTACTCAATCATTTAAATATACTGATTTGGTGTTCAAGAAACATTTCTTATTTATCATCACTGTTGAAAACAGTTGTGCTGCTTAATAGTTTTGTAGAAAGTATATATATACACACACACACTACCGTTCACAAGTTTGGGGTCAGTAAGAATTTAAATTTTTTTGGAAAGAAGTTAAAGAAATTAACACTTTTATTCATCAAGGACACATTAAAGTGATCAAAAGTGGCAGTAAAGACTATTTCAGATAAATTATGTTCTTTTGAACTTTCTATTCATCAAAGAATCCTGAAAAATAAAATGTATGGCGGTTTCCACAGAAATATGAACTGTTTTCAACATTGATAATAATCATAAATGTTTCTTGATCATCAAATCATCATATTAGAATGATTTCTGAAGGATCATGTGACACTGAAGACTGGAGTAATGATGCCGAAAATTCAGCTTTGATCACAGGAATAAATTACACTTTACTATATATTCACATATAAAACAGCTGATTTACATTGGAATAATATTTCACAATTTTTACTGTATTTTTAATCAAATAAACGCAGCTTTGCTGAGCAGAAGAGACACTTTTAAAAACATTAAAAATCTTAGCGACCCCAAACTTGTGAACGGCAGTGTATATATTTATTTCAACATAAACAATTTTATAAAAACATAAACCTGAACTTCAAATGGCAGACAGTATCTGTAATGTCACGACAATCTTGCCTGGAAACGGAAAGTGATAGTGATTCTTCTCGGTTCCTCAATCTTGTTACTCTACCTTGATTGCTTTAGAGTTTCAGATATATTCAAATTACGTACAAGTAATTACTCGCTAAGATTTTTGAGATACCACTAATTATTTCTAAATCAATTAATCCATTTGAGGTTGATGAGTCTGAAGTTTTTTGCATGGTTTATGGTCTGTAATGAAGTTCCTGAAATGAATGACAGTCAATTACCTGTCAAATTTCAATCTGTAGCTATTTTGTAGTCTGGTGTATCTGGCTTGCAATCTCTGATTATCCTTGCTTAGGATTCTACATGGAATAGTAAAACAAATCTGAAGTGATCCATTTTCCATGAAGGCAACATTTACATTTTGGATTAGCAATGACTTTTCAGTGATTAGATAACCTTTTGACCACATTTAAAGCCACATTTAAATGCACTTAATATGCGCATGTGTTGCGATCTGATTGTGATTGGATCACAGAAATCACATCGTGGGTAAATAGTAAATTACACATTTCACAATTTTCCTGATGTAAATGGTATTTAACATTTTACACAGTAAATGCGACCGGTGTAAAGTAAATGCTTACCAGATATTCTGTCTGGACACAAAATGCATTTTAACAGTGTTGGTAATGTGAGCTATGTAATCAGATTACTTTTTTCAAGTAAAGCATTACTTTTTAATTTAACAAAATATACTTTTTCAAATAAGTAACTCAAGTTACTTTGTTTTTTCCATTTATTGACTGACAGCTCTCCTGTCCCCATGTTGAGCGAAATTCGGGATTAAGTGCAGAGGCGTTGTGTAAACATGATGGTTATTGCAGTTCTTGACTAAATGTGAGCAGGCATTTACTCATCTTGCACAAAATCAGTATTCCTCAAGATGAATAAAAACCGTCAAATGAAAACCCAGAATATTAAGCAAACTGCAATAATTAGGCTAAATGTTAAATAATACAAATATACTTTATGTATTTAATAGGGATGTACCTAAAGCCTAAATAAAAAAAATAAAAAAATAATTATATGGAGCCCCTAAAGGGACATGGTTAGGCTTGCTGCAGTAGTTGGTTTGGTTACATTATAGTACATCAGATTTCACTATATTGTGAAGATAGTGAAGAAAGATGACTGACAGGATGATGTCGGAGGATTTGGTGCGCAACAGATCCAGAGCGTCATTGACAAATATCTTATCTTTTTAAATATGTGGTCAGTACCACCACTACCTATAAATAGAGTATGCGTGATCATGAATTCGGAAGTGAAAGTAAATATTGAGTGTGCATTCCACAGAGATACTCAATCCATCCAGGAAGTCTATCCCTTAAAGGGATAGTTCACCCAAAAATTAAAATGTTGTCAATACTTACCCTCAAGTTGTTCCAAATCTGTATGAGTTTCTTTCTTCTGTTGGACACAAAAGAAGATATTTCAAAGAATGTTGGTAACCAGTTGACGGCACCTATTGACTTCCATAGTATTCCATAGTATTTAGTCAGTGGCTACCGTCAACTGTCTGGTTACCAGTATTCTTTAAAATTTCTTCTTTTGTGTCCAACAGAAGAAAGAAACTTGTACGGGTTTCGGAACAACTTGAGGGAAAGTAATTAATGACAAAAGTTTTATTTCCCTGTACAAGTGCTATCCCTGTACAAGTGCTAAAGTGAATCAGCGCCTATAAAGGCTGTTGTAACCTTTTCTGGTTTATTGTAAGTTGTTTTTTAGGGTTTTGCTTGTCATTTTAGACTCTTAAACCATTTTAGATGGTTTAGCTGCAGTACACTACGCACATACCTTTTTTGCTAAATATTTTCCTTTGCCAGGTGTGTGGTACGGAGCCCTCAAGGCTTTTAACACGTACATAAACGGTCCTTACTGACATGTTAACATTTTGGCGTTTAAATAAACCAAATGCTCAAGGCATATTACTACAAGCAGCTGTGGTTATTGGCCGACTGTTTTATAAGGTTCAGATCAGTTTCATGATGGGGGGTATAAACCTGTTTTTATATAGGGGAAAAAGGAAGAAAATGCTAAGCCACAGCTGTGTAATTATCTAAAATGTCTTTAAACCAGCATTTCTGAGAGGGTGTTCAGAATCGATTTAAATCTCATCCAGGCGAGAGAAAGGCAGAGAGTCACAGCACATTACGGAGCTTTTATGTGGTCTTTGATGCAGCTTTGCGTGTACGTAATTTGGTGT
The DNA here is from genome assembly GCF_951802725.1 of Rutilus rutilus. NCBI lineage: Eukaryota > Metazoa > Chordata > Actinopteri > Cypriniformes > Leuciscidae > Rutilus > Rutilus rutilus. The sequence continues at coordinate 33,845,632 of NC_140213.1, forward strand.
CACACTGGAGAGGAGGGGACCTCTGACTGTGACCGAAACAATCAGCAGTCCTAAAGCAAGTCTTCCGCTGGAATAGAAGTGTAAATGGCATTCCAGCGTGTATAAGTGGTCCACTCATACCCTATGAGTGGACCACTTATACACGCTGGAATGCCATTTACACTTCTATTCCAGCGGAAGACTTTACCTGCTAGTAAACCCAGACATGGTTGACAAACCCTCACTCTGGTTGCACGTCTGGCGCTGTTTTATTGAAGGAAGTCCATTTCAGCTTTGGAGTTTTGCAAAAAACTCAAGCTTATCTACCACGTCTTATTGTTTTGATTAGAATATTATTGAGGAATAGGGAGGATGATACATAAAAAAAATGAATAGCTCAGAGAAAATTATCAAGGAGGAAAATTATGAATTTTGCATGAGTAGATCTGGAAGGAAAGAACAGGTTGAATGGATGACCAAAATATGGATAAAAGAGACACATGGTCTTTGTTGAACAAACCTGAATAATGCTCTATTAATTGGGGATAATGTATTCCAGTGGCAGGTCTTGCTCAATCACTTGAAAGACTTGAAGTTAAACACAATTCCATTGGTTCTCTGAGGACAACACTTAAGTTCACATTAAAATATTTTATAAAGTAGTTTAAGCTGAAACCTAATTTCGCTTCTCTTTTCCTGTAGTTTGTAGTTTTAAGTCATATGAACCCAGTCAGAAGACGGTGCCTTTCTAAGAGAAAACAACTAAGCCTTTTTGAGGAATTATTTAATTTAATTTATTTTTCATCCATTCATTCATTCAATATCTAGGCTATACTTCTATTCTTATGTTACATTTATTTATTTACAATAGTTATAGTACTTGTGTGGTAATGCTGTAGTTTGATGCTTTATTCCAAAGTAGACTCGTTAGAAAACATATTGACATAAGTCACAGAGATGCATATCAAACTTGGAAGGATATTTTAATAAATGATACTGAAGTGCACTGCAAAAGTGTTGCATGCTAACTTCACTGAGTACATAGTTAGGTAGCTACAATTGTCAGAAAATTCACAGTACATTTATTCAAAGGGATTGTGTACATGCACAAAACCCAACGTTCTTTTTTTTTTTTGTGAGCAGTCAAACTCTGCTGGCTCAGTCTTCACTGTTGTGCTGCAGAGTAGTAATCAATACTTTATATGTTCATTTCCGTTTACACTTTTGATTGACTTTTGCCTGTGAGAGCCAGGCTCATCCAGAGGCACTCTGGAGCTAAGCCGGAATGAGCTGGAGCGGACTGGATTTGAGCTGGGCCGGGTCAAAACGGGGTATGTGTGTGCCCAGGCTGCGTCTCTGCATCCTGTCTGGTGCCAGCACCCCATAATACACTTTTTATAGGCACCTCCTGATTTCCTGGATGGAGTGAGTATCTCCGTGGAATATCAATGACTCTCTGCTGAAACGATGCAGTCAGTGGGGATGGACCGCACCGGCTCATAGAATGTGTCTGTGTGCATGCTTGTGTATGAAGTACAGAGATGCATGGTAGTCTGTGAATGTTCTATCATCTCTGTACTGTTAATCTTATGTATGTGGTTGTCCTCCACAATATCTTATTGATTTCATGAAAAGAACACACACACACACACACACACACACACACACATATATATATATATATATATATATATACACAATTTTGGCACCCCTGGTAAATATGATCAAAGATGGCTGTAAAAATATATCTGCATTGTTTATCCTTTTGATCTTTCATTAAAAAAAAAATATATATCAGAAAAATCTAACCTTTCATTGAAGTAAAATAATTGAACGTGAAATTTTTGACAAATGTGATAGCTATGTTGGATTTTTGGGTAATTATAAAAAATGCTAGAGACATTCAAAATGTGTTTTGCATAGTTAGTATACTTATTTTACTAAAGAATTTTTTTTTTTTTTGGCATAAATAAATTACATGTTACACATGTACTGTTAATCTTATGTATGTGGTTATAAGTTAGTATACTTATTGTACTAAAGAATTTTTATTTTTTGGCTTAAATAAATTACATGTTACACATGTAGCCTACTGTTAATCTTATGTATGTGGTTGTCCTCCACAATATCTTATTGATTTCATGAAAAGAACACACAATATACACACACACACACACACACATATATATTTATAAAAGAATTGAACGTGAAATTTTGACAGATGTGATAGCTATGTTGGATTTTTGGGTAATTATAAAAAATGCTAGAGACATTCAAAATGTGTTTTGCATAGTTAGTATACTTATTTTACTAAAGAATTTTTATTTTTTGGCTTAAATCAATTACATGTTACACAGAGAATGACATGTTTGGCTTGTCAAAAATGTTACATTCAGCTGTTGCAAATTTTTGCACAAGTTTTGAAGATCACGTAAAAAATGTTTACCAGGAAAGTTGCTTTTTGATGCACAAAGTTGTTTTTATTGTCTTTATTGTCTCTAACAAACATATTTTATTTAAACCCATGAAAATGTAGATACTGTTATAAATAATAATGAAAAAACACTTTTTAAAACTTTTTCCATTATTACCCCTTTGCATATTTTGATATACGTATCTCTCTCTATCTCTCTCTCTCTCTCTCTGTATGTAACTGAATGTGTAAGTTTGAGACAGTAGAACTTAGAAGCAAAGGATTCCTGCATGTTTCTGTGAGCTATACCCTGCAGGGATGGCACCATGAATAGCAATAGCTTTAGCAGGCCAGAGGTTCCTCTCAATCAAACTCGACTCTTTCCCACAGCTACATATGGACATATGGAGGATTTATGTTTGAGTTTGTGCAAACCAGACTTTTCTTTTCCTCTACAAACAAACACCCTCTTATAATGCATGCAATTTAAATGCGTTAGTTTCTTTTAAAAATGCTGTTAGCTCATTTTTTTCAGTTGAACATAAGTGTTTCATTCTGTTCTGAACATTTACAGGCAAATTGAATCTGGTCAAAAAGCTTTGCAAATTCACAAATGTCCTTAGCTCAACGCTTGTTTATCAGTAAATGAAGTACATAGCCATTTTTATGGATGAATTATTATACTTCAAATTTTTAGCAAACATCTTTTTTATAAGCATCGGAGCTCAACAATTGAAATATTACTTAAGCAAAACATGAAGCCAAAATTATCTTTACACTGAATTATTGCAGATTTGCATTGAGATCCAGTATCTGCACATCAACTGCATTTTGATAGTTATAGAAATACAGAGTCTGAATTTTTGTGCAAGTAAAAATACTGCTGCGTAATTGTGTTTGCATTCATTTTCTGTTCTCTGAACTAAATGTGTTAAAGAAGTGCTAACTAAGAAAATATTATATTATAATCACAAATAAATATTATAGCCATTTGATGGACCTAATTTAATTGTATATTGTGAAATTAGATTTAAAGTGTTCTTTGCTGTGAAGGTTTGAGAACAGAGGCATGCTCGTGCTGGGTGGAAAGTGGGCACTTGTAATTCAACGATGTGTTGGTGTGCTGGGGACTAAAGCTGGCCAAGCCTGCAGGAAGTGAATTATAACCTCTCAATTAAATCTGGGCATCTATGAAATATTGAATTGGAAACTCTTGAAGATTCCAGTCACGCTGTAGTGCTGCATAAAAGCTGACTGACTGCCTCCCCGGGCCTGTCAGAGGCAAGGCTGGGGCTGATCAGCTTGGCTTTTGCGCGCACGCACGCACACACACACACACACACACACACACAGGAATTTATACAAGCTTATACATGAAAATCTCTCTGGTCTTTTTTTCAGTACATGTTTTTATCCTTCGCTCAAAAGATAAACTAAGGACTAAGAATTCACGCCCGTGTTTAAGTGTATTCTAGCTATGTCATTGCTGTCATGCAAGAATCTTAGATAGACTCTAGAAAATATGTCAATATCAGACACTTACTGTAAACGTCTCAGGTTACGACTGTAACCCTAGTTCCCTGAGTAGGGAAAGAGACGATGCGTCAATGACGCTTTGGGAACGCCCCTGCGTGATTGCGTCTGAAGCACATGTGTCAACTAGTCCAATGGCGAGAGTGAACGTCACGGGCAGCTGACGTCATGACCAGGTAAGGATAAAAGCACATCCAGTTAGAACCGCACTAGCTTCGAAAAAGGCCAAAGCAAGTCGATCACAGGGATGTAGGAAGTATGGCAAAGTGATGCATCGTCTCGTTCCCTACTCAGGGAACTAGGGTTACAGTCATAACCTGAGACGTTCCCTTTCGAGGGAACTCGCGATGTGTCAATGACGCTTTGGGAACGAGAATGCCCGAACGCCATACAGCCAAGAACCTGTCGTGTTAAACTGTCATGACATGAGAACTCTAGACCCCGGGGCATCCATGTCTAGGTCATAAAATCTGACAAACGTAAGCAGCGAAGACCAGCCAGCTGCATCACAAACTTCTTGAATGGACACCGCAGAAATTAGGGCCTTGGAGGCTGCCATACCCCTTATAGAATGGGCTCTAGTGGCCAAAGGTGAAGGATGGCCCAAAACCTCATATGCAAGAGAGATAGCCTCGACTATCCACTTACTAACCGTCTGCTTGGATGCAGGAAGGCCTTTCTTAGGGGGCCCAATGCATACCAATAATTGATCAGACTTTCTCCACTGGGCAGATCTGTGGACGTAGTGCTCTGACTGGACAGATGAGGTTCAGTTTCTCCTGGTCTAAGTCCTTGAAGGGAGGAGGACAGAACGCCTACAGTACGATAGGCAGTGGTATATTGGTTGGAACCTTAGGTACATAACCGGGTTTAGGATAGAGGAACGCTTTGACCATCCCGGGTGCAAACTCAAGGCATGAAGGAGATAACGACAGGGCCTGGAGATCTCCTACTCTTTTTAGTGAAGAAACGGCTTGAAGGAACACCGTTTCGAGGGTCAGAAATTCGAGAGGCTCAAAGGGAGCGACAGATAGACCTTCTAGAACAAGAGCCAGATCCCAAGCTGGAATTCTAGTACGAACTGCAGGCCTCAGCCTCAGGGTGCCATGAAGGAAATGTATAATTAGAGGATCTCTTCCAATACATAAACCCCCCAAGGTGGCATGGTAAGCAGCAATAGCTGCAACATAGATCTTCAGTGTGGAAGGAGATAACCCTGAATCAAAACGATCTTGCAGGAACTCAAGTATTGAACCCACAGTGCAATTAACTGGATCCCATTGTTGTGAATTACACCAAGAGGTAAAAACTCTCCATTTCAGGGCGTAAAGCTTCCTCGTGGACGGAGCTCTGGAGTTTAGAATGGTCTCTACAACCTCAGTTGAGAGACCAGAGTCTATGAGTCGGGCCCCCTCAGAGGCCAGATCCATAGGTTGAATGTTTCTGGGCGGGGATGGAGGATTGCTCCCCCTGCCTGAGATAGAAGGTCCCTCCTGACCGGCAGCTTCAGGGGAGAGCCATCGAGAAGGGATATTAGGTTTGAGAACCACACTCGGCTTGGCCAGTATGGAGCTACTAACAGTACACTTTCTCCATCCTGACAATTTTGGAGACAATTTTTTTCCAACTCTAACTTTGAACCAATTCTGTTCAATTTTGAACATTTGAACCAAGTCTGTAGAATATATATATATATATATATATATATATATATATATATATATAATTTATATTTATATTTATATTTATTTATTTATTTATTTATTTATTATTTTATTTATTTTTTGTCCTCACATTCTTTCTTGTGGTAGGCTACCCTCTCAGTGACACACCTGCATGAAATGCTCATTATGTGGGTCATTATGCGGGTCATTGTCTTCTCAGGTGTGAACATATAATTATTCATGATCATTCACGCCCCCACGCATATTGCCTTTCCAAACAAAAAGTGTCTTACAAAATTGAAATCAATGTATTGCTTTATGTGAAAGATTAGGCAGGATGATTTTCAGATCATTTTGAAGCAAAAGCTCTAGGCGTCAACATCCATTAGTCAAAAGTATTGTGGACACATATTTAGTATGTGTTTTGTGGCCTTATTTCAGAAACTTTATTTTTTTGTTTTTTTCATTAACCATGCATAAACATTATTCTCTCAAAAGCAACTGAAAAAAAGCACAAATGTCAGGGCATGTCAAAACATCTCAAGGACCCCAAAAACACCTCAGACCCCAGACCCTTTAATCTCTGAATAAACGTCAACCTGAGTGCTAGAAACTCGGGATGAATAAGGTTTATTCCATGTTTTAGATAACTCTTTATGCAAGTCAGTAAAGAATGGAAGTCCCCTAGATGGAGGTATTGTGCTTGATGTAAGAAAACGTTCATTTAAAAGGCTCTTGGGATGAGCGCCTTGTTTCTCGGCTGGCCATTCAATATTCAACTTAGACACAGCTCAAGTTAATACCTCCACCAGCTCCTCATGCACTGGGGAACAAGCTAGTGTTTCTTCTTCCCCATCTCGATGCTCAGCACAGCTTCTGTGCTGCCTCGGCAGCAACGGGGCCCGAACCGCCGGGAACGCTCACCTGAACACCCTCCTCGAAAAGTGACACAGCATGCTCTGCTCCCAAACAAATCACACTAGGGCTGTAATCAACCAAAGAAAATCTTGGTCGACTGAAGTCCTGAAATTTTCGACTAAAAATCAACTAAAAATTACGTTAGGAAAAAAAACGTTAAATTAATTAGCTGCGCACTGTGCGCAGTACTTGGTAGCCTTGTTGTCCGCCTAAATGAATTATAAATAAACAAAAAACTAGTAGGCTATTTGCAGTAGCCTATTTTAAATATATTAAATCTTTTTTGACCTAATTATTTTGCACTGAAATGAGTCTGACACACGAGTCTATCGGCTCTGACAGCGTTGCATCACGTGCACCTACGCAATATCATAGCCTATGATTTCCGAAAATAGTACTATGTTGTCAACTAGTGATATCATCACAAGAACTTCTGAAGAATATGCAACAAAATTTAGACAATTGTTTTTGTCATATGTATTATAATAACTGACACTGTCATTTCAGCCGCTCTGTGCAGCCGCTCTGTGGAGCTCAGCTTCGCGGCTGAGACACGAATAGACTATTAACTTTAAAAAAAAATGCTGCCACACTGCCGATGTCTTTGTTGACATGGTAGAAGAGGACTGACTGACTGAATTGAACGCTCTCACAATTAAATAAATAATATTCAGCAAACCTTCTAGTAGCCTACTTTCTTCAATCTGTCTATCTTCTCCAGTGGGTTGGGCTAATCCAAAAGAAGTGAAAACAAGGGGGGTGTTCTTACGGGGGTGTATGCCAGAGGAGAACTGGCCCCCGACTGAGCCTGGGTTCTCCCAAGGTTTTTTTTTCTCCATTGGGTCACCTGATGGAGTTTTAGGACACCATTAGGTCACTTGATGGAGTTTTTTCAGTTCCTTGCCACTGTTGCCTTTGGCTTGCTCAGTTGGGGATATTTAATTTGATTTTATCAATCAATAAATTCCACTATAAACAAACCTTGTTGTATTATTTTAATTTAATACTGTGAAGCTGCTTTGATACAATCTGTATTGTGAAAAGCGCTATACAAATATACTTGACTTGACTTGACTTGACTTGTTCTGAAGACAGACTGTTACCTGTGAAACAGGGGTGCTCTGAAAACACCCCCATTAGCAATTAGTGCTTTCCACCTGATGAAATGAACGCAGCAAAACTGATGAAATGAACGCGGCAAAAAATCGACCAATCAGAATTTTGGTCGAGCCAGAACGTATCGACCATATAATCGACTGGGAGATTACAGCCCTAAATCACACAAAGTTCGTGTGTATCCCCACCCTTGAGAAAATGAGGGCAGGGAGGAGCACACTGCACACAACTTGAATGTTTGTTTGGACGCCATGATATATATATATATCGTCGCTGTCGGGCGGAATCCTCGTATCTCCAAAATAAAGAGCTATGAGTGATGCAATACCAAAATACTAGGCTGTCTAAAATAGGCGGAAATGAATCTGCACGCAAACAAAGTCGGCGGTCGCGTTGAACCTTTTGACAAGAGAAAAGGCTTCAATAGTTAACCAAAGCTAACGACTGTGGTTACATACATCTTCCTAAACTCTATTTTAAAGATTTAAGAGCTATACGTGAAGCAGAACAAAAAACGATGAGGTAACTAGGCTGTCTAATAGGCGGAAATTTGCCTAATCTGCACGCAAACTTATCGTGGCTCACGGGCTTCCTTCTGCACCAAAGCATTACAGCAATCGATTTTTAACAAAACAAGCCTACTCAAATGTATCTAACCTAACTATTTTAACTCGTTATTGTCTAAAAAAACAGACAGAGTTATGCAATGATAGGCTTAGCTGCTACTGGCGCCAGTAACGTTAGACAGACCCTTTTTCTTCCATAAATAAAACCTGCTACTTGGGGTATTTTACATGCACAGTGCCAACTTCGAGTCAGTAAAATAATAATAAAAACAATAATTTAATGCTGGTATCCAAAACATTTATTTCAATTCAAGTATTAAATTAGATACATTTTAAAACAATGCACACGTATAATAAGCCTAGTAATAATAAGCCTATAATATGTAGACATTTAAAATACATCAATAACTGATATCATAGTTTAACACAGATAAAATCAGAGTTAAGGCTTGCTTTACGTGTTGCTCGACGAGGATTTCTTATCGTTGCGACGTTCAATCCTGAGGAGACACAATGCCGGATTATGCCGCGTAAACTCCCGCCGCGGAGTGAAGAAGAGGTGGAGTTACGAGGATTCTCAGACAGTTTAAGTGTCCAATGGAGTTACGAGATTTGCTCTCAAGCTATTTTCAACACTTTAGATTGGTTAATAATTTGTAAAAATAACAGAACCACGTGGGGACTGACCAATAGCATCGATTTGTGAAAAAATATTAAATTGACCAAATTTGGACATACGAGGTTTACGCCCGACAGCGACGATATATATATATATATATATATATATATATATATACAGTGCAATGCATAAGTGAATACACCCATGCTAAAGTTGACTAAAAAGAGGAATAAAAAATCATATTTTGGAAATTGAACTTAATGCCTTAATTTAAAAAATTAGGAAAAATCCAACCTTTAAGGACACCAATTTTCTTTCTGAATGAATAATGTATCGTAAATAAATAAATGTTCTTCCTTAAAATACATGGTGCATAAGTGAGTACACCCCTATGTTAAATTCCCATAGAGGCAGGCAGATTTTTATTTTTAAGTATTTTTTTTTATTTTTTTTTAGGATACTATGCATCTTGATAAAGTTCCCTTGGCCTTTGGAATTAAAATAGCCGCACATCATCACATAGCCTTCACCATACCTAGAGATTGGCATGGGGTACTTTCCATAAGATCATCTCTCAATGCAAATCAAACTAGCTTTTAGGCTAACTGAAATAAAACCATGCCAATCTCTAGGTATAGTGAAGGCTATGTGATGATATGGGGCTATTTTAATTCCAAAGGCCAAGGGAACTTTATCAAGATGCATAGTATCCTAAAAAAAAAATAAAAAAAAATACTTAAAAATAAAAATCTGCCTGCCTCTATGGGAATTTAACATAGGGGTGTACTCACTTATGCACCATGTATTTTAAGGAAGAACATTTATTTATTTACAATACATTATTCATTCAGAAAGAAAATTGGTGTCCTTAAAGGTTGGATTTTTCCTAATTTTTTAAATTAAGGCATTAAGTTCAATTTCCAAAATATGATTTTTTATTCCTCTTTTTAGTCAACTTTAGCATGGGTGTATTCACTTATGCATTGCACTGTATATATATATATATATATATATATATATATATATGAAGCTGTATGGTTTTCGTGACAGACAACAATAAATATAACAGACAGTTTTGACATAGAGTGCTTGCTGAGGCACAGAAGCTAGCGCGGTTCTAACCGGATGTGCATTTATCCTTTCCTGGTCATGGCGTCACCCATCCGTGACGTTCACTCTCGCCATTGGACTACTTGACACGTGCTTCAGACCCAATCACACAGGGGCGTCCCTCGAAAGGGAACTTTAAGTAATATTCCCAAGAATGAATGCTTATTGGAAACAATTATAGTAGATAATGTAAAAAAGTTTGTTTTTTAAGTTAGTGTAACACCACCCGGGTATCTCCACTTGACTTAATTGTGTTATTGTGATAAAATAACTAATATGATTTCCTTCTTTTAAAACGGTGTGTTTAATATTCTATGCATTTTATTAAGACACATGATGGGGATATGAAATGTACTGCATGGTAGGAATGACCCTAGTCAAGGGAATTTAGCTAATTTCATGTGTAAGGGGGAACAGATACGGAAATGCGTGGAACAGCTCCCTTGTTTCTCTCACACAGACAAAATATATAGAGACATTTTTAACAAAGCTTTATCAGTTAAGATTCCTACCGGTTTTTATGCTACACACTAGCAATAAACAACATGAGAGACATTTTTATGTGTTAAGTAGGCTTTGTCCAGGTGCAGGATGAGTCTGCTTTGACTTGTTTTCTTGTTGCAGAAATTATAGCCAATAAAATGGAAGACTGTGAAAATGGCATACTTTTGTTATATTCTAATAGAGTGTTTTTATATTGCTCATGATACAGAGACTTGCATGAGTGTGTGTTTAAGAGAGTAAGAGAGAAACTCGTTTTTGAGCTGTTGATTCATAGATACTAAGGGTTTAAAGAAACTCACTCCATCTGTGAGGATATGAATTATTTATCTTGCAATGTAAATGTGGCATATCACCAGAATACTCAGGCACATCAGGGACCAATTGTATAGAAAGAGTCTCCTTCAAACAGTTTTTATTTGACTCCTGGACAGTATGGCGTGTGCAGGAAACCTGTGAGGTAAAGAAACATCTAAAAGAAGATTCCTGTGTATAAATACTTTCCAACGTAGTGACATGAAAGGCAGCGTCATCCCTTGAGATTCCTTATTTAAAATGCATGCAGATCTTAGTGGTTTGTCAATGCTCGCAGACCATCTGCGGTGGGAAAACATGCCGAGATGTTGATCTCCGGGCCACTACCCCTCCTGTTAGAGTTTATAGTCTTGTACAAGCCATACATTAAACAAGCCAGTCCTTCTCTCAACAACCTCTCGTGGCTCTTCAATGTAAGCTTTGCAATAAAGGAATCACTGTGTATTTTTCTAGGAGGCTGTGTTGGCTGTGCACAGTGGTGCCATAATGCCTCAATGGCCGGTTTTATGATCGTCCATCAGCGTGGGCCAATGTAGCGTGTAACATGGGTGTGATTCCCGCAGTATCTCGCTTAAACATTACACCCGGTGAGATTATTTCACTCCATTCAGCAATCTCCAATTCTCCAATCGGGCTCCCTGCTCTCACATGCACCTGCAATTTGCATATTTTTGTGCTTCTCATTAGCTGCCGCTGTCGCATTAGCCAGGAATAAATATATATATATATATATATATATATATGTATAGATAGATGGATAGATAGATAGATATAATTTGCTAATATGCATTACTTACAGTTGATTAGGGCTGCAGCTATCGATTCTTTTTGTAATCGATTAATCTAGCACTTTATCGATCGAGTAATCGGATAAAAAAAATTAGTGTGTTTTTAAACAACCAAAACAAATAATGCATAACGAAAATGATGTGGCTGTAAAATAATCAAGCATTTGGCTTTTATTTCTCAAAAAAAAAAAAAAAAAAAAAAAAAAAAAACACAACAGAGCTATTTATTCCAACTCCAACATTTGGCTCCAAAACTAAGCCTATTTATTGTACTTTTTACCCATTTAGTGTTTATAAGTGCCAGTGCCAACAATTATATAACAATACAGTTAAGTCAACTTTATACTGTAAAACATGTATAACATGTAAAACTATGAATACAAACTTAAATAGTAAAGGCCATTTTGCCTTAGTTTTGTCTTCTTAATACAACATTACAAAAAAAGGATTGCACCTTCTGCAAATTACCCACTGGAGAACAAAAATAAATTAAATGAATATAAAATATCAAGCCAAACAGGTACACAATGTATACAATTTATATAAACTGTAGCTTTAAAAAGGGGAATGTTTTATTGCAAATATGTTAAAAAGAACAGCATTTTGTTTCTCGCTTAGGCTATTTGAAGTATATTAGCACGTTTTGTAGTATTATATTTTTTTGTTAACTGAAAATGTTCTATGCTCAATTACTTTGGTAGCCGATTATGTCTTCCCCAAAAGTACGAGTGGATTTGGAGAAGCAGGCTGGGGAGTTTCATTTTTTGTTGTTGTCTGTAACTATTTGGCAGACGTAACAAACAAGGTCTCGCAAAGACTGCAATGCAATATTTGTTCCTCCATCACGTCCCGGTGTATACAGTGAATGCATGCTGAAATTATTGTTGCGTGGCTACAAAAAGTTTGAGCAAATGTGATGCATTGCCGCAATTGGTCTGACTGGCGCGTGAGAGAGACGAGGGTGCATGTGTGTGTGTGTGTGTGTGTGTGAAGGGGTTCTTTTTTAGGCTATACTCTCTTGCAGTTGTAAAATCAGTGAACATCAATGTATAGGCTTCGGCACGGGCGGAAATATTGGCGCTGGGTTAAAAAAAAATGCGGGGGACAGAATCATTACCTTGTTTCAGCGACGCTGGAAGGAAGCGATCCCAAACTTTATGGACATCTTTACTCTCCGCCATCGCGCCAACTAAATTCAAAATGTATCACGCGCTATTGTGCTTCCTGAACACTGAACAACGGTCCGTGTGAAATCAGATCCCTGCGCGTTATAGTGCGCGTCATAGGAATTTAACGAGGCTTCGAGGCAGAGTTTTTGCCTCGAGGAATTTTTGTAATCGAGTAAATCGAGTAACTCGATGAATCGTTGCAGCCCTACAGTTGATCCTTTTTTTTTTTTTTTTATCAATTTATAGTTTTTTTCTTTAATTTTACATTTAAATTTATTTACCTTTTTTAACTATCTCTCTTTCTTTAAATTTTTTTAATCTCATTTGTCTCACTTTCCCTTTTTTCTTAATGGGGGAAAGACTACTGATTTGGAGAGCAGTTTTGGGTCTGAGTTTCAGGCTGAATAATTCAGATTCCAGTTAGAGAAACCTCATAGCTGAAGGAGATGTTGACATTGAGAAAACTGGCAGACGTTCACATGCGTCCACACACACACACACGCATGTGCTCACATAGGCAGGCTGGGTTAGTTTACGGGTTAATGCATTCACATTACACCTACTGGATATGAACCATGCTTAACTTTGAGTCAGCATTATGCCTCATAGTGTTTATTTATGTGTGAGGAGCGTGCTGGTTTGATATCGCTCCAAGAGCACACTTTCTGATTCCTCTCAGAAATGCCTGAAACAATTTGGAACACATGATTTCTCATACAGCTCTTAGTTCCTGTCCCTTTCTTGAATAACATGATTTGTGAGCATTCATACAGTGGCCTCAAGTATTTGGAGTTTTTTGCTGCATTATGGAAAACTCAGAACTTGGAATTCTCCCGACCTTCTGCTTGAATACAGCCACTAGAATGATGCTCTCATGGTCAGATATCTGATTTTTAAAATTAGGGCAGATCAATCAATCCTGTCTTACTATATGAGAGAAGAATAATTTGACATCATTTCCATGATAGTGGCATGATGTTTTGTTGGTTGTTTTCAAGTGGAAATTAGAGAATTTTGAGATCCGAGTTTTCTGGAACGCTTTGAGGTCTGGTATGGAATTCCTAGACTCTAGACATACGGAATGTGGTATTAAAGGGATAGTACACTTAAAAATTAAAGATTTGTCATTACAGTTTATGTCTTCTGTTGAACACAGAAGAAGATATTTTAAATAATGTTGATAAACAGATAGTTGACGGCACCCATTGACTTCCATAGTAGGGGGAAACAATACTATGGAAGTCAATGGCTACCGTCAACTGTCTGGTTACCAACATTCTTTAAAATTTCTTCTTTTGTTTTCAACAGAAGAAAGAAACTAATACAGGTTTGGAACAACATGAGGGTAAGTAAATGATGATGTTAAAATATGTGATTAATCCAAAATCCTTAACTCTGTAAAGTAATTTAACGCAAATAAATGACTAAAGCGCGTGAAATTGCGTCATGAACGCAACGTCACACAGTTAGATGATCTTAAAATGTGGGAGTTTATCACACTGAGCACCTATAATGGTGCAAGCACCTGTTACCCTGTGGACATTTCTATTCTAACCATTTAACCCGATTTCCCTTCTCTGTTTGCGATCAGATCATTTTAAGCCGCTAAACTCTGTGAAAGTTTTCAGTCCCGTATGTAAAAACCAGTCCAAAACAGCACTAATGTAAAGAAAACAAGGCCAATTACATCAGAGTGTGCAGAGAGAATAGAGTCTCGTGTTGCGTTTTCAGTGATTAATTCATTCCAGTGTGGGTTTCGCTTTAAAACACAAACTCTGTCATATTCTGTAATTGTTTCTGAAGAGTGATGACAAAATGAACTTGTTAAACAAGCCAAATGGTGAATGCTTAATTTCACGATAACTGTACAATTGGGTGCAATTAATCACAATAAAAAAATCGGAATCTATTGACAGCCCTAATTATAATGCATGAATGTCATTGCATTAGAGACTAAACATCAAACCAATTGGCATTTATGCGTTATATTTGCGGAATCGTGCAAACCATTGAACACAAAGAAGTTTGTTTCAAATTGAATACTATACATGTACGTGTTTATATTCGCCACGAAATCAAAATTCTATTTTTCAAATGCATATTATTTTGAACAATTAATCCATGCAGTTTTCATTTCCAATTGTTCTTTTCTTTTGTTTAAATTTTAAACCATTTAGTCTGTTTTTGAGTCATGTCCAAATCTCAAAATCCAATCCAACAACCCGAAGAATAGATCCCATGCTATTTATACTTTTTTTCTTGATTTATTTTTCAATAATTTATTATATTCAGATTGTACATCACTATATGGAAGAAAAGATTTACCGCTTCTTCCATTTCAACCAGACTTCAAGATAAATAAAATCTGGACCCTTTCTGGTTTTCAAATGTTAGTGAAACATGCGTTCACACTGTCAGTTTTTGGGATTGTCAACTGCATTTACTTTCAAGCGTGAGTCTTGAAATGTCCCGTTCACACAGCAACAACAACTATAGCGTCTCGAATACTGTCTGAAACATGCAACATGAGTCAAGCCTGTATTAACCATATAATAACCATAGTGACAGTGGGCAAAAAAATATCAAATATGGCTACGTTCTTAAAAAAAAGAAAAAAAGTCTTATCACTTTTGACATGACGAGTCCAATTAAGCCACAAGTTCACCCATCAAATTTGCATTAACCGACAGAAGCTTGAATGTAAAGACGCTATAGCCGAACGCCTTTAACCGTTGCACTCAAGCCGTGTCTCACGTCTTTTGCAGCATCTTGCCGCTAGTGCATGACACAACATTTGAGCAGGGTTGCCAACTTTTGTAGGTACATCTTTAACAAAACATTTTTGGGAGGTTAAAATCAGTATTTGCTTGCATTCATTAATATTCATTTGTGTGTGCTTATACAAGTATCATTAAAAATATTAGGATATAAATGTAGGATTTATAAATGTTTACATGTATCTATTTTTGATCATGTCTAAATATTTATTCAAATGCAATACCTACAAATAAGTCAGCAGTTATGACCTGCAATACTCTTTTGAGCAACTAGACTAGTAGATGCATATTTAATAAAGAGTCATACAGGCGCACCTACTGTGTAAAACATGGCATTAAAAAGGAAAATTATAATTTTTCCAGCCACAAAATGACTCTATTTTGCCTCTTTGCATTGGAAGTTAAAACACTTTTCTCCATTTTAACCTTAAATACTACACTTATTGTAATTTAAAAATATTAGAAAAATATATTATTTAAAGGTATAGTGGAGGATTTTCTTTTTCCGGGTGGATCATCAAGACTATTGGTCCTCCTAGTTGTCAATCATTCTGGTGATATGTTTACGTAAGGCCATTGTCCCTAGGTAGTTTTCGCTTTCTGCGCATGCGCACTTTCAGGTGTATATGTGTGGTGAGCTACGGTTTCAGCCATTCATTGAAGCTCGCCGTTCTCACCAGGTTTTTTCAAAATGTCTGAGGGTCGCAAGAGCAAAAGTGTCTACGAATTGTATGACAAGAAGAGAAAGGCCTCTGAAGAAAGAAACAAGACCAGAGAATATTTCACACGCTGGCGTGCGCTAAAAGCAAAGGTTGGGCTTCCCACTGATGCCTCAGTCGCGAAGTTTCTACTCGACAGGTAAAGTTTGGCATGCTATTTGGAGAAATCCATTTCAAATCACTGCTAGTAAAAGTTAATGTAAGCTATGATTAGCTCGTGCATGCTCTCTCGTGCACACGTTTAATAGGCGTTCCCTCTCGGGAGCAGGTACTGTAGAGTGTTGCGCATGTGCATTTTTTCAAAAAGTGGAGAGGGCGGTTCTTTTCTAAAATTCGGGAAAATCCTCCACTATACCTTTAAGTGGTCAATAATGGACCACTTGTATTCTATTTAGTACTAAAATATTAAATAAATATTATTGAACTAAAATAGGCTATAGCGCATTTATTTAATTGACAAATAGTTAATGTGTATGGTCACATTTGACCACCAAGGAGTATGAATGTGACCAATAAGTAAGAAATACCCAAGGGTTAATCTCCATCACTCTCCAGAATAAAATGATACTGTAAATGTTGTCGACGTAATAATCAATGCACACTATGCTATAATGTTTACCAAAAACCTGAATATTGAAGCGGTTGTCTATCCTGCTTAAAGCCATTCAAATGTATTGACAGCGCTGGGCGCTGGTTTGTTGAGAACTATTTAGAGCTCCATGCCGACAAGATCAACTCAACTTTGTTTATCAACAGCTCTGGCTTTAACTGAGTCGCTGTGATCTGTTATGCCACATTAAGTGTGACAAAACGGTATTTATTGTTTAATTTCTTATTAAAACGTACAAAATTTGAAAGCTGAGACTTTGTTTCATATCAAAAGCAGGGTTACCAATTTGGCATGAGATTTACTTGGGTAGAGTGAGAGCATGAGACAGAGCCTGAAAGTGTGTGATCACGCCAAATGTGTGAGAGTTGGTACGGTAATCCTGATTTGAGTCCTGCATAGAACGCAAAACTGACGGGAGCCACTCAAGTGGAGAACGGTGACTGGATCTCGAACCTTCAGATGACACACAGCTCATATTTTCGTCGCTGTAAGTTACCGAAAGCAAAACACACACAAAACTCCTTAGCAGGGCGGCTCTCTCACACTGTATGACGTAACAGACAACTAGTTGTCCAGTGCGGTTCCTTTCACACAATGAGGGTATTCCGAGAATGCGGTTTACGCAAAATTTACGGGTCTGAGTTCGGTAGTAGAATGCGGTTGTCACTCCCGTATGTAACCGTACCGTGTGTGAACGTAACCGCATTAATAATGACAGACAACCGTATTCTGCTGCTGTGTGAACGTGGCAATGTACAAAGTTAATTAAAGTAACTAGTAATTTTCTTTATTTTTAATTTTCTCATTTTAGTTACATAATGCATTGAAATTCATACATTACATTAAAGTGTCCATATATTTTGGGGCTGCAGTATTTCGTGCTACTGTGTGGCTTCTCAAGTCCAAATCCCATATTTGCATTTGTTCTTTTTTTTATGTCTTTTCTCACACCTGGCTGATCTGCTATGTTAGGGCCATATGTAAATTCAAGAGCCTCTTGAGTATTAGCTCAAGGTTGTGGAGCTCAACCCTGCCTCTTCACCGAGTCGCATCGCTCAAAGTTTCCACTCATCAGAATGTTTAATTATTATTAGACTGTTGCTTATTTGACAGTGTGTCAAATCAGCTTAATTAATACTGGCCATCTGCAGTATTTAATGGCGGCCTCAGATTTGTGTGGTCTCTTGACATGCATACGGTGAAGAAAAAATAGCTTAATAAAAGAATCCGTACAGTGAATCAACCCTTCATTATCCGTCGCTATTACTAGCTGTGGGTGCCTCGGGCCGTGTAGATCTCTGTACCTCATCGAGAACGTACACCTGTCACGCTAATTTGGACGAAAAACAATGGGGTGAAGACCAGAGGTGAGGGGAGACGCTGTGAAAAAGACAGCCATTATTACAGAGACTCAAGGTCCGCTTAGAGCAGAGCCGACCCTAGGGAGAAAGAGAGAGATACTGATCATCAACATATCCACCCCCTCCATCTCTAAATTGTGATGTGCATCCACTCTGATGGCATTCTCTTGATGTTCAAAATAAGTCTGAATCTTATTACGGAGAGTGAATGCCTTGGGAACACTTGAAGCTGGTTTCAAATAAGTTATGAGTGAGAAATAGGTGTTGCTTGAAAGGGTACGACCCAAATGCAGAATTTTTATTCTGATAAGATATCCCTTCTCCCTTTTAGCATAATACTTGTAGGCTGAAAGGAAATCTATGGACAGATGGAATCTTTACTGCAAGGTGTTGCCTAGAGATGGGGACAGAGACAATGAGCTGTCTCGATAAAAATATTGCAGAAAAATATGACTCAACACTGAGCGGTGCTTAAAGGCAGCATCATTCTGGCTAGGAGAGTTTAAAGGAATAGCCTACGTTATCCACATTTTTTTTTTTTTTATACTTAACCTTATGTTGTTCTAATCACTTATGACTTACTTTCTTCCGCAGAACACAAAAGGAGATGTTTTGCAGAATTTCATAGCAGTTCTTTTCCAAGCGTTGTTGTCAAGCTTCAAAAAGGACTTTGAATTTCATAAAATTTGCATTCATTGTTTATGCTACTCTGCCATATTCATTCTTCAAAATGTTATTCTTTTGTGTTCCACTGATGAAATGTCACGGTTTGGTTGCAGTAAGAGAGCATAGCAGTATCTTTTATTAAAAAAAAAAAAAAAAACCTTCCAGGAGAAACAGGCGGACACAGGATATGAAGAAAACCACTGATAACAGCAAGAACGGACAACTAACTATTAAAACTGAGTGCTACATACACAGGTTAACTAAGCATACTAGAAACTGGTGTCAGTAACTAAAGTCACTAAATCAGTAACCATGGTAACAAGTTGCCTTATTTCTTTCCTTTGCCTTCATCTATCACTCACTTAAAGTTAATATTAAATAATTTAAATATTAATAAATGAAACACTAATTTAATAAAACTGCTAAATGTAACTTTAGCTTGTCTCAAATATTCATTTTTTAATACTATGCATTATAATGTTGTGATACCTAAATTATCTTGTAGTGTTCAATGTGTTTGTTTTATTACTTTATACATAGTAGTGTAAATTTGTAATATTGGCCATTTATTGTTTATTGGTCATAACATGAAAAATAATTATTCCCTTATTATTGGGCAGATTTTTTTTATCCCATTGCTCAACTCACATTAAGTCGAGTGAGTTTGGAATGGCATGAGAGTGATTAAGTTAAGACAGATTTGTTTATTTCTGGGTGAACTATCCCTTTAAAGACTTATGTTGTTACTTGTTTCTGTTCTATTCTCAGTCTCAGTCTGATTGTTTTCTTTTCCATGTAGCAATTCAGTGTTTTCAACACTTCACCAGTGGGCCGACAAAACTCTTTAACACTTTAAGCTGCTGATGAGAGCATGTTAGCGACTCGTTCTGTTTGCCCTCCGTTCAAGGCAAACACACACACACACACACACACACACACACACACACACACACACACACACACACACACACACAATCACACATCGGCTATAGAACGAGTGTCTTAGACATAGATGACATTTCCCCAATTTCACACTAAGCTGCCTGTAAGAAGGCAAGCGAGCAGAAACACGGTTGAGTGTGAATATGCCAAAAAAAAAGGAAGACTGGGGTCAGGTACAAGAGAGAATGTCATTAGAAATGTGTGAGTTTGTGTGAAGCACGCACACAGCATGTGTGTGTGTATACGTGTGTGACGCGGTGCAGAAAGCCATGTTATCTTCCAGAGTTAATCACCTTGTGCTTCTAGCCTGACTGCAGCCGTGTTCATTCCCCTGTAATTCAGTCAATGTGAAATTGGCTGACTTCGGTAGTGTGTGTGCATGTGTGTGTGTGTGTGTGTGTGCTCTAAAACATCTCAGGCTCTGTCCTAAGTTTCTCAACCCACTTTGGCCGCCGGACTGCCCGATTCTGTACACTCAGGTCTTTCAGAATCATCTGCCCTTGAGCCAATTGGTCAGTTAATACAACAGGAGACCAAGCAAGTCAAAATAAGTCCATACACTTAAGCCACAAGTGTCTGTGAATGAGCAGGGAAGGGAAGGTTCTATAACACAGAAAAGTTTTAGTGTGAAGTGGAAAGGGTCAGTGGGATTTCAAACACAAAATAGCTGGACAGTATACAGGTCACATTGTACTGTATATTTCAGCTAAAGACCATTTGGGAGAAGATGTCACAGTTATATCAATGCAGTTGCGTGAGCGCAGTGGTAATATGTAAAGGAAAATAGACAAAATCCATATTGAATAAGAGAAAAAAAAAAAGTCTTGTGCCTTTAGATGTCAGAATTGGAATGCAAAAAAAAGATGGTCTTCATTTTTAAAGAATATCATTGTCAAAGATGCCCTTTGAAGCTAAACGCAGACATGTATGGTAGCAAGCCATTAAACAGACAGACTGGACTGATGAAACTGGTGAAATTTACCTTACAATTAAAAGCATGCATTTGAAGTAAACAATAGATCAACATAACATTCAAATATGCAGTTCATAGGGGGCATACTGTACCCTACAGGTACGGTGTGAAATAATATTTAAACCTATTGCATTTTGTGTATAGATAACACTTAAACATATTTATTGCACAATTCTTATTTTTATCTTGGAATTATTATTTATCTTGAGTTTATATCTCCAAATTCGGACTTCTGAAAAAAATCTGAATTGCAGGATATAATATTGCAGTTTGGAGGAAAATAGGCAGAAAATATTATTTATCTTGCAATTCTATTTTTTCTTAGAAATGTTAGATATAAACTAAAAAAAATTACCTTTTTTTACTCTTTTATTCCATGGCTTCCATAGACTGCTACTGTAGAACTGTCATTTTCTGCCACCAGGTAGGCTCCACCCACAACACACTTCATTGCTTTAAGTAATTGCAAACACTCAAATGTTCTATAAGGTATAGATGTGCTGTATTATGAATGGCTAAAGGCCATTGTTAGTCCTGTGTGTCTGAAACCTGTGTAATCGTAAATCTTTAAAACAGCCTTGATTGCCTTATTGTTTAATACGGTTTTTTTATTATTTTTTTTATTTTTTTTATTAAAAGCTGTTTTTATTAATTAAATTCAAAAATGGAATCAAAATTCAACATTGACTCACTTTCAAATCTGAAGAAATCCATATATGACTGACTTCCTTCACAAAAAAAGACATTAATATCAGAAGTCTATTTTTATAGCCTACAAGTACTGTCACATTTTTTTTTAATTTCTTTCTTTCTTTCTTTCTTTCTTTCTTTCTTTCTTTCTTTCTTTCTTTCTTTCTTTCTTTCTTTCTTTCTTTCTTTCTTTCTTTCTTTCTTTCTTTCTATCTTCGTTGAGTGAACTATCCCTTTAAGTGCAATGCAGTCATACACTGTACAGTAGGTGATCTGGTTTTTCATGTCGGTTGCTGTTTTTTTTAAATATAATTTATAGCTACATTATATTGATTCATATACGCATCCAGGACTGGCCCTAATCACTTTACAATAAGCGTTACCAATGTAGTTCCTCATAATCTGCACATGCAATAATGTAATGTAATTATTAGATAATGTAATTTTGGAGCAGTTTATTCATCTACTTACATACAAGTGTAGCCAAAATGCACAAATTTAGCCAAATCTTCTTTAAAATCCCAGTTTATACAGATGCAATATGTTTTTAGTGTTATGTATCACTAGATGAGGAACTAATCCTGACTGTACTCTAGAAAAGATGTGCTCATTTATTTGCATGAGCCACAATGAGTTGAGGTTGATGTAGTGTTGTGCATAATGTTGTACAACAATGTCAACACACAAGAGCAAGACAAATGTCTTGTCAACCAAATCAGAACCCCAGTCCTGAAATCAGAGGGCAGTGATTGGATTTTGGGAATGTTTTATGCCCTACTTATGTAAATCAAGTGTATTGTTAAGCTTTGCACTTATAATCTATATGTACATTTAATGCACACATACTCATTAGTAGTTCCACTATATTTGCTACATGTGCATTACATTTAGCATAATTAAGTGTGACCATCTTTGAGTAGACAATTTCTACTGATTTCTCAGCAGCTATACTGGCGCTCTTGACACAAGCTGTGCTAAAGGTCAATGACCTATATTTAGTTTTCTTTGTGCTGCTTTGGTGACATTACTAAGCCCGTTCAAGCATGACCTTGTGAGTGGCTCACTCTCAAACCACCCTCTTTGCATTAAGTGGATGGATACATATGCATAGTCACTTCCATCAATGTACATCATATCAAAACATGGATTTGTGGGATTGACATGCATACCCCCCCCCCACCCCCCCCCCCCCCCCCCACCCCACATTCTCTTTGCATTCTCACCTCATTTGGTTTTAACAAGATCATAATCACGACTGTGGCCTGCACGCAGACCTGTCGTAAACTGTGTGGCGGAAAGCTTTACGAGCAGAGGGGCTTTACTGATGGAAGGCATCTGTGGAACATCTGTGATAGGTGCTGAGTTGACACTCCTGTCATACTGGTCACACACGTGGAGTGTAATCCGCTGGAAAAACCTCTCACCCAGAACACCCTGCTCTCTGTCAAATGCACATCTCTTTGAGACTGACTCGCATGTCCCCACCGCATCATTCGCTTGATATGAGTCTGTATAGACAGATGAGGAGGACATTCTTTGTCAGTGTTGGGAACTCTTAAAAAAATCTAAACGAGTGTCTGTGGGTTTTTTAAGTTTGAATGAAAATGATGCAACACAAGTACACACTAGCATTCTAATCTAAGAGTACGTTTACACAACAACGATGTGCTAAAAAAGGAATTTTTGTTTTCTTTGTATAGATGACAATGTTATCAAAATGATCCCCGTTCACATGGATCTGTGAAAACAACTAATAACGCTGTGTTATGCATGCCAGACAAGTAGTTGGCGATGTCACTTTGTAAAGAAAGACTACAAACCTGCGCACATACGCATTCTTTTACTACAGTGCACTCGAGCCGAACGCACATGCCTACACAAATTACATAATCTATAATTGTTTGTGCAATTTTCATTCTAAGGATGTTAATCTCGATAATACTGTATTATTACTTTGTCCTCTGGGTACATTTCATCCTCACAAAGCCATAACCATTCACTGAAATTCATATTTTAGACTTTAGAACACTAAAACGCTGTTGTCGTGTAAATGAATGGCCAAAACACATAGAAAGTCTTCCGTTTTTAGTTGAAAATGGTGTTTTGTAATGACTGCAATTAAATCTCAATTTGGATAGTTCATCCACAAATATAATAAATTTCAGATTTTTGATTAAGCACAATATCAAGCGGTTTTGTAGTGTCATACAAATTACACAGTCACAATATTCTAAAGTATATGATTCTATATGAAGTACTACATAAAAAATGGTGTATGCTCATTTTACTTGAAGAAAACAAATTAATCCATCAAATCATTTATCCAGTTTATGTAATCCATTCGAGTTAAGACTAGATTAATAATTTATGTGTGTTAAAGTATTATACCATTGTGGTAAAGTGTTGAGCCGTGTACTTGGGTTAAAGACCTGCTAACAAGAATTCAGGTTGCCTTTAACAAAAAAGGCAGTAACTATGGGAGTGTTATGGATGCAACCATTATCATTCAATGCCTCAAGTTAGTGGGCTAGTGGACTTGAGTGAAATTATTAAATATTAGTTCTATGAATGTCTATATGTATGCAAATTCTTTGAGAAGATTTGAGTTAGCGGTAAATGTGCTATTCATTTTATAAAAAAATAAAATAAAAAAAAAGATCAAATTGATAGTAATACAATAATAGTGTAATACAAAAAGTATAATTGTAAGACCAAGGCTAAGACCTGTTTTACTTATTTTCAGTTGTAATGGCCCAGCTCCCCCTGTCAATGATCTATCATCCCCTCATCACAACAATCAAAATTCATTGCCGCTAAGGCCATGTCTGTAAAGAAAAGTATATTTAGCCTGCTAGTTTGACGACATTTCCAAGAAACTTGATTGAGTTTAATTGAGGTTTCTCAATTCCATTTAGTTCATTCTACATTAAGTATGTGAGTTGTGATGACATGCTTCCATCATGTTGGAACCACTTGTCCACGATTGAATCAGGTTATATTTAACATGTAAAAAGGAATATTTTCAGTTGGTTAAAAAGTATCTGAGATTTATTGTGTGGATGTTAGATACAATGCTTTCATAATAAGTTGTTTATCTGACAGTTTAATACTGATTTATGACCTCCGATCCCCACACAGGAGACTTTAGTAGTCATTAGTAGTCATGTTTTTTCGTTCACAGACACGCCCCATGGTGGAGAGATAACCTTGCACATCTCTTGCATTCCATATGCACATTATGAATACTTGATGAACTTGACAGAGGGGTCCATCTCGAATGCATAGTAATTTCTTGGGTAATTCTATCATAGATGCAAAGAAAACAGCTGGACAGATGGAACGAGCCTAACACTATTATTATCTACAGGACCCTTTTCCCAAGTCTGCAAACACTGTTCTAAACAAAGTCCTCTAAATAATGTTACATGTGGACTAATAGAGTCAAGCTCTTCAAACAAACCCAGTCAGCTCATTTCCAGCCATGTTCTCCTTAAAGATACTATAACTAGACACCTCATGCTCCCTTCGTAGCCACGGGCAACAGATTCACGCGGAGAGGCATGTGGCTTGACACGGTTGCGTGTTGCAGGGGTTTAAAGTCAGGGACTCTGATGTTATGGGCTTTTTAATGAGAGGAGAGATGCAGGCTGAGAGGCCACGAGTGTGATGGAGTAATCCACTGCTGAATTATTCATAGCAACATGTGAAATGAAACATGGCCGAGATTAGCACTTTTCTGCTCATCACTCCTGTCCCCTGTGGACTCCACAAAACCGCCACTATGGACGAGATTTAACTCGCTTTCTTCGAAGTCGCACCGGATCACACGGATGAGCGTATACGCTTGGCTTCAGTTGCTTGTCATTATGGTGGTTTACGTGAATGCTAAATGCATTTGTCAATGCTGATCGAGTTAGATTGGGTGAGCCTAATTCCCTTAGATACAAAATACGGCACTCATTCTAATTTACTGAACAGGAGAAATACTTTTAACGGCTTGCATAATGGCTGCTCTCAAATTTGTGAAAAGCTGCATGCAAACTTTTAAAGAAGTGATCTATTAATCCTTAACTTCGTTCTCCGAGCAAGATAACAAACATGATTAAATGCTGTTTGTGACTGAATATGTTCAAGGTTTTTCGCCAGGAGAGAAGCAGTAAATTGTTTGCCAGATGAAATGAGTCACTCCAAATGTCATCGCGGATGCCACTGAATCTGAGCCCTGCAAATTGCAGCACCTTCATGAAACACGGATCCTGGCAGATTTTGTTTACATCTATTAAGATGATGGTTATCTAATGGCATTTGAACAGCTGGGGGTTAATAGCTGCTGGAGAATTGACTTGAATAAGCAGGGCACATCTCAGTGGTCTGGGGAATTGGCAGCACAAAGAACAACACATTTACAGATTCATGGTCTTTGCTGAGATGGTATACAGATGTGACACCTTTTTTTGTCCTTTCTGATGTCTAGAAAGTTTTTTGGTTGCTCAGGATTTCACTCTCCATGCTATATATTTTTTAGTAAGTCATAATTCTGACCTCTTCCTGGGAGTTTGAGTTGTTTGGTGCCAGAGGCGTTTCTGGAGGGCAGCGCTTAGACAGACCTAGTCATAACTTTTCTGCAGCCAGACATAGAATCACCTATAAAGAGCCTTCAAATGCTTAACTCGGACATGACATAAACATGCTGTGGATTGAAATCATGAACACATGGCACTAACA
This sequence comes from Rutilus rutilus, assembly GCF_951802725.1. Classification (NCBI taxonomy): domain Eukaryota; kingdom Metazoa; phylum Chordata; class Actinopteri; order Cypriniformes; family Leuciscidae; genus Rutilus; species Rutilus rutilus. The sequence goes on from NC_140213.1 coordinate 33,871,786, forward strand.
CAGTAGAGAAACCAAACAAAATTATTCATTTAAAATGTAAATAGGCCTATGTTATTATATACATAATAATAATCATTTTAATCGTCTGGTGCTCTACAGAAATTTTTGACCGAAACATTTTACTTTTTTTAGTATACGGTCCAATTCTCACTTTTAACAAGTTGCTTATTAGCATGCATATAACTAGGATATATTAGTAGGGTAAATTAAGGTTGATTGGGACACTTTTTCCAAGTCATCTCAATGGCAAAAGATGTCCAAGTCACCCTGAATTCACCCTATTTGTAAAGCACATATTAATGCCTTATTCTGCATGACCATATTCTACATCTCTTAATCCTGATTAAAACCTAAACTTAACAACTACCGTACTAACTATTAATAAGCAATTATTACGAGTTTGAGGTAAAAGTAGTAGTTAATAGGTAATTAATAGTGAGAACTGCACCCTAATCTAAAGTGTGACCTTTTTTTTTTCATCGGAATGGTATGAAACTTAGTAAAGGTTTTGACAATTGCTTTGTGAACAAAAAAAAAAAAAAATGGACATGATTTGAAAAGGTTAAATAGTCCTAAAAAAAGAAAAAAGAAAAAAAAGCTAGACTTAACGCACTGGAAATGAGGGAAACAAATTTCATCTAGATGAAACGTTTGGTATTGTGCCCAATCAAAGTCTTTTTCACAACTCAATTTGTTTAGATTTATAGCTTGGATTTTCTCACAGCTTAAGTTAAACATAATTTGGAAAATATATATTTCATATAAAAATAAATTGAAGATTGTATTTTTGTGCATTTTATTTCATGACTAACTTATATTCAACAATAATCTGCCAAGTGTCCTCTTTAAAAAGAGACCAAACTTAAGTCTGTGCTACTTAATGCTGCATTCTTGATTTGGCACGTTAAAGGCACAATTTATGTGCGATTTTTGCATTAAAATGTCCAAAAACCACTAGCACAGTGTTATATATTTAAATGCTGTCGTCATAGACCATTATTCGTTATCGTTACAGTAGGTTCTGTAGCCAAAGATAACTCCAAGAAATGTAAATGTAGGGGTGAATCAAATTTGAAGAGTTTTGAACAAGAAGGGAAATAAAACAAGGATAAGTTTTGGTGTCTGTTAAACAAGTCTGATGAGCAAGACTATGGCAGTGTAATTAAATGTATAATGTGTTATACATAAATAGTAAGTCAGCCTTTTTGCAAATGCTGTGGATTTACTTAAAATATACTTTTAGTATGATTGTTTTGAACACGTAAAATTGTGCTGTGTTTCCCCACCATTTAATCAACAAATAAAGTGGCATGTATGAGTAGTAACAATGGTAAACATTGTTACCTGCGGCTAATTCATTAGAATGATTATAAAACTTTATTTCATTATCTCATCCATGAACAGGATTTGTGAATCCTGTCGGATTGATTTCCATCGGCAGTGGATGTGAAGATCTCTCATCATTCCACGCTCCTTCACAGCTTCATCAAGCTATGCCTTTGTTATTGTCTTGAATATGCGACCTCTCGTGGTGAAAATTACATACTGTGCCTTTAAGTTGGAAATTTCATTTTCAGGTCCATGCTCAAAAAGTATTTAATAGGTAATAAAAGGGTTATTACTACTGCATACAAATAATTTAGTACCTTAAAATACAAAATATTAAATAAAAAACATTATCTAACTAAAATATAGTAGGCTATATTCATTTCATTGAAATAAAGAAAATGTCATTTTTGACCGCCATGCAAGGAGCACCAGAGGGTTAAAATTAATAAGAAAATAATTATAATGTTGTGTAGTCTACAATAATAGACAGAGCCAATTTTGCTTATTGAGAGATTTATTCATGAGGTAATAATTATCTCTTAATTTTATTAGATCCTTACAGACATTACATACAGTTAGTATGAACAGTATATTCATTTGAATGGTGACAGCTATAGGTGTGGCTTGATGCAGTGCAGAGAACTTGTCAGCTGTGTCTGCTGTGCCATTAGAAACATGGGTAACACTTTAGAATACTGTTCCGTCATTAATGAATTACTACACAGGAACAAATGAGTAGCACACTATTAGCATTCTAGTAACTACTATTAACTTACAAGATACTCTTCTTAACTAATTAGTAAGTAATAGTGCAAGTCAATGTTTGCTCTTTAGGTTTTTGTAAGGTTTTGAATAGTAATGACTCAATGATTACTATACATCCTTCTAAGAGGAATTGCAAATTATTTGAATTGCAAATTAATTATAAGGTAACCCAATAGTAATGACTTAAATGTTACCAAATCCATCGGAAGCAATTAAGATTTAAAAAACTTAACAAAAAACAGTAATTACTAGTTAAAAAATTAAGTAATTAAGGTAGTTATCATGCTTTTCACTTTAGAATACTGATCCAAATAATTAGTCTTTCCTTCTGATGGATTTGGTAAACCTTGAGTCATTACTAGTGGGTTACCATGCTTTTTTGGTCTGCTTCGAAATGCTTAATTAATCCCAACTGCTTTCCTTTAAACCCTGGGATGAGGTGTGTGTACTGAACATTAGTTAGATTTGTATAGATTTGCATGGTTAATATGGTGGTTAACATCTCTGCTGCTGTAAAGCAAGGCTTAACCAAAGGGAATATCCCTGTAATTTCAGAAGGCGTTGTCATTTACTATAGAGAGCAACAGTGCCTTGCCCCCCTTTTCAGCGCCTTTGGTTTCCGGAAGTATTTCCTTCCATTCATTTCTCCCATAGGGATTTAAAAAAAGTATTTGTTAAAGCAATGAACCACGCCAATCAGCTACGAGATGAATCACATCACTGCAAACTTTGATTTGAATCAAACAAGTTGTTGGAAATCGGAAAAAAATACAAAGGTACAAGATTGTATTTTGTGGCTTAGTGTCCTTTGTGCTTCATGGAAGTGGGCGGAGCTAAAGAGCTATTTTTTCGACTCTCTGATTGGTGTAATTTTCTGTAGCATCATGGGTAATGTAGTTTTTCAACAGGAGTTCCACTGATTATTCTATGATTATTTAAAAAAAATAAGCTGACATAATGCGGGCTGTAGCTTCAGCAGAAGCAAATGCCATGGATTAACAACCTTGCAGCTCACAGTAGGTCTGTCTTTAAAGGTTTATAAGTTATCGTTGAAAATAATAATAATATGTTTTATTTATAGTGCCTTTCCAAAGCTCAAGGACGCTTTACAATGTAAATACAATAAATAAAAACATATTAGGCCTTGAGTAGGCAATGAGAACAGACAATAGTACAAGCAATGGATAATAGATAAGAAAGAAAAAAAAAATCCCTATGGAGAAAATGAATGGAGTTTTTACTTCCGGAACCCTACTGTTGGATTATTAAGGCTGGTTTTACAACAAATCCTGATCTCAACAAATACATTTGAATATCCTAAATCTGGCGTACTTAGAATGTTGGGGAAATCAACTGTTATTTTTACACTCTGTTAACAGGATTAACAGGCTGTAGCCTTAAGTTGCTTAATATTACACAGGTCTTAGTTGAATGAACCTGGTACATCTGCAGTACCATGCCATATACATCTCTAGTCTTCATATACAATATGGCAGAGTTCATGAAGAAGTCAGGCTGTCCGGGGCTTAATTAACCCAGCCATAAAGGACATCTCATTGCAGTGGTGAATGTCATTGAAGCCTCCACTGCTGTGGTTCCCAAAGGGATCAGGGCTAATTGCAAATACAACCTTAGCATGGGACATTGCCTTGAGGAGACATGGAAGTAGCGCTACACGCCTGTTAATGAAGCTATGGAGAACGGCGTCGCTCGGAAACTGCCGTGCGCTTCGAGATTGGATGGCTGCAATTCGCCGACTTCAATCATTTCGTTGATATATGTGGTATTCAACTAGATGATAATTAGGTCTGTTTTAGAGAGGCGGATAACGAAGTTACTGGAGTGTGACGGTGTATGTGGGCAAAGGACCGTAATCTGACTTTAAAATGAAATAATAAACAATAAAAAAGATTTATTGAAAATGTACGAGTAAATAACGAAAATAGACACATTTTGCTGGATTTGTTTAGATGCCATTCCTCTCTCTTCATCTCCCATACTGACTGTCTCACACACATTAAATACATTCACTCCCACACAAACATAAACATCAGCTGCGTTGAGAAAAACAAACACCCTTCTAAGGAGGTCATGTTGATTCAGTCAGTTTTCAAAAGTGTCGTGTGCACCGTTGTGCCCTGTGTGGGTGCGGTAGTGTTACTCTCACAGGGACTCAAATGTGAGGATTAAGCTAAATGAGTTTGTCAGGTTCACTGTTTCAATCCCCTCTACTCAACAAAAGAAAAGGCACTTTTGGGATTTTAATATCCTTTGCTCTGCAATCCTGCTTTCTTGCAGCCAGCAGTTTATGAGGCTTATTTTTCTCCCCTTTGCAGTGGCGAGATTAGTATGAGACGAAGAAAGCCGCGTTTGAATTTTAAAAGCTGTAGGGTAAAATGGATCCCCCTTTTTTGATATATATCTTTCTGTTTAAATCAATATTTTCTTACTTTTTATATATTTCAACCAATTTCCTTCCCTCTCTCTTTCTGCTTAAATTATTGATCTGATGACATTCACGCAAACAGCCCACCTTAACACTGTATGCAGAGAGGAAAGCATGATTTGAACAGTGTGGCAAATGTAACACTTTGAAGAAAGAAAAAAAGAACCCCCTCTCACATTTTAATGCAGAGTAAATCAATAAAGTGCATGTGTCACCCATATAACAGTGATGTGTATTGGCCTTTTGATTTGTGCATTGTTGTGAGTGTCAGCCACACTGTTTTTGCCCTGAGAGCTGCTATATTCGCTCCATTTTTCCATTTTTTATGTCCATCCAGCTCACTTTTTTCGATATATATAACACCGTTGGTTCCTTTGAGATTTTCCTATGGGATTTTATAATGTTTTTTTTATTTTTTTTTATGAGTAAAATAAAGCCTGTGGTAAACATTACTTTACGATACTTTGACGTTTTGTTTGTAACACAATCACACCCCAAGCTGTCTTATCTACTTATTAAACATATTAAACTTATGAACATAACTGCTATGCGTTTTCACTATGGGTGTGTGTAGTTTACGTTGTAGAACAAAATGGCAAAGTATAGTCAAGTTATGTAAACCACAGGCTTAATTTTACACATAAATCGAAAAAAGCAAATTAGTCTTCCGGGTTCTGACGTCATACCTGCACCACTCTATATGTCACATTTTTGTATTAACATTTTATATATGCATTAGATCCATAATATGCATGGTATTTTAATTTCTTTTATTGAGAAAAAGAAATTTCAAGAAAGGTATGACATTCCTACACAAACTGGACCAACAATTCGTGTTTTTTTTTTTGTTTTTTTCAGGACAATAACTGAACTCACTTAACGTCTGTTTCATATAGAAGTGAAAACAAAAATAGTAGATTGCATAGGAGACAGTGTATATGGCACAGTAAGCAGTATGCTGGTATTCCATTCCATAGACTATACATTGGAGCATGTGAGCAACTGCTAAGCAATCACCTTGACAATATATTATAACATTCTGCCACACTACACTTGGCACTTGGTTTATTGGCATGAAGAGCCTTTAACATTCCACAAAAGGTTATTTTAGTAAAAGATTATTAAAATGTTCTTCACACTGAGAGAGAAAAATGGTTCTTTTAAGAACTGTTCACTGAAAGGTTCTTTAGGGAACCAAAAATGTTTATTTTATGGCATCGCTGCAAAATCCCCCTTTGAACATTTATTTTTAAGAGTGTAAAATGATGCAATGCTTTGACAAAAAAAAAAAAAAAAAAAAAAAAAAAAAAAACTCTTAAAGAAGCTTTTTGTCTGCTTTGATATGTATAATTGATCTAAACTGCTTTGTTAGATGAGATGTGTGTAATGTACATGAATTAGTTAGACAGGTCCTCAGGAGATCTGACTCAGGTTCTCTGCGATGTTGGAAGCTTTAAGGACTACTGTGAGTGTGACATGTTGAGCAAACACTGAATCCCTGGCCTTGGTGTTGGCATTGGGTTATCCCTCATATTTCATGCTTAGCTTCAGATTTTCTCTCTATCTCGTCCATATCTCTTTGTCTGTCTGCTATATTGACACAAATGTAACATTTATGCCATGCATGGTATGTTCTGAGGTTTGAGAGTTGTGGACAGGTTATCTATATAGTGGTGTCAGGAAATTAGGTTGTAAGAACAAATATTTCTTTTTAGTCTGATCCTTTCAATACAGCTGATTTGGTTCACAAAAATTGTTTGTTTAGCTTGAGAGAGAGTTGAACACACTTGCAGTAGTGAAGTTTATGACCTAATTTAAGTCTGTTTCATATGACTTTTAGATTTAAGATATATCATATGACTTCTGAAATATAAATATAAATAAATAAATATATATATATATACATATATATATACAGGTGCTGGTCATACAATTAGAATATCATCAAAAAGTTTATTTATTTCAAGAATTCAACTTAACAGGTGAAACAAATATATTATATAGACTCATTAAATGCAAAGTGAGATATTTCAAGCCTTTATTTGTTATAATTTTGATGATTATGGCTTACAGCTTATGAAACCAACGAAATCAAAATCCCAGAAAATTAGAATATTACATGAAATCACACAGTAATTACACAGTGATACCATGGTCATTGAACCAGGTTTTGGTTCTTTTGGCTGTGTGGGCAGGTGCAAATCCTGCTGGAAAATGAAGGAAGCATGAAGTGCTCTGAAAATGTCCTGGTAGACGGCTGCGTTGAGTGGACAGCACAGTGGACCAACACCAGCCGATGACATGGCTCCCCAAACCAACACAGACTGTGGAAACTTCACACTGGACTTCAAGCATCTTGGATTGTGTGCCTCTCCATTCTTCCTCCAGACTCTGGGACCTTGGTTTCCAAATGAGATGCAAAATTTGCTCTCATCAGAAAAGAGGACTTTGATCCACTGTGCTTTATTAAATCCAGAGTCAACTGTCGTCTACCAGGACACCAAAGCAGCCGTCTACCAGGACATTTTCAGAGCACTTCATGCTTCCTTCATTTTCCAGCAGGATTTGCACCTGCCCACACTGCCAAAAGAACCAAAACCTGGTTCAATGACCATGGTATCACTGTGTAATTACTGTGTGATTTCATGTAATATTTTAATTTTCTGGGATTTTGATTTTGTGGGTTTCATAAGCTGTAAGCCATAATCATCAAAATTATAACAAATAAAGACTTGAAATATCTCACTGAAATATATATATAGTGCTTGAGTCGTATGCACTATTTTATTGGTGCTTTTTGTATTATTCCAAAGTTATCTCATGACCAATTCGTACAAATTCGTACCAGTGAGTAAAAGGTGGCTAATTCGTACGACCTCATTTGTACGAATTCGTACGATTTGTCTAAACCCACGTGATGGGTAGGTTTAGGGGCGGGGTTAGGTGTAGGTCATTCTTACGAATTCATACGAATTGGGCAACTCGTAAAGTATGTACGATTTAGCAAAAATCTTATGAATTCGTATGAATTAGCTACCTCATAAAATTCGTACAAATTGCCGTGAGATCGGGTTGCAAATTGAATTACCTTTGTCTACTTCATTCATTGTTTATTTTTCTGCTCTAAGGAGTAACAGAGAGAGCGAGGAAATAAAGAAAAATGGGAAGCTGCTAGCTGATGAAGTTGATGCATGAGAGCTGATCAGAAGCAGGTTACTAGCTTACTAGCTATCAACCTTTGCCTTAGAATGAGACCCATTAATATTACAGAAATATGCAGTGCTTGTATCGGTACAGTTCAGTGCAGACCACAGATGTTCCATTATTTAATCAATGTTTCCCACTGATACAATTGTAATAGTTCTCACATTAATTAACGCTAGTGTTGTGTATGTCATTAACACCCACAGCATTTGAGGGTGGAAGTACAGTATTATCTTCTAAAGTGTTTATTGGAAGTGTGACACATTTTTTTTGGTAGCAAGTAGCTAGCTTGTACTAAATTTGATTCAGTAAATATGTTCATGGACCACCGATAATTTATTCTGTACCACAATATTCTAAAGCACGTCCATTTAAGAATAAAGCACTGTTCAATAAATTATTTGATGTGTATTTTATGAAAATAGACATTAAGCTGTTAGTGTCAATAACAGCCCACATGTACCAAATTATATATGAGAGTGTTTCCTTTCTTAAAACAGTGTTTCCTTTCTTAAAATAAATCTTTAATAGCAAGCTAGCTAAATGAATTCCTGTATTTTATTCAACTGAAGCTTTTGAAACAACCAAAGGGCATTTGTGTGGAAAGCATTTTTTTTTTCTTATTTCTTGTGATCTCAGCTTGTCAAAAAGTTATTAGAAATGTATTTTGTGGACTCCAGAAAAGACAAATAGCATGCATTAAGTTTTTTTTTCTCTTGCATCACTGTAAAAAGAAAAAAAAAGTTGCTGCCTTAAATTTTTAAGTTCAATCAACTTGGATGTTTAAGTAATTTCAACTTAAATTACATTACAATGACTTAAAAACTTTTAAGTTATACTTTGTTGAATCTTGTATAACTTATATATATATATATATATATAATTTTTTACCTTCATTTTTTGAAAATCAAGATCTTTTTTTTTATTTATTTTTTTATGCATGATCTCTTAAGCTCCTGTACACTTTACCTGAAAAACACTTCTACATGTGGATAAAATGTTTAGGTTTTGCAGAAATGTATGCAGAGTTTCACTCTCATGAATTTAATGGAAGCCTATTTTTCCATTCTGAATTTTGCACAGTCCTGCACTGCACATCAAGTATTTTAATATGAGCCTTTTTCATTAACAGCAGAGATCTGCCCTTTAAGGAATGATTTTACCATTGCTAATATCTTAAATAATAGCAGGTTACACATTATCCTAGTCTCCGGTTGAGGTGTCATATGGGCTTGATGGAGAAATATTATTCCTCTCTAGCAAACCGTGACCACGGTTGAACAACCAATTTATCACATTCACATGATTCTTATTAAAAACATGTAGTTACTTTGGATCAAATAGAAACACAAATAGAAACCCACATGCACACTTGTCATCCAGCAGACTGGTGTGAATTGTGCAAGTTGATATGTGGAGTTTGAGCAGAGGGGACGCCAACCTTGAAGGTGGCACTCCTTCATCCATGAATGCTTCATTCACAACTCCTTATGCTCAAATGTATCACAACTCAAAACCTTGAGAGGACCTTGAAAAATCTCTCTCTTTTCATCTATATTTCACGATGCCTTGTCAGATGGAATTATAGTGTGTTGCCATGTTCTCGTGAAGAATACAGGGAATTTATCGGTGTGGCTTTCCTCTGCCCCGTGGATGTTTATCCTCTGCTGGTTTGCATTTCGTCAGGGTTTGGCGGCACTTAGCCACCGTGTTTGTCTTAGTCCCAAAAGCTTTATAAGTAACAGGAAGATCGGACTTTAAGTAAACAAGCAAACAAGTTCTGTATTTCCAAGCAAGATAATCACGTAGGAGTTTGCAGAGGCTGGTACCCCTGAATACACACTCCTCATCCCTTCCCTGTTTGAGTCACACCATACCGCAAATGCAACACCCACATGCGCACACTCGTCGAATCTTGTACCTTGATCTCATGTAGCTGGTTCTGTACCTTCTTGTGAAGCGACGACCCTGTTAAAAGCATCTACCAGATACAACCAAATCACGCTAAATTAAACATGTTTCATTTTCTCCCAAATGGGATTGGACAGGCTTTTAATTTGTCGGTCTGTCAGGAAGCATTGCCACATCTATCCATTACGGCTATGCCTGTCCTCAAACAGAAATCGATAGGAGGAAATTCTAGCTGTCAGATTGTCTTTAAAAATGTAGGAAGGCAGCTCATTCCAGTTATCACTTCAGAATGAAAGCAGAACAATGTTGTTACATCCCTCAACAGTAAAAAACTGTGTTACAGATATATGATTAAACTCTCTGTGGGCATCTGTCTGCTGCCTGGATATTCCTGGGGCACAGAGATACGGCCCTGCATTTTCTTTATCTGATGGGTCGATCGTGATATTTCCTGTGCAACATTCTCTGTACATTAGCCTTTTGGTTCTTGTACAGTGATCAAGCAAAATATGTGCAAATCTGGGAATGAAAAGCAAAAAAAAAAAAAAAAAAAAAAATCTATATGTTTATCCCCCACTTAGTTCCAAGCAATATACAAGATCACATTGTTTGAATTCCTTGATCCCAGATAACCTGAATGCCACCAGCTTACATCCTGCACTCTTTTTCTTTTGTTGGGATGTTCATGCTTAATGAAACCTCACTTTCTAGGAATGCTAAGGGAGAACATTTGTATGTGTGTGTGTGTGTGTATGTATGTGTGTGTGTGTATGTATGTGTGTGTGTGTGTGTGTGAGAGAGAGAGAGAGAGAGAGAGAGAATGACACAATAACTTGTTGTAAAAGCCCAATTAGAGCATGCTTGACTGATCGCATAAACAGAGGAAATGAAAAATCCAATCCTATGCTTAATACATTTGGAAAGAATAACGCATAAATTATTTTATCTGCTATATCAAAATAAAATATAAATATAGGCTGTAGGTTGATCCAGTTAAGCGTCATATTTGTTTTGAAAACTGTAAAAAAATAAATAAAAATAGTGTATATATATTTTACAATTTAGTTTTTAAATGTATGTTAATCTAGATAAATGATCAACTTTTACAGTATTAATTAATGATACCTAATGCATTAACTAATGTAAACAAATTTAACCTTTTGTAAAGTGTTACCATTATTTTTGTCCACTACTTTTTAGAAAAATGTGACTGGCTGTTGCATGTTGTTGCAGTGTATAAAACAGATTCACTTTTTAAATAGATAAATAAAAATAAATTTACTCTTAGAAAATTTGCCTCTACTGTCCAATGAAAGTGTACATTGCAATAGATTCGAACTGTACTTGGAGCAAAGTACTTTTTTTTTTTTTTTTTTTTTTACCGCCAAATCATGAGAGCTAATCTTTCTAACCTAGTAGAGGCCTCACCTCTGTAATAATGCAAACCAGCATGCCACTCACCCATGGCCAAGTTGACTGTCAGAGCCCAGAACCATTGAAAGAAAAGTCCAGCACAGACACTTCATTAACTGATAAGCATCTGGTCAGCTCTCTTCTCTAAGGTCTGTCTCCCTCCTCATCTCTATCTATCAGTCTACAGAAAGCTAAAGTATCAGTCAGCAGAAGGAGGCGGGTGAGGGGAAAATGCGATCCTCAAATCTGTCAGGATAATTGTGCGACTGATAAGTCTCCCATGGAGAATCCATCAAAAATGAGCCTTCCTCCATAGTGGGTCTCACACTGTGCTAGTGTTGACGCAGGAAGTCAATAATGTCAATTAGCATAATAAAAGAAACGGGAAAAAAGGAAGAAAGTGGTAAGCCAAATGGCGAAAGGCTGTTGTTGCTCGGATGCACATGCTATTCCCATTAAAGATCAAATATGGCTTTGTTATGAAGGAATTCAGAAATTGTGGTTTTGCTTTAGTTTAAATGATTTGGAAATGACTGGAAACTCCCATATAGCATCAACTAAGAAAACATGAGAACAAAAAATAAAATGGTCCAGAATATGATAGAAATAAAAACAACATCAGCTTTATAAGGCTCATTTGCCTTTTGAAATGGTATTCAGCTGAACTTGGTCCTGGCATTACCATGAAAAAGAGATCTGCCATTTTGGCCATATAACCAAGCCATAAAAGCCACGTCACATCAACCTACTCAGAACGAGTCCTACAGGCATTAAAGATTAAATTTACAAGCCTCATCATCCACAGATACAACACCGCAGTGTGCTATAAAGCCTCTTTCCTCTGAATAATGTAAAAACATAAGGACATGTAATGGTCTAAGGGTGTTTTTGTGTGTGTATCATTGCAACGCTTTGGTGGTGGGTGTGCTCTGGCCTGGCTCTGTTCCTACTGAGGGCAGTAAATTGCTGTGTGTAAGGGAGGTAAAGGCAGGGTTTCTGCAGCCACAGATCTACGGGTGCCCCTGCCCCTGATTACAGCCTGCCCCTACTCTGTCCCCCATGCTAAAAATGTACAGCATAATGGCACATTAGTGTCCACTGGAGCCTAAAAATGCTCCTACTTTCCATGACACCAAAATAAAATGGCTTATATTCGACACATGCTGAGTTTCTGACAATTGTTGCGCTAAAATATAATCTCTTTAACATTTTAATGCAAACTCTTGCCAGAATAATGCTCCTGAAGGAAAGGAAAACAATACTGAAAAGGAGATTTTTAGATATTGAGGGAATTTTTTTTTTTTTTATTGTAGATTTATTTAATTTCGATTTATGTAAGTCCTTAGTTAGGTTGAATGTTCCATCAGAAAACAACCTAAATCCTAACCTTTAAATGTGTCTTTCAAATCTCTCTCTCAGCCTCTAATTTGGTAGATGTCGCAGGTTAAACAGATCAATAAAGGATTATATTAAATGCTGCACTCAACCCTCTTAACATATGCTTCAGCTGAAGCACACTGCTTCCTGAGCTTTGAACGAGGCAAGCCATAACTTCATTATAAATTAGTAGAGATCACGTTTCAAATAACATTCAATCATTAAGCACTGCATCACAGGAAAATAGGCTGATGAGTTTGTGTGCATCTATGTGTGTCTACATGCACAAACCCATCACATATCTATCGGGATTAAGACATTACCACATTCCTGTAGCCAGAAATGTGACCATATGACAGTTCATTACAGTGTAAATCTAATTAACTGTATCAGTGAAATACATTTTCAGAAATGACAGAGAAGCATAGTGCTTCTATAACCTCTTATGTGGTCATCAGGATTGCATAATTAGGTAAATGTCCTACAGTTGAAAAAAAAAAGACAAGAGGAAGGAGTTTAGTTTAGAGAAATACAAACCAAATGTTTTCTTTTTTATTGTTGTAACCTCTGTAGACTCCTCATAAAAATAGCGTTGCTTAAAATAAGGACAAAAGAAAATTGCTGTTGGAACGATCTCCATAAAGGAAAGTCCATAATTCACACATTCATTTGAATCTCTTTCTCAATAAAGAAAATTTGAAACCATGTTAATGTATACCTGCAGCAAACCATCCAGTCACTGCAACCGTCTTGTAAGTCTCACAAACTAACATCCAGTTGAGCCCTTGCACTACTAATCTGAGGCAACTGTTGTAATGCATTTACTAAATTAGCCCTAAAAGCCATTTAAATCAAAATTAACGCAGTACAGGATCTGAAAGAAACAGGAAAAGCAATCAAAATCCAACTCATGAAGCTGGATGAAAAAACAAAGGATAGTCAATCCAATTTGTCAAAAACCAAGAGGAACATCAGAGAAATAGTCAGAGGGTTAAACTCAAAAAGCAAGCAGGATGTCTGTTCTGGAAACATATCGTTAAATGCTTGCTGCAAAACTATGGCGCAGCCCAAAAAAAAAAAAAAAAAAAAAAAAAAACATTTGGCTGGGAGCTGCAGCAGACTCTGTAAATCCAGCTGCTCCATTCTCTCTTGGTGTCCATCCTGTGTTTTGCAATGTTTTGTTTCCTATCTCTTAAGCCAGTCTCATTTATTGCAAGTATAACATTTGGCACAATACAAATTCTTGGTGCTTTTAGAAGATAAGCCTTTAAAGATCAATCAGTGGACAGTTACTTAGAAAGTTCTCTGTATAAATGGGACTTTACTGCATCATATACAGCATGGTCTAAAAATCACAGGTTGCCCCTTTTCAAACAAATCTGTCTCCGTTTGCAATGTCGTATCAGCATCATCACATTTTCCCATCTTAAATAAGAGTTACAAGTTAGAAAATAGTTTAAATTCATTTTCACTTTTGTATAATCTGTTTCTTGTATCATCCCATAGTGGATTAATTTATATATTTATATTAATATATTTATGTATAAGCATGTACAAGAAAAACAGTCTCATTTTTGCACTGGGTACAAAAGTAATTGCTGTCTTTTCTGTTGTGCATTCTATTGCATGTTTTCATGATGAACAGAATAAAAGACAGAGCAGGAGAAGGCTGTAGGAATGTTATATCTGTGTTTCCTGTACCTTCTCCTTTGTGTGAGTTTTGATCTGGTAGGGTTCAGGAATGGTGCTGATGGTGGGGCGGGGACGGTGCAGGGAGTTCCCGATGTTGTTTTCTGCCCAAGGAGCAGAGTGTGCTGGTCTGTAGGAGCTGTAGCTGGGTTTGTAGGTGCTATTGTGATCTCTCAGGCTAGGTAACATCATCCCACTTTCACCTGGTATACTTGTCCCTGCATGGGTGGTAGGAACATTCTCATCCATCTGAATGACCTCTATAGTCCTAGCAGCTGACACTGTGCTCCTTTGCTGGTGCCGTTTACGCAGCTTGTAGAAAGCAATAAGCATAGCGGCAGCAAGCAAGGTGACTGCCACAAAGCAGCCTATGATGATCTTGGTTGTCTTCATGACCTCGTCAAGACTGGCAGGTGGGCGTGTCGTTCCACGTACAGTCGGCACAGAGACCTGTCGAGGTGTTTGAAGTAAAACTGTCGGTGTAGAGATAAAAACTGGCTGAAAGACGGAGGGGGAGGCGGTTACCGTCTTTGGCTTGATCACTTCCTGTGAGGTGGGCTCTACTTCCTCCACTGTCACCGTAGTGAAGTAACTCAGATTAGAAGTGTTGAGCTCAGCCGCAGTCACATTCAGGTAGGCTGAAGCATTGGAGTTTCCAGCCATGTTGGTCACCATGCAGGTGTACACACCTGTATCTGCTGGGAGCACATTGGAGAAGTTTAGTGTCCCATCATTGAGCACTGATATCCGTGGGTGATTAGAGCCATGGGTCAAAACTGTTCCATTAGGCAGGAGCCATCTAACTGATGACATGGGGGCCGTACGACATTTTAGCTCAGCTACACGTTCAGCAGAGATGTTAAGATCCCTTGGGGCATCCAGTATGAAAGGTGCTGAGCACTGGAAAGTGCTCTGGTCCACCTCCACCAGGTAGCGTCCACGTAGGTAAGCAGGGGTGTGGCAGCGGCCACAGCAGGTGGAATTAGTGGGAATGTACTCCCTCAACCACCAAGCCAGCCACACAACATCACAGTCACACCGCCAAGGGTTGTGGTGCAAATGGAGCTCCACCAGGTAACTCAAGGGCGCAAAAAGGTCATGCGGCAAAGAGCTAAGGTTATTATGGGCCAGGTTGAGCTCAACCAAGGCCGTGACATCATCAAATGCATTTCTCTCTATAGTGGTGATCCGAGAGTTCATAATCCACAGCTTTTTAAGGGATTTCAAACCCCTGAAGGATCCAGGTTTTATCTCTGGAAAGTAGTTCTCAGACATTTCTAGCTCCTCCAGCCCCACCAAAGGGGTCAGGACTGGCATCTCCCGCAGGTTACACATTCCAAGGTTTAAGTATTTCAAGTTGTATAATCCCTCAAAAGCACCCTCAGAAATATACTCCAGCTTCTTTAACTCTCCCAGATCCAGACGCATTAAAGAGGGAACGCGGTTAAATGCGTAGGAAGGTATGCTTTCGATAGGGTTGTTCCTGAGCCATAATTCCCGCAGTTTAGACAAGTACTCAAAAGCGCCACTTGGGATCACTGTCAATCGGTTGTCGAACAGCTCCAGTGTGTTGAGGCTGTTGAGGCCGCTGAAGGCCCCCACCTCAATTTGCCGAATAGAGTTCCTACCCAGTTGCAGTACCTCCAGGTGACGGAGGTGTTGAAATGTTCCAGCTTCAATTGTCTCTATGCTGTTCTCCATCAGGTTTAAATGGCGTGTGGTGGCAGGGATGCCAGGGGGCACTCGAACCAGGCCGCGCCTGGTGCACACTACCTTAACGAACTGGTTACCACAGGAGCAAACAGCAGGGCAGGTCAGTGGTCCGGAGGGGGTGGCGCACACACTCCACGATCGCACCATGAGGTAGACTGCACAGAGCAGGGCTGCGTTCCAGGCACGGTGCACAGTTACCTGCCACAAGAGACTCATGATGTGGCGCGTTCATAATTCAACATCGCGTGGGGATTCGGCTGGGGAACGGAGAACAGTGGCCCTACCCTGGTTTGAGCAAGACTCTGCATCTGTTTGCCATCGACAGTGCAGGATGGTGCTGTGTTAAACACAGAGAGGGAAAGAGAGGGAGAAATGGAGGAAGAAAAAGATGAGTGGAGAAGGGGAAAAAAGCTGACCTACAGAATAAATATGTTGAAATAGAAGGCACCTACCTCATTAGCTCTGAGTTGTCCTTAATATAATCCTTTATTTTGAAGCAAAACTCCAGCACCATTCACTCATGTTTCCCACTAAGATCACTGCACAACATTTTCAGTTATTTCTCTCATAAAAGTAAAGTGGAGCATGAACTGATTTGACAAAATGGCCCCTATTAATTCCAGAGAGAAGCAGCATTTAGTGAAACTGGTTCAAGGGGTAAGGCCCAGTCAGTTAAGCAGGTGCACGCATCCAGTCAGCTTGGAAAAGATCTCCTCTCAGCTCCCCCATTGATTGTCCTTGGAAGGCGACGCTGAATACCACTGAACAATTTTCACAAGACTCCATTGCCAAAGTACATGCACATTAAACCAAGGAAAATATAAAAAGAAAAAAAGAAAAGATAAGGGGGAAAAAATCCCAAAGTCTTCTCAGGTTTCTCTTTCTCCTCGCAGTAGACTAAGTCGCTTTTTTTTTTAGTTTGCCATCGTCCACCCCCCACAACACTTGTTCAGCTGATTAGCCGTGCGCTGATGAATCCAAAAAGGCTGACAGACGCACACTGCGGTCATTCCGTCTTGCTTTTTTAACTCACTCCGCTCTCCTGTCTGTCGCTGTAGCAGCTGCGGACTGCCGCGTGCACAGTTAGCAATAATCCATCAATTTCTCCGGAGGGGGGCTTGGGGGTGGTGTTGTGGGAGCAGAAGGGGGGGGGAGGAGGAGGACGGGGGAGCAGCAGCAACAGCAGCGCAGCAGCGGTGAAGCTCTCTCCCTATCCGCCGATCGTTTGCTCCTCGTGCTCTCTCTCACTCTTTCTCTGTCTGGCTTGCTCTCTCTCCTTCTTCCTTTCTCTCTCTTTTCCGTATCAGGAAAAAAGGATTGATGCCGCCTTGTGACGTGTGGCTAATTTCAGAGATACCTTGCAAAGGATTCCGTAGTTTGCCCTCCCTCCCCCCGTTGTGGATCCTGCGGTATTCCTTTATTTTCCCTTGTCTTGAGGTAGTAAGTTGTGGCAGTTCGCCTGCTCTGGCTGTGAGGCTGCGGGTTGGCAGAGGCTCTGCAGTGGGAGGTGGGCAGCAGAAAAGCACGCGAGGGAGAGAGAGAGAGACGCGCAAACACACACGCGCGGCAGAGAAGACTGTCAACGGTGGCAGTGGCGAGAGCAGTGGTCCTCACCTCCAGCGCTCACCCTCCTTTCTGTATTTCTCTCTGTATGACTGGGTTGCAAGCGGCAGAGTCTTTCTCCTCCTTTTGTCCTTCAGTGGAAACGTGAATGTACTGCTGACGCATCCCGCTCAGAGCAGTGCATTGGTTTGATGCAGTGTTCTTGTGTATTAACACATTCTCCCCCTCCTCGCTGAGTGTACTGCCTCTCTTTCTTTCTCTCAGACACACACCAATACACTCAAGTCTTCCTGATTCACTTTTCACAGGTTTTACGTCTCATTCTTAGATTGTTATTTTTTCATCTCCACTTGCCTCCTTTCTTTCTCCTCTCATTATTTTGTTTCTCATTCATCTCTGTCCAAACTTCTCTTTCATGCTGTCTTGTGCACATACACTTTCTAAGACTTTCCACTGTACACACTCTTTCCTCACATTTTCATTGTTAATTTGTTTTGCTATTTTTGTCTATGCTCCATTTATCTTAGTCTGACTTTCTTTCTCTCTGAAAACCTTTCTGTTGTATACTGTATATGGTGTTTCAGTGTTTCTATGGAATGGGAGAGATGCTTCTCGGAAAATACCATTATGTAAAGTGCATTTGCATTAAGAATGTATCTTCAAACTTTCATTTGAGTTCTCCAGATGACAACAGACAAGCAAATGAAGATAAGCATGATACTATAGAAGGCTTCCAAGGATCACTGGTGTGACACCATCTTTGTGTGTTTGCTGACTGTGCTTGCATTGGTCAATCTTAAGGGACACCACAAAAGCACAGACTAGTGAGAAAGAAGCAAAAAAAAAAAAAAAAAAGCCTGTGAAGACTGGTTTGGTGAGACATTAAAGCAACTTGAGTGGGTAAGGAAATAAGGTGGAGGTGTGTGCTGAAATTACAAAACTTGCACAAGACAATTTCACATTTCCCTGCCTAAGTGTAAATGGTAAATGGCATTGCCATAATTCACTCTCCCTTATGTTGTTTCAAACCCTTATAATACAATTTTTCCAATGTAGCACGAAAGCAAAATGTGCAGGTTCCATACAACAAAAGTGAAGTACAAAAAACAAAACAAAAAACTACTGTTTCGCTGACCGATATTTATCTTGGATTTTTGCTGACACCTATCTGTCTGGATGTATTATTGCACAAGCTAATGTTTTTAGTAACTGATTGCATTGTAAAAATGTGCAGTTTTTCCACCAGGAAAAGTGTATGCTGATAGGTGGGTTACTGAGAGAAATTAGTAAGATTATTGGATATTTTATTCTCAACACATCTGCCCCCATGAGGCAACCAGTTCCACATAAATTGAATCAGTTTTATTTAGGCTAGGCTGCTGATATGACACGATTTCATGCGAGTGTACATTATTTTGAACTCATTTTTCAACAGTATATTTTCTTTGTGCAAAACTTTTTTTAATGGCGGAAAATTTCATTCTCAACACATCTGCCCCCATGAGGCACCAGTGGAGGTAATTTTACCTTCTGTAGCATTTATAATTCACAAATTAAATTCTTGCACATGTTCTCAAGTGAACTCGAGCTGACATTCGTTTTTCTCATGCTTCCAGTGGCTCTACAGGTTTTAGACCACTGAACTGGCCTTCTGTGCTGTCATCTGGAGAATGAGCAGCAGTGCTAGTTGACATCACACAAGAGACAGCTCTCTCAGGGGTCTTAACACCTCAGGAGCCCAGCTGAGTTCAGTCAGGACCACTGCTGCTCACATCAGCACGTCCATATTTGCCACACATTACATTTCTACTAGGCCTACATGCTACATATGTAGACTTTAGTGCTAAATTTATTCATCCGTCAAACCAAATCACTTTTCATAACATTGCCCGTCACTTCCCCTCTCCATCCTAGCCACCAGAGGAAGTGACATTTTTAAATCCTGTGCACCAGACCAAATCACTTTAAACTGCACCAGAACCGGTGATGGTAAGCTCTCTCGCCTTCATTTGTTATGGTTGCTGAGTAGAGCTGCCAAAATCACAGAATGGTACTTTTGGACGGTGTCTTATCATCTGTTACAGAATTAGATGAAGAGTCATAGCACTGTTGGCTGAAGCACCATGGAGCTTTTGCACACCGGGGAGCTGTATGAATTACCCTAGTCTGGGTGTACGGCCAATGCGTTGACCCCCTATTTAACAACTCACCAGTGGAGGTAATTGATGTCCATGGTGCAGATCTTAGTGCTAATGTCATTATAGAGGTTGTATGCATGGAAAGGTCAGGATAGAGCATGCAAGTTCTTCTACGATTCGCTCTGCTTCACAGTGAGCTGCTGAGTTCATTGGAGGTGTCAAACGGCAACCATACAGCAAAGCGGAAAAGCTACACTTGCTGAAGAGACTGCTCATGATTGATTGCTAATGAATATAGGGGGGAAATGTAAATTTTCCTTCCTGACTGACTACAAATCTACCATCTTTCTTTTAGTATAAGTAGTATTTTAGTACTTCCTAAAATAACTGCCTAAGTCATTTTTTGACAAAAATGATTTTTTTGCATAAGTCATCTCCTCATGATGCCCACATCCTCAGTTGAACAGATCATGCAATTCTACCCCTGTAGCATAATGGCCTATGTCAAGAGTGTGACTTTTTGTTTTATTTTGCCTAAGTCAAAAGACAATGAGACTTAGGCAATTTTACAAGCTTTTCAAGATGGCAGCTGCATTCAAAAAGGACGAAAATCTACTCAACCTCTGAAGTTATTTTTCAGTTTCTTGTGTTTTCTGAGAAACCTGAAAAAAAGACTTTATTACATTAATTCGCTGTATGTCCAACAAGACTACACATAATTGATTTTCACTTTTATATGGTGCTAATTCTTTTAGTGGTCACAAAGTGTTCAGATACTTGAAATTATGCTCACATAACACATTTTACACAAGATAGCATTGCTATATTCAGTCATACCGATTTTATTTCATAATAGGCGATGCCACTCTGGCTTATTTGTGATTGAAGAAACTTTATATAATTGCCCTCAATCTGGCCTACTAAGAGAGCTAGCTCTACATGGAAAAAAAGTAGATATATTTTATACCGAAAACTTTTTTTTAACCCAACACAATGCTAATTGGGAAAATAAACTCGCTCAAAATGTTATTTTTCAGTGTCATGTGAAATTGTAAAATAGCGAGGCACTCTCGGGGGACTTGTGATCAAATATTTCCCCTTTCGCAGAGATACCATCACAAAATGTTCACCACAGAAGAAGCCTTTTTTTTAATATTTTATTAAATAATAAATTATTATTATTATAATTTTTTTTTTTAATGCAGAACACGGTCAACGTATGACAAAAATTAACTATATACAAAACCAGGGATTGCATAAGTACAAAAAAACATACAAAAATAAAAATAATAAAATAGTGGTGTTCTGTATATTAATTTGGGGTGTCAACTTAAAAATAACATTAAAAACTGAATAGATTTAGTTCTTGGTCGCATTATTTTATGTTTTTAACATTGAACTGAAATAAACAGGGTGTTTAGGGTGTTATTATTATATTTTATTTTATAACATGTTTCAGTTCCATTTTAAGGAAATACAATTTGTAAATATGTGCAATGCAATTGTGTGGATTACTCTTGTAGCTAAATATATGTGTACTTGGAATAACTAATACATAGTGTAAAAATATCTTATAGAAACTCCCAATGGATTGTAATGTTTCCATGCCAGCTTATAGATCAGCTCTAGAGACCCTATTTGTGTGTTTGAGAACATGAGTGTGGTTTTGTTTGGTGACCTGGTTGTGGGAAGCTGGTAACAAACAGATTCTGGAGGGGTGTTTGAGGGGTAGATAGATGGAGGATGGCGGCTGAAATGGGCCCATGTCAATATCATTCCCTCTGTTCCACATCCCCAGATACCTCTCTCCCATGCAGATTGAATATGTGGCATGCCGTGTCCCAGTTTCTGTGGCAGTCATATTTGGCGGTCACTGTGAAGGGTGTTAGTGAGCCACAGCGGCCGAGGGGAGTGGATTGTGATGACACCACAGCGCATTCAGTCTGAATATCGGTCAAACTCTGCCTCTGTAACATTTAATAGTACTCGTCGTATACACACTTCATTACGGTAATTACTGCAGAGTGCTGATCATAAGACATGTTTGTTCTGGTTGGGAGGGGAAGGGGGTTCTGATGGGCGATCAGTGAAAGTGTTCAGAGTGAATGAATGAATTGGCTCTTGGCTACGAGGCTTTGGATCCTCTATGCTTAGCATAGCATGTTAGCAAAGTGCTGCTCTCAGTACTTTGGGTTCAGTAGGATCGATCTGGGCTGTAATGATGAAATCCCTTTCTGCTCTCCTCACCCTCCATTTTTTTTTTTTTTTTTTTTTTTGGAAGAGGGAGGTTGGTTTGATTTATTAGCTGTCTGAATTTGCTTACCCTCATCGACCCTGCTCATGGTGTCATGTAGAGATGTGGGTGTTGTTGAAAGGTTAGGGTCGACACTACTTTATCTCTCTATTTGCCCTATGATCAGTGCTGCTTGACTTACAATGAGCAGTGGTGCCAGTATCTGTTTTCACATCCAACTATGAAACGCAATGCACCTAACTGGCCATTGTCCAGATCTTTTATAATTCAGGTCAGTTTTATCAGAAATTTCGATTTTCTGTCCTGATCGTCTGACAGTAACAGGATATGAGGTTACTAATATTTTCTTTTAATTGGTATGCTAAAGGTGAGCTTGATTCAGTGCTTGTTTTAAATGGGCGTATCATGAGGATATATCATATTTCCCTGCTTCTTTCGAAATAAAAGAGCTTAACTTTCAGAACTCAAAACTTTACGGTTTTAAAACACAATTTATTGCAGAGTATTTGAAATTATTCTGTCGATAGTTACACTACCTTTTAAAAGTTTGGGGTCAGTTAGATTTGTTATGCTCACCAAGGCTGCATTAATGTGATAAAAAATACAGTAAAAAAAAGTGATATTGTCAAATAATATTACAATTTAAAATGGCTGATTTCTATTTAAAAATATTTTAAAATATCATTTATTCATGTGATAGCAAAGCATTCTAAAATAATGATCTGATGGTTGAGAAACATTTCTTGTTATCATCAATGTTGAAAACAATTGTGCTGCTTAATATTTTTTGTGGAAAATGAGCAAAATATTTTTTTCCTGGATTCTTTGATGAATAGAAAATTCTAAAGAACAGAGGTTATTATATTATTATTTTTTTAACATTATAAATACATTTACTGTGACTTGACAAATTTGATGTTGCTGAATAAAAGTATTCATTTGTATAATAATTTTAATTGATATGCAATTTATGCAAATAAAGCTTACTTTTTTCTTTTTTTTTTACTTTCATACAAAGTTTCTCTTGACAAATTTGAATCATGTAAAACTGAATTGCATAAAAAAAAAGTTTTACTAGCATTATTAGTTGACCTCAGGGGGATATTAATAATAATAATAAAACATACATGTGTATGATATGGCCCTTTTTAAGTCACTGATTTACTAACCTTACTAAATAGCAATAAAAATCAGTTAAAGCTGTTGTTTCACTTTCAGCTATAAGATTTCAACATTTTCATATCACATTTAGGCCTACTTAAATGTGCACAATGCAGCTTGATGTATTGCATGGAATTTCAGTTGAGTGAATTCTGAATTAGCTCTTTAACAAATGTCTGGTTTTCTCAAATATCCTTAATCTGCACTCTCAAAATCTGCTTGCAGCAGTTGCCTGCACGACTCATTTAACATAAAAACCCTTTGTTTCAAACAGAATTATTCATTCAGACACAGTGGGAGTGCAGCTTAAGATTTCAGCAAAATCTATAAGTCTATGAGCTTGTTCTTAGCAGCGCCACTTTATCTTGCTTTTGTTTTCGTCCCCGACTACTCAAGCCTGGCTAATCGTATTTGTGATTCTGATTTCTTCAGTGATTGATTTTGCATGTCTGAATTAAAACTCACTTCCTGCTTCCTGTTGATTAATGCTGTGTTTGCAGAACAGATTTAGTTGATCTTGTTGTTCGTAGACTAATGTCCTTAATTATTTGGGGACCTCATTTGGTGTGGCGTGGTTTTGCACAGATGATTAAGGGCGCCTGCACATCAGAGAAAACTTTGCTGAATGACAAAATTGCTTATTGAGATACTGGAGAGAAAAGAAAAAAAAAAGAAAAATAAAACTCCACAACCGGACTCGGCTCTATATAATCCTCATTGGATGCCTACTTTTGAGTGTTGTAGTTTTAATGTTAAAGTTAAAAATGTTAACTTTCGGTCGCATGAAAGAGCATCACTTTATCAAATCCTTTTAGTCCAATCAATGGATTTGTAGTGTTCTCTGAAGCAGCGTTAACACTAATATGTAGACACCCTAAGGCTGAGTTCATAAGTAAAGAGCAGAACTCTTGGTTTCAGTTTTTGCTGCATATTCACTGTAATTAGTCCCCAGAGCTGGTGGCAATACCAATAGCAGGTTGATGATGGTGGTGATGATGAATCGTCCATTTATGGTTTCTGCACTGTTCACTATCCATTTCTTGAAATGAAAGCATGTTGATATTGACAAATGTTATAGCAATCATGTTAGTATAATTTGCATCAAAATTAACATCAAGTTTGAAAATCAGATCAGGGAACTGATCAACCATGCACCTTTGGTGTAGTTTTAATGGGTCCAGTAAACCAAATCCATCAGTTTTAGTCAAAATATGTTAGGTGTTTACATCATGCTGTTTACATCATATTTTCATAACAAATTCTCATTCATGTATTTCTCCTAAATAAAGGCACTCTTAGAGTCACTTATTTATTAACTATCATGTTTGGTATGGAGACTCTCACCAACTATTTTTCTTCTGCGAATGTGTCGTCTGCAGTCAGATTCAGCTACGTCCACATAAAACAAATATATTTTTGTGATGAGAGTAAGTGTACTGATTCTAGCGAGAGGTATTTTATATGAATCCAGATGCAGGAGCTTTATTGAAATTAACATAGGACAAGCAAGATTACTAGACCGGTGAGAATAGAACAGGTTGCACAGCACAGAATTGATACAGGAACATTTTCACCAGAAAGAGTTGAAAAGGATACAATTCTGTGGTTATTCACAGATAAATATTCACATTCAGGTAAGGATTCACAGGTAAGGCTTTATATAGTCTTTGGAACAATGCATCAAACATAACTCTGGTAAGTATCCACAGGTAAGATATCTCACAGTCTTTGAAACGTGGCATGAAACATAATTCAGGTTGGTATTCACAGGTAAAGTCGTTCAGTTGTGACTCGAAGAACAGAATGCATCTCAAGTAAGTTTTCACTGGGAAGGTTCAGAATCAAACTAAAACTTAACCTGTGTCCTTCGGAGGATCAAACGTCATAACAGGAAACATTAGGTGAGGTTGGTCCTTTGCAGATGAGCGCAGTAAGTATCCTTTACAGCATTCAAAGCCAGACCAAGTCTGATCTTCAATGCTGAGCGGGTGAATGACGGAACCGAGTCCAGGACCAGGCTGTGACATTAAGATTTAAAAAAAAACATGATTGAAGTAAGTTACGTGCAGTGTGTCATTATGTGGTTTTCATAAGATTCAAAACATGATTCATACATATTTAAGTCTGTCTTGAAGGAAGTTACATGCAGTCTGTCAGTATGTGGATTTCATAAGATTCAGTACTATCTCTGAAGTGAACCTGATAGTCCTCAGTAACTGATTCCGTTAGTTTTGGCTTGTGCAGCATCTACTTCACTTTCTCTCAAGGCCTGTGGAGTGGGTGTTTCTACACTCACTGAATGACTCTTGGCACCATCAATGAAGCCCTGTATATGGGCTTCACTAAGTCACGAATACAAATATCTATGCCAGCCACAGTCTCTGGGAGCTTAATGAGGAACTTGCCAGGCATTTCATTTTCACTCTGTTTTTGGGGCCATTGAGTTACCCTGCTCAGAACTGTCCATTGACTGTTCTATAGAGTAGTTGGTTCCTGTATAGGAAACTCAGTCCCCTGGTGCCTAATTATGAAACTCTTCTCCTGTCTTTAGCTCAGAAGGAAAGTTCAGGTTTCCTGAAGCTCAGAAGGAGAATGCCTGTCTTGAAGTCTGGTACTCCAGGACTTGAACTGTTCGACGTCATGCTGTTGTGTAGATTCGTCTATTATCTCTCTATCTACAGTATATCTTCACCACAAATACTTATATTTTCTCATGAGATTTGATTGTATCCAGGAACATGTTCCAACGTCATTGCTGATAATTTATAAATTTGTCAACTTGTTAAATATATTGTAAACCTTTTTATGTTCATGAAAGTATAATTATTGAAGGGTAGCGTTAATGTTAGAGCTTTAGGCTGTGTAGCAGACCATATTAATTTGGTAGCAGAATTAAACTAAGCCATTGCTGTCAGTAAAACATGAGCTATGGATCTCTCCCCAACAGGACTATGCAAAAGTCTGTGAACCTGTGGCTCATTTTCATTCTAATAGCATGAGTCTACCCTGCATATATGCCCGACATATAGTCGCCGACATCTTGAGTCTGGTATTCCTGTGTGCCGTCGGAAATGAGGGAATCTCCCATGAAACAATCAGCCTCATAGTTTCAAGGATCCTTTTTATATTTCCTCTCCAGTCATATGCAAATGCTACATTTGCATGCAGAACTGAGATTGGCTGCTTGCAATTAACATTCTGGTAATGTCTGAATTCATTATCCTGGTGTTGCTCTGCCAGCAGTTTGCAGTAAAAAGGGACTTTGTCAATGTTTGATGTTTGGTAAAGAGATGTTAATTACAGTTGCACGAGACCCTGATTCTCTCCGACTTTCAACCGGAGCACAAAAGGCTACTGTGAATGATTTCAGACAGCAGACTTTTGCTTGTTATTTGGCGATCCTTTAAAGTAGTAAGACACAATCAGCATTTTCAGCTTTACTTCGGTGGGAGGCCATAAATGAATAGTCAAGTAAATTAATTAAACACTGACTGAAGGGGGCCAGAGTTTCTGTTGATACATGAGCCTGGCTTTGCTGCATATGTCTGTGTCCATAGTTTCTGTCATAAACAACATGTCTGAAATTAAAAGTCTCTCTGATATTTAAATAAACTGATATAAGATATACCATACAAATATATAATGTAGTGCTTACTTGCTAACCTGATAAAGCTTGAGTATATGGCAGTGAGAGAGAGAATGAAAATATTTAATGTAATCCATAAATTGTTGCCTGACTCATCTAGAAGGATTTTAATGCTGTAAACCTGATACTTTTAAACTTTGGCACAGACATTGAGAGTGTTTGGTCCTTGTTTTTGAGATTTTTTTGAGACGCTTGAAATTTGGAAGCCGAAGACTTTATATATATATATAAAACTCACCCCAAACTTTTGTATGGTATACATAATAATAATAAATGATGATGATGATGGTTATTATAATTTAATAAGAAGTTAAATTGTGACATTAACTAAGCATGAATATGAGTCTCGTTTTTTTATTGTTATGAAGAAAAAAATGGTTTCCTTTCCTATAAATGTTTTATGTTGATGTCTTAAGTAGTGAACATTTAACAAAAAATCACATTCGGGTGTTAAAATGTCACACAGCTTTCTCCAAACTGTGATACTTTAATGGTTTTTCTCTCCTTTAAAAATAAGTACTTTAAAGTGAAACCAGCCTATCAAAGATCTCAGTGTGTTTGTATGGATGGAGAGCAGCCTGACTCACTCCAGCTACACAGAAGCTACAGTGGGGCAGTGAGAGTTGAGACAGGTGAAAATATGATTGAGGGCTCAGCGATAAATCCTGTAAACTGGAGGTTCTGACCTGTGGTAATATGTTTCCTATGACAATGCAATTCTGGATTTCCCCGAGGTGCTCCGGGCCTCTATGGAAGAAAAGCATTCAGCAGCTTTCTCTAAATTGAAGTCAATAATGGCAAGTCGTTTATTAAGTGTTCTCAGATACTCTGGGCAGCTTCTGGAAGGGCTGCGATTGAGTTTAGAAAATATAGCAGACAAATAGGAATTGATCTATCACCCCACAGATGAAAAAGGCAACAAAATACAAATATCAGCTTTAGAGCGGTAATCAAATGTTTCAGCTAGGCTGTTTTATGAATATATTCAATACAAACCTTTTCATGATCCCTTTTAATATATTTGCCTCTTTTCTTGGATTACAGGATTACAGAAGATTGTATTGGCTCTCTAGTGACTCATTCCACATACAAGCTTAATGTGTCGAGCCTTTAAGATTCATACAGGAGAGCAGAGCAAGTGTGGAAGGAAATATGTCTTGTTATTGAGATACAGCCAACCTCATTCAATCTCAACAACAGTGCCAGACGTCAATACGTTTAAATATTGACCCTATGAAATGCGTTATAGGTACTGAGTTCATTGTTTTCATCAGCCGCTTTAAAGCACTTTTCCCTTTTTTTTATGTATGCAGATTTTACAGTCGACTGACTGATCCTTGAGGACTGGAACGTAAATAAATTATTTTGGATTAGTTTGTTTAACATTAATGTGGTAATCTCACAAAAAAACATCAATATTCGCCAACACCATTAGATACAAAGCATTAGATAATACAGCTTTAGTTTCAAATCTATTTTCAGCTCTGTTTATTGAATTGTCACTACAACTAGACAATATAACTATGTTTTACTATAATTTGCTTGTCACGTATGCATTAAATGCATTCGGCAATATATTTATTATTTGTGTGATGTAGTTCACCTTATGTTTGTTAGATGTCTTATTGAACTCTTAACAGGTCAAATATGGAAAGAGTACATCAGGATGAAGATAGACTTTGAATTTGCATTAGTGGTTAGTTGTGAGCATAGCTGTCTTCCAAGAAGTTGACCAGGGTTCGATTTGCAGCCAACGCGTTGCCTTTAGCATTCTTGTGGCTCAAAAAGTACAGTATGTTGCTAGTAACACCAAGGTCATGGGCTTGATGACCAGGCAATGCTTGAATTGATAAACACGATACCTACCTTCAATGCAATACAAGTCACTTTGGATAAAACCATCTAACAAAAGATACATTTACTATAAAGACTTAAGATATTATTGCCCAGTTTTACAGACAAGGTTAAAGGCTAGTCCCAGACTAAAATGCATGCTTGTTTAAAAAAAAAAATAAAAAAAAAAACCATCTGTCAATGGGGTCAAAAAAATAAACTTGTTTTCCTTTTGATTTAAGTTTATTTTCTTACCCCAATGACATATTTTTTGTTCTTGTTTTAAGCATAAACTCAATCAAAACTTTTTTTTTCTTCTTCATTTTTTAATCTTTTTTTTAAACAAGCCTTTATCATAAAACAATATTTTTTTGTTTCCCAAGTAAATGTATCTTGATTTAAGAAATGTTTGATGTTTTTTATTTAACCTTCATTTATTTAACCAGGCGAGTCACTTAAGAACAAGTTCTTAATTTCAACAACAGTCTGGCAATTACAGAAAATGGAAAACAAGACAAAAATATTAAGCAATAATTTTTTTTTTTTTTTTTTGCTGCAGTGTATTAAGTTATAGTGCCACTTTTATAAAATAAGGTGATTTAACTGATTTATTTTATTGGAAATGTTATTTTTGAAACTAATAATATGTAAGAAGGTGGAACAAGAATCAGTAACCTGCTGGTGTGACAAGCCTCGAATTAACCAAATACTTTGTTACTAGGGGTGTAACGATTCGTTTTAACAACGATTCGATTCGTATCGCGATTCGTGGTTGTCGATACGATTCAAGGACGATATTGGTTCATTTAGAACGATACGACCTGAAACGATTCAGTGACCTGAAATCGATTCAGTGACCTGAAATCGATTCAGTGACTTTTTAGCCAAAAATTCTTGTAAGGGAATCAGGTATCAATTAATTATGGATATAAACAAACAAGTAAACAACAATTAATGTCAAATGCATTCACATTTTATTTGAATAAAGTAGGACTGAACGATTATGCCAAAAATCATAATTGTCGATTATTCCCTTGAAATTGTAATTGCGATTATTAATTACGATTATCACAACATTGAATGATGTTTTGAATAGTTTGGCCATGGGACCCACATTTCCCCATGCTCATCAAGCCGTGACCCACCTTTTTAGGAATTATATAAGCCTATTATAATACATTTGTTTACACAAAAATTGTTGACACACAAGTTCTGTCCCCCTTTACTAAACATACAAAAAAAAAATTGTAAGAATATGACAAATACTGATAAACAGTAGGCACTGCGAGGTTAAGCTATTAAATAGCAGTATCAAACTAGTTTTTGTTAATACAATCTTGGTATGAGCCACCACAGTCATATAAAAATATACAAAATAACCAGTAAGTGGCATTTTGTTATGGAAACAAACAACAATTAGGCTACCATGGTGATACACAATACTTAGAAGAACTGGTAAAGAAATATGGAAACTGCTCCTGATAAATAGCAACACACATGACGTACCAATAACGTAATTTATTGGTATTAACTTACTAATTTACGACGTTGCATTCTCGTATGTCTTTTGAACTTTAGTGAAGTGATACAGCGAGCGCCGGCGCATTTGCGCGTGCAATTGAAGAGTGTGCGCTACTGTAGTATAGCGGCTTAAGCCGCTTGTCCACCAGCGTCTCGATTTCTGACGCGACGCCAAAGCCCATTCATTTCCTATGGAACTATGTCAGGCAGCAAAAACGCCCCCGCAAAGCATGATGGGTCGCGTCGCGTCAATTTGGTCAACAGCGGCGCTGCAAAAAAGTATCTCGGTGGATACTTTATGCAAATGAGTGCGTCAAAACGCGGGGCAGCAGCTAATGGAAACTCGGCGGCGAGAATTTGTGTATGAGCGTTGCTATGGTTTCATATTCCCCCAAGCAGCGAAAACGTCACAGGCGTCGCGTCGGAACAAAAATTGATCGGACGCTGGTGGACAAGCGGCTTGAGAGACAGGAAAGTCAGTTTTTCTGAGGTGACTGAGAGACTTTGCGCTGCTTGTATTTGCGCTGCTGCTGGCGCTTCACGCATGGCGACGACGTCACAGATAGGCAGACTGAATTGAGTAACGTTTAACGCCTTTATCATTAAAAGTGCTAAGAAAAAACATCCATATAAAGTCTGACGTGCTTAAATCCAATGCGTTATTTCCTAGTATCAATACAATCGATTCATTACCTTTTAAAACGATGTTAGATCAATATATGTCGTCCGGAAGACCAACTTGCAGAGCACAGATCGATGTAGTTGGATCGTAGGAATATAAATCGATACATCGATGTAGTTGATGAATCGTTACACCCCTATTTGTTACTGCATCTTGTCATATTTTGTACTGTACCAGTCTTTGACAGAATGTATTTCTAAGTTAACTCTCACCTGACAAAGGCCATTAGCTTGATAACTTAACATTAACATTTCATTTCAACACGAAGCGCATTGGCACGACTAAATCCCGCAGGCCCTCGGCCTAAATGACTGGACAGTTGCATGAGGGCTTTGTTGGGGGCTTTGGAAGGGAGGGCAGTACGAGTTTAGCATTGCAATTGGAATCGATTTCCAGACATGGCCCATTACATGTGGATTACAGGATGACACGCTCTCATACACAGCACTAAAGCTTTCTCTCAGGAGACATGGGCTCTGTTGCCTAACCTGCCTTATAAGTAACATGCCTTATACTTGCGTCACATTCAGCTGATGGCTGTTTATGACTGCTTACATGCATGAAATATGACAGGAAAACGTGGCTGTCACAGAGGCATGCATGCCGTTAATTATGGACGATTCAGTGACCTTTGAATTTATCTGCATATTCCAGGGCAGTTATTAAAAGAATAGTTATGTTTTTAAAGGGACAGTCTCCTACATAGCCTTGTACAGTGATGATATCAGTTGTTAATACCATGGTGCAGATTTATTGCCCTATTATTACTTGTTCCATGGTATTTATATGGTACTTCAAAGATATAACGCCTACTGTACAAAAATATACTGTGATGGTAACATGATGCAGTGATGGTAAAGCCATGGCACTTTGATATATGCCATAGAACTTAAGTCTTAGGGTACTTATACAGTACTTCCAAGAAAACCAGGGTAATAGCATGGTATACTGTATGTAAAAAATAAATAAAATAAAAACATGGTACTTTTAATAAATGTAGTACATTGGTATTTACATTATACTCAATGGTACTTCCAAGAATACTATAACCATGGTACATGTTCAACAACAACAACAACAAAAAGGTACCATAGTATGACATTGTTTTGGTCATGTAACATGGTATTCTTTGATGTTCCATGTAACAACCTTGGTAAATTAATTTCAATAAAAAAATAAAAAAAATAAAAAAGGACATTCCCTGCGTGGCAATCACATTTGATTATACCTTATATGAACCTTATATAATTCCAGGGTGTTTGCTGTTCTAGTTTATGTTATTTGTTAAAGGGGTGATGAACTGAGAAATCAAATTTTCCATCATACTATAATAATATCCTGTAAGTTTCAGAACTGAAAACTACCTTGTTAGTCCAATAAAAGCTTTTATAGACATCAGGCTCAGCAAACGACTCGTCTTTCAAAGTGGGGAACTATGACGTCAAAGAGGATAAAACACCGCCTCCACAAAAGAAGATCAACGCCTACTTCAACACGGCCTGTTTAGCCCCGCCCACCGATTCGCCCAAACATGCTAAATAACATAGGACGACATGATAATTGCTAAACCAGATCGAGCTACTTCCAAGCAATAAACATGCTGTTTACTAAATATTGTGTAGTGCCTGTTTGTGGAAGAAGACAGTCTGCATAAGCTTCCTTCGGATTCCAGCATGGTTAAACTTTATTAAATCAGTCAATCACAATTTCCCGACGGATCTGCCAGCAACATGTAAGTAACCATGTGTATTCTAATGCCTGATCTGCGATCAGCGATTTCTGATGTGTAATTATTCAAGTTCAGATATCTTTCTCTTAAAATCGTTCAATACTATTTATGCATCAGTGACTAAACGATCAACTTCACATAATTTCTCGTAGTATTATGAAAATAATCTTTTTTAAACTGCTATTAAATTATATACAGAAAGCGATCAAAGAACGATCCCTTTCCATTCGCCCAAGCTGTCAATCAAACAGCACAGCGCGAGCCGCGAGAGCTTATATCTGGACACTTACCAAACTCGTGATGACATAATGACACTGTTACACTACACAACGAAGCTCTTACTGTGTATTCACATCGTGTTTGCATTGTGATTTGGTGTAAGCATTTGTGAGAGTGCAAAAATTGCGTTGCAATGATAAGATCTTTATTCACGCGATCAACAGACTGTCTGTCATCTGCTCAGTCAGTGCTCATCATGCTGCAACCTTTCATGCGATGTAATAGATTTAAATATAATGCTTTAAACGATACTTTTCACGATTTGTTAATCTCGATAGCTGTAATAGTAAAAACGTAGTAAAAGTTTTCGAGAGAGTTCATGTAATACTAGCTATTTCATATGCAAGCATGTCAGCCAATCACAGCAGTGGGCGTTTGCACTGCAGTCTCACAGCAGACACGCCCCTTAAAACGGAGCGTTCAAATCTGAGGCTGAAATCAGGCTTGGAAAAATGGCTTTTATTTATAAATTATGACAATTTTTGATGTAAAAATCATACTAACATTATAAGGGCACCCCAGGAAACATTATAAAATAATAAAACAATCCAGTTCATGACCCCTTTAATGTTGGGTAATGTTTATTGCATTATTTCAGTAGCATAGTTTTATGTGTTATATTAAATCCCTTGAATTAAATATATGGTTAGAAGTTATAAAATATACAGCCACCAATATGCCATCCTGTAATACTGGAAAGTGGCAACATTGTCACCGTATTTTACTTTTTTTTTTAACAGGATATTTGTGTATGGCACATATCAAAGAACAACAGTATTGCTGCAAAATTTACTTTAAGAGAAATATGTCCAAAATGGCAATACTGCTATATTGTACATGTCCAAAACAAAGATTAGTATGGTACTGCGTCCTAATAGTACTACAGTATCTTGTACAAAAATATAAATAATAATGATAATAAAAATAAATAAATAAACATTTTAACATTGAACCATGTCCAGGATTATTATGTTATCTGAGAAGAATAAATGGCAGGTAGAGTGGCATGGAGAGTAGTTGCCTAGTTAGACAAGGCTTTAAGCTCATGTGGCATCTCTCTCTCTCTCTTTCTCATGTGTGCACATTCTCTCTTTACTCAGCAGAAGGTGGTACTGGGCGTTGTGTGATGCCATGTGCTGCTATGCCTTGTCCAACACTGGCATCATGCCCGCTCCCTCCTCTGCTCCGTTGAGGAGCTCATAGCCTCAGGGGAGTGTATGTATATATGTGTGCGTGTGTATCTGAATGAGTGAGTGATTCTCTTCTGCATCTTTTAAAACATGCTATATTTATGGATGAGTGTGTGTGTGTGTGCGCGTGTGCACATGAGCATATGACAGCCCCATGGCTCTGGATTTGTGAAGATGATAAATGTGGGGTTGTTTCACACCCTGGCCTGTCTGAGCACTATTTAGTGAGCAGAAGATTGTCCCTGACAGGACATCGTCCCCGTCAGCCTGCATCTCCAGGCTTCAGCACTTACCTTCCCGTAGCAAGTCCTTAACACAATTAATACTGAATAACAGGTCCTCTTCCTTTTATTAAGACTAATCGCTACTTATTAATGAGAGGGGCGCAGTGCTCCGCCCACGAGTGTCAGAGAAAAATGAGCTACCAGTTTCAGTCTGGTCTTTTTTGTTCCTGTAGGCTTGTAGTGCAAACTACATCATTACTGCAGAGGTAAAGACATCATGTAGGCCTATATCCAATCAGGGAAACTTTGTACCATCAATGGAATGCAGTATCTTGCTCTGGAATGATAACTTTCTAACTTAAAATATATATGGGGGGGGGGGGATAATGGAAGTGATTTTTCACTATTATATAGGGATCTACATTTTCATGGGGTTAAATAAAGAAACAAAAATGTTATAAGAGACAATATAAACAACTTTGTGCATTAAGACCACTCCTTTCCTCGTAAAAATATGAACTCGATTTTCAAAAGTCAACAGGTTGGTGACCACTGAATGAAACATTTTTGACAAGCCAAACATGCCAGACTCTCGAGTAACATGCAATTTATTTAAGTCACATAATAAACTTAATTTCATAAAATAAGTATAATGAACTATGCAAAAAGCATTTTGAACGTCTCCAGCATGTTTTATAATTACACAAAAATCAAACAGTTCTTTTCTTTCTTTCTTTCTTTCTTTCTTTCTTTCTTTCTTTCTTTCTTTCTTTCTTTCTTTCTTTCTTTCTTTCTTTCTTTCTTTCTTTCTTTCTTTCTTTCTCATTACTGTATGTAACACACACAAACATTTATCATTTTTAACAAAATGTTGAAATCGACACTCAAAAGTTTGAAATAACTACAATAATAAAAAAAGATGAATAAATAATGAAAATTCAGCTTTGCCATCACAGGAATAAATTGCTTTTTAAAATATATTCTAATAGTAAACATTTAAATTGTAATAATATTTCACAATATTACTGTTTGTAATGTATTTTTGATCAAATTAATGCAGAATAAGAGAATACTTAAAATGTCTTATTAAAAAATCCTAATTATTCCAAACTTTTGACCGATATAGTGTATTTATTTAAATGTACCTTTATATACTATATGTATTTATTCATTTGGATAATAGTGTGTGTCTGTGTGTATTTACAATATAGTCATTTTTGATGCTTAACTATCATCAAAATAATGTCACAGTGCTTAAAAGTACTAAATCTTAATTTATGCAAAATATTAGGCTATTTCTCACTTTTTTTCTTATAATTTTGGGGTGAAATGACCCACACATGAAATTTCACGATATTCACCCTATATGCTTAATATTTCAATTGTTTTATAGTTAAACAGTTTTATAAAAAAGTATTGTTCCAGAACATTCTACACAAAGATGGGCACTGGTCTGAGAACTATGTAACTGTCATGTAAGTCAGAAAATGGCCTGTCCTATAAATGAACCGAAGATGTTTCTATGCTCTAGTGGCTACAGAGCAGATGTACAAGATTTGGCTCGAGTTGTCTTGCACATTCTCTCTAAGTGCCCTTCCCACAAGGATG
Source organism: Rutilus rutilus (assembly GCF_951802725.1). Classification (NCBI taxonomy): domain Eukaryota; kingdom Metazoa; phylum Chordata; class Actinopteri; order Cypriniformes; family Leuciscidae; genus Rutilus; species Rutilus rutilus. The sequence goes on from NC_140213.1 coordinate 33,907,461, forward strand.
TTGGTTATAATACCTTGTTACTAAGGTTACAGCACCCCCTCCATCTCCCCACATTCACAATTTTCCCTTTCTGATTCATATGACAGGTGAGTCACCCTCAAAACGTGTAACTGTTGAGTCTTACATGTGAAAGAGATACAGAAATGGAAAGAAATTGAGAGAGAAATTAATCTTAGATTGCCCTGCTTTATCCACCCTTCATTTTTGGTCTTATTTATTTGACTTAAGATTGAATTAAATCTTTTGAGAGTTTAAACTTCGGTTGGGATTTCAAGGTGGTTCTTTTATTCCCCAGAGTGTATCCTATTTTACAGTAAAATGATAACTCTCACAATGTCCCTTCAGCTACAATGTGAAGGTCATTAAATTATTCCCATTCGGGTCCACACTTTCTGTATGAGATGTGTTACAGAAAGTGTCGTTAAATTTATTTTCCTTCTCTTTCAAGATTATAGTTAAAGTCTGTTATGTGGTTTCATGGCTTAACTGAAGCATATGTGTTTGTGAATTATTATTCGTTTTCTCTGCAGCATGTTGTTTATTAGCGACAAATATGACAATGTGTGTGTGCGCGTGTGTGCGACAAACGTGCGTGTGTGTAACCTGTTCGTTAAAAGTGTCTTTGAATTCTTGAGGGTGTTTACAGAACCCTTCTAAACCTTTCAATGTGCCTAATTTGTTCGACAACTGAAAATGACATTTCATTCCTAAATGCGTGTATGCTTTTGCTCGCACTTGCACACACATCCCGTTTTGTATTCTGGTATGGTCTTTGTGAACGCCGTTTAGTCTAATTAGGCTTCTGTATTCATCAGGAGCGCGTGCGTGTATAAAGGAAGCTTTATCTGAAAGTGGCACATTTCTTAAATGTCTGTGACTGCTCTCTCTCTCCTCCAGCATTCCCGTGTCTGTAGTTTGACCGTAAAAGCCAATTTGATAAGAGTATCTCATTGAAACTTAATTGGTGAGGCTCAGGTGAGTTTTTGACGCTAGTCCGTTTATATAGTGAGCAAATTTCCTGTCAAAGAGGCAGAAGGTGAAAGGGAGAGAATGAATGAATGAATGGGAGACACGAGCTGTGGGAAAGCATTTTGATTTCTATAGATGACCCTTAATGTTTTAGTAAGTTTTCTGTTTTCACCCCATCATTCTAGTTTTGTGTAGCTAGCAAGTCAAGTGACCATTGAGCAACCACATTTTTTTTATGCGCCATTTAGGGATACATATATAAGGGGTATAAAAATATGTATATGTATATTAGGGCTGGGTAAAAAATATTGATTTCTCGATTTTAATCGATTCTCATTTTTACGAACCGATATCGATTCTTAAATCCCAAGAATCGATTAGTCATCCGGTTTTCAGTTGATGAATGAATGTAACATTGCAGCGCGCATCCCATCCAATAAATCTCAATAATCTTTGTGCTTTGTTGCTATTGATATGAAACAAAGTCTCAGATTTCAAATTACGTTCATTTTCTTACGAAATTCAAAAACATAAATACCATTTTGGCGCTGTGGCATGAGATCGTTCTGGCGCAGCTCAGCTCAAGAAAAGCAGCAGTGCAGAGTGCACAGGATCTTGTCTTCCGCCTTAATAATACCAGTTACGGCACGAAATAAACATTTACATTTACATTTATTCATTTAGCTGACGCTTTTATCCAAAGCGACTTACAATTGCTATATATGTCAGAGGTCGCACGCCTCTGGAGCAACTAGGGGTTAAGTGTCTTGCTCAGGGACACATTGGTGTCTCACAGTGGATTCGAACCCGGGTCTCTCACACCAAAGGCATGTGTCTTATCCATTGCGCCACACCACCCCTATAAAAACATGAATGAGCATCTGAAAGTATGTTAAAAGGTAGAGTACAACTTATCGAAATCCGTATTATGTGATATGGAATCGCTCAATCAGTGTTTCAACCGTGGAAAGACGTCAGTAAATCAGCTTGTAAACAATGTCATGTAACGTCACATTTACCTCACGAAAAACCATATCCAGTGACCATAAACTCGTTAGTCAGCTATAAAAATGAACTCTAGAGAGGAGCATTTTGCTAAATATATGCACCATATTACATATTCCATCATGATATATGTGGACATAAGACCATCATAAAAAATGTGGTAAAGGAGTATTTGAATGATTGCATGATTGTATGTATGTATGTAGTATTTTTTTTTTTTTTTTTTTACTATGTTGTGTTTATGTATGGCTGCTACCTTGTATGTAGCACTTTAATATGTTGTTTATGTATGGCTGCTACCTTGGCCAGGTCTCTCTTGTAAAAGAGATTTTTGATCTCAATGAGACATCCTGGTAAAATAAAATTAAAATAAAATGCATTATAATTTTTAATGTTCTTCAATTTTTAATGCATGTTTGAATAAATCTGGCAGGTTTTTATGACAGCCACCATTTAAATGTTTATATTTCATATAACTTTATTATTATAAAAATAAATAAAAGTGTAATTTAAGTGTTTGTATACAAATCAGTTCAGTGTTATACCTTCAATATTATAGTAGGCTAATGAAGCCTAGTAGGCTACAACTGACTCCCATAGTTTACAGCATTAGTTAAGAGATTTGTATTGTACCTGATATCCAAAATAATCAATATTGAATCGAATCGGAATCGAAATCGAATTGAATTGCAAGCTTGTGAATCGGAATCGAATTGTGAAATTTGTGTCAATACCCAGCCCTAATATATATATATATATATATATACAGTGCTATGCATAAGTTTAGACACCCATGCTAAAGTTGACTAAAAAGAGGAATAAAAAATCATATTTTGGAAATTGAACTTAATGCCTTAATTTAAAAAATTAGGAAAAATCCAACCTTTAAGGACACCAATTTTCTTTGTGAATGAATAATGTATCGTAAATAAATAAATGTTCTTCCTTAAAATACAGGGTGCATAAGTTTGGACACCCCTATGTTAAATTCCCATAGAGGCAGGCAGATTTTTATTTTTAAGTATTTTTTTTTATTTATTTTTTAGGATACTATGCATCCTGATAAAGTTCCCTTGGCCTTTGGAATTAAAATAGCCCCACATCATCACATAGCCTTCACCATACCTAGAGATTGGCATGGGGTACTTTCCATAAGATCATCTCTCAATGCAAATCAAACTAGCTTTTAGGCTAACTGAAATAAAACCATGCCAATCTCTAGGTATTTTTTAAATTAAGGCATTAAGTTCAGTTTCCAAAAGATGATTTTTTATTCCTCTTTTTAGTCAACTTTAGTATGGGTGTCTAAACTTATGCATAGCACTGTATATATATATATTTGCAGGGTGCGACATTAACTTTTTTGCTCACCAGCCACTGTGGCTAGAGGATTTCTAAAGTTACTAGCACCTCAGCTTTTTCATTGGCCAAAATGTTTACATCGATACCATGAGGAAAACTGGCATATAGATATTTTTTATATTATCTCATAATTTGGCAGCAGGTATATTAGGCTGCTGTCACTTTAAGACCTGACACACGGATCCATACTGTTACACATGCGTTTTTTTTTCTTAACTGTTTATGTTCACTTAAAACATAACTGACTGTGTTTATGTGAATATGCCAAGACCAGCATTTTGACATTATTGTGTGTGTATTTGACTGTTTAAGTGCAATAAGCAGCACAAAATCTTCGAGAATTAGTACAATTATGCACAATACGTGCAATCCAATGGCGAAATTCAAACCATGTAACACCAACAACATTCATCCAGAGCAAATGAAACGAGTGAGTGAGGAGAGACGAGTTTGTGTGTCACTCGCTGTCTGAGAGATGAGAGAGTGAGAAAGTGCAGCTGGTATTGTGTACCTATTTGATATCTATCGAAAAATCAATATTATTGATAACACTGTTGCACTTAGTTTATTGGCTACACGGTTACAATGGTTACACGCCACTGCTGAAATCCACCCGCATTTGGCTGGTGTTAATGTCAAGCTCTGTGTTATACACATACACACACATTTGGTTTTCATGTTTTATGGGGACATTCCACAAAGATAATGATTTTTGTACTTCAACTGTATATTCTATCCCCTAACCCTAAGTTTCTACAATTTTACATTTAATAAAAAAAATAAATAAAAAAAAACATCACTTAGGATGATTTATACAATCTTTTCCTCATGGGGACCAAAAATGTCCCCACAAGGATTTTGGATATTGCCATCTTTGTGGTGACATCTTGTCCCCATAATGTATAGGGTTTACTTGAAAGACACAAACGCACATTCCATATACTGTCCAAAGTGTAGGTCGGTAAAACTTTTTAATGTTTTTGAAATATTACAATTTTAAATAATGTTTTCCATTGTAAAATCTTTATATTTAATGTATTTCTATTTTGGACTGCTTAATATTTGTGTGGAAACCATTATACTTTATTTCAGACTTTGGGGTGATCTGTGGGCGATGTTTCACAGAACAAAAAACATTCCTCTCTTCCCACCTGGGCTCACTAAAAACATTTCAACACTCAAACGGCTCACGTGACCCCCAACTACCCCTTTTTGTTTTACATATAGCTGTGCTTAATCACAGATTTGGGGTCACAGTCTTACACCAGCTTACTGTGTCTTGCTGATCTATTAATTGCTTAATTCTAATTCTTCGAATTAAAAACCTGGACAGGTTTCACCTGACATGTTCTTGACACTGAGAAGAACACAAGCGATGAGTCAGAGGCCCTGTCAGTTAGCAGAGACACACAAAGGCAGGAGAAAACATATCTCGATAACTGCAGTAGCATAGAGCTGTGAGTGCATCCAGTTGGTAAATCAAAGCCCAACATTTGCTTTTAATGATTACAGGGGTTGCAGAAATGCTTTCTTCATTGTTATTGCGTGGTTTAGGATGTGTATCTTCAGCCGTGACTGAGAGAGAGAGAGAGAGAGCAGGAACGAGACAGGTAGATATGTAGCTCATATAGTTCCTATCCTCCTCACAGGTATTCATATCTGTCAGAAGCAGGCACTGCAGTGATCTGTGACTCTATTGCGTATGCATAATTCAACAAGTACACTCCATCATTGCAGCTTCACTGTGCTGATGGACACCACCATATGCTTCCATGAATAAGCGAGTGGGAGAAAGAGATTTGGGATTGCTGTTGATGCCATTGTGTGTGTAATGATAAAGGATGTCTGTAAATATCAATCGTGCTCATATCTATAGTGGGGTCCAAAGTCCACATTTAAAACAAATGAAGTAATAGGTAAGGACTGAGGTAAGGAACGAAACACTAATGTAAAATGACGAATAAATGTTTAAGGTTAAGCAATTTTTCTAGGTCACCAACCAACTAACTAACTATTGTTTTGCCTCTTTTAACTCTCTAGAGCGCTTTATTCAATAAAAAATAAAAAAATAAAAATAATAATAATTTATTTTATTATGTATTGATTTACTGTCACATTGATTTTAATAGACAAAAAAAAAATTTGAAGTATGATTTTTGTGACCCCTAAATGAGGAGCACCAGAGGGTGTTAAAGGGGCTTGTTGTTAGTAAAGTTTTCTTTTTTACCAATAATAGAATTGTTTTTGACCATTTTTACCCTCTCTTTTTTGCTGCTGTAACTTTAATATTTTTTTATACAGAACCTTCTTTGCACGTGAAATTGCGCATACTCAAAAATGCAATGTTTAATTGCCTCTTCCTTCCTTTTCCCAAAGACTTAGTAATTACATTTTAACAGGGAAAAAGAAAAACGATTTAACTGATCAGGAACCTTGTTAAAAATAAGCTGTACTGTAGCCGATTGTAGCCAGGAACAACAGTGTCTCCCACATTTTACTTTTGTTGTTCTCTGTTTTTGTGTTTTGAAATAATAGTATCAGTCTCACTTGATCTCACTGTGATTGGGCTGACCAATTATTATTATTATTTTTTTGTATCACCCATCAGGCATTGTTGATATTGAAATGTGGGCAATGTGTCAGTAATTTCAGTCATTCCCATACACAAAAGAAATATATGTAAATATATTTTAAAGTGTCAAAAATATATGTGGCATATATTCCAAATACATTGACGTTGTCCACTTATATTTATCATTTTGAAATATATTCTGAAATATAACAAAAATATATGATGTTAAGTGTGAAATATATTTACATTTATAACATGTAATGTAAAATATATGACAAAATATATGGTCATAAAATGTTTAGCTTGCTAAAGAAGGGTCGAAAATGTATTTTGATCATAGTAATTCCTCTACCTTTTTCCCCAATACACAACAGTAGGCTACCATATTTCACTACTGTATTATGACACACAGCTATAATAAATACTGTACTTACATTTAAATGACTGCAATGTAAAATGACAGATAGTTGCTTTCCTAGGACTATTAGGCCATATTAGGTGGCACGTACCTAACACTAAGTGCAATTATTAGATTTATTGTTGTTTTATTGACATCTTTCCTGAAGTCATTTAAATATTGAAAATATGCACAATATTTATGATGCAAGTATAACAATGATACTCCAACAGTGAAGTACACTTAAACAATAGATAGAACTCAGTGTCTAACACTGCATACACACACTATTAAATAACTGTATTCAATTCTGTAAAAATAGGGGAAAAAACTCTGCATTCTGTGTGTTATTTCCTACATAAAATTGTCATTTTAGGCCAATAAAGCCAGTAAAGGGGCAGCCGTGGCCTACTGGTTAGGCCTTTGGGCTTGTAACCGAAGGGTTGCCGGTTCGACCCCCGACCAATAGGAAAAATGTGGGCGGGGGAAGTGGTAGAGCACTGCTCTCCCATGCCCACATCCACGGCTGAAGTGGACTATCTAAAAAATAAATTGAAAGTGTGTTGTTTGTTTGTGAAAATGTTGACTTTTTAAATTTCAAAATATATTTACATATATTTAACTAAAATATATTTATTGGGCCAATTTCAAATATTTGCATATATTCCAAAAATATATTCTGAAAATATATTTCAAATACATTTCTTTTGTGTATGGGTTGTTATGGCTTAGTTATTTTTCCCAGTGGGGAGAAAGTTTTGATTTCTGAAATTTACTGTATGTATGCCATTAGAGTCAGTTTGTACATGATCCTGTACAGATGTACCTCTTTCCCTGTCAGAAATTCCTCAGCACTGCTCTTGGAGCTTGGAGGGGTTTAACCCTTAAACGCATACCTTGGGTCTTTAGTGACCCGGGACGTCATTCACTACCCTCCTCCTCATTCATCATAAGTTAGACATCAGCCTTCTTAGTATTCCTCAATCAATTCATTATAAACAATATAACAAGAAAAGATAAATAAAATTATAAAAGAATCCCTGTTTTCCCATTCATTTTTTTGAAAAAAAAAAAAAAAAAAAAACGTATAGGGTCGCTAATGACCCGATGTGTGTAACAGTGTTTTTTTGTTTGTTTTTTTTGCACAACAATAATTGAATTTTTGATGACTGAATAAGTGCATTTCACCTTTATTCCACAAGGTGGCGATGTCTGATACACAATGATGAAGTGACGTTTCACTCATAGTTACCACAGGCAGAAAACAAAAGAAGGAAGGAAGTATCATCAGCAAAACTTGAAATGGCTCAGCGATTTACTGCAGAGCAAGTACTGACTGCAATCAGATATTAGCATCACTGTCACGTGATGGTGGATCTGGTGAGGAAGCTGTCAGCTATCGATATATTGATTTTGAAGATGTTTTAAATGATAGTTTTGAGAATGTTTAAGACCGCGAATATGAGCCAGAAAGTACTAGGAAATGAGCTCTGACTAGGACAGTGATGATGGTATAAAACATGTGCTTAAACGGAACACTTCCAAGCTCCAAAAGGTAACAAAATATGTTTTATTTTATTCTTCTGTAATTGCTACTCTAATATCAGGAGAGTGTTTATTATCATGACAGGAAGAGATCCATCCGTGTTAGTGTCACATCTGTTTTTGGTTTATGTATGTTATTTTGATAATTAGTCACGTTCCATGTCATATTGCCATGTCTTGTGCTTCCCTAGAATTGTCATGTTCATTATTAGTTTATTTATGGGTACCAAGCTCCAGATTGTATTGCAACGTCTGCAGAAGAGTTTTTGTGGACTTATTTATTTGACAGCTATGAGGCTAAAAGCTGCTCACAGTTTACTCTATTTTAAAGAACACACAGTACATTATTTGGTTTGGCTTTGCTCAGAACCTTTGGTGGGGTTTCCCTTGATAAGCAATTGTTTTTGATGTCCTTATATAGTGGAAATTGTATATCTGATATAAAATTCCATGTCTTTTTAAAGGGATACTCCACTTTTTTTTTGGAAATAGGCTCATTTTACAACTCCCCCAGAGTTAAAGAGTTGAGTTTTACCGTTTTCGAATCCATTCAGCCGATCTCCGGGTCTGGCAGTACCACTTTTAGCATAGCTTAGCATAGATCATTGAATCAGACATGACCATTAGCATCTCTCTCAAAAAAATGACCAAAGAGTTTCGATATTTTTCCTATTTACCAGCTATACCTTGACTCTTCTGTAGTAACATCGTGTGTACTAAGACCGATGGAAAATGTAAAGTTGCGATTTTCTAGGCTGATATGGTTAGGAACTATACTCTCATTCCTGCGTAATAATAAAGAAACTTTGCTGCCGTACCATGAGTGCAGCAGGCGTAATGATATGACGCAGTGCCTGAAAATAGTCCCCAGCTCAGTAACTTCCAACGTGACCGGGACTAAGTTTGTCTAACCTATAAGAACCTATTTTCAGGCGCTGCGTCATATCTTTACGCCTGCTGCACTCATGGTACGGCAGCAAAGTTTCTTGATTATATGGAATATATCATGGTTCCTAATGATCTTCCTCCTTCTTGGAGGCTCTTATATAAAAGTCCCCTTAAAGGTCACTATATAAAGGTTGTTTCTAAGTTCAATATGATTTTTGCTGAATGTTCCAGGTTAGTACCATTATTTACTTGATTGGAAATTATTTTCTCTCTTGTCCTTCCTTCACATTTGTCCCTTCTCCCCCACTTCCTTCACTTTACACATTCTTCTGTTTACTTAGTTCACTTATAAAGATTATATACAAATTATAATGTTCTATGTCAATGCAAGTGATTTAAATCCATGTTTGGTAAAATGTCTCAGTGTGACTGGTACAATGGTCTCGTCTCCACAGAAGTAGACCAAAAAGTAATAAAGGTTTCAGGAGTTTAGAGATACTTTGCTTAATGTGGTAGCCCTGTGCCCATTTCCCAGGGTCCTCTGTTCAAACTACCTCTCTGTTCCTCGACAAGGTGCAAACTCCCTAGGTCTATGACCATAGTCAATGCAAATTCCTATTCCTATTCATGCCCCAAATTGGGGGATGTTTTGTCTTGGTCTGGGTATTTAAAGAAATGCTGAAAAAGGCTCAGGGCGATTTGTAGTCCGATCAGCCCGTAATGCTGGATGTCCTCAGACACTCAGCATTATGTATTTTTTTCTAATGTCAGGTATGCATATTTTACTCTTTATTCCAAAGCATTTGATGGTTTGTATTGATTATCTTTGAAATTATTATGTAATTGATACATTTACCTGACTATTAATAAATGGTTACATTTGAATTTATTCTCAAAATTATTAACTTTAGTTGATTACGTTAAATCCATAACACCACAAATTACGCTCAGGTTAGTAACAGACTAAACTACAGCTTATAGGTGGAGCAGAGGAGCACGCTGACTGAAGTTTTAGAGCTCCGATTAAAACATTGGCATTAGTCATGTATACTTAGACTGTAGAGGATAATAATGGGTTTTCCTTTTAGGACAACAGAGTGTTGTTAGACCAATCTAAATAGGGTGAGCCTCAACCTCTGATTATTGTAATATTATTCTAAGTAAGTATACACTGGAACCCATGGCATGATTAAACAAAGTTACCATTTAGAGGAAGTTAAGTTGGTCAGCTTGGTTGATAATGGTCAAGACCTCATAGTCTTACCTTAATTAAGTGTGTTCAGATCTATGGGGACTAAATAATATATTCTAGAATGAGCAAGAAGAGTACAGCCGTCTAGGATATTAGTCTATTGGCTCTGTCTAATGACCAATACTGACGAGTTTGTTATAATAAGATCGTATACCCGGCCGGTGTGAGACTCAGTGTTATAGGAATCCGGATGAACGGCTGTAATTTCAATAAAGAGTTAAATAGAATAATCAACTGCGTAGCTAAACTATCATACAAATGACCGATAATCAATTGCCATTCTAACCTTCATTCAAGGTCATGATAAAATGGAGCCAGATAAAAGTTTAATTGGAATTAAACTACTCTACCACACTGAAAAGACAAAACACGCAGGAAACCTTAACCCTCCTATCGGAAACTATCATTGGACCGATTGGGCGGGTCTTACTGTAGTATTGCATGTGTAGACTATATGGTATTTTTGTATTTTAAGTATGTTTAAATTAAGACTTTAAGGTCAAAGTCTCTCTCTCTCTCTCTCTCTCTCTCTCTCTCTCGTTCCCTCCCTCCCTCCCCCCTTCCCTACTTCCCTCCTTCCCTCCTTCCCTCCGTAAAGCTTTCTACCTCTATTTCTAGTGGCTCAGCTGGAAAAGGCAACAAGCAATGCTTTATATCCAGACTCTAGCATTTAAGTGACATAAGGGGATACTGATGAATGTCCGCCCCTTCTCCTGCACTCTTCTCCCCTGTTTCATTTCTCGTTGTCTTTTTTTTTCCTTGCTCTGTTTTCCCCACACACCCACATTCTCTCACGCACAGCCCTCCGTCCCGCACTCACACTTTTCTCTCTCTCTGTCAGAGGACAATAGAGTGAGGTGGACAGAAATGGCTCTTTGAATGACACAGGTTGGCACCTCATTCAGTGTGTGTATAAGAGGCCACTGGGATGAATGATGCTCTCTCTGTGAGTTCCCTGCTTTGCTCTGACACACAATTCTACCAGCATCAATATCCATAAACCTAGGCTTCTGGTCTTCTAACCTTAACAAATGTTCCTGTTTTTCCCCACGCAGTGTGTATTGTACGCTTGTGTGCTCAATCATTTGATTAGGGATGATGAGATTTTAGATATCTCCAACCTTGCTAATGCAGTACAACGCCAGTGCTCAAAGTCTCCGTTGGATGTGTACATAAGCCCCATATCTTGTTTCTCTTTTATCTTTGACTTGACTGTCAGATCCAATTAGAATGGCAGGCTATTGAGGACATTCCCCTTCTTTGTTGGCTGCAGTCTTCTGGAATGATTTCATGCTCGCTCCTTTTAATCTATCAACATGTCAACGGCTTTCTTCAAGGCCAGAGAGAAGAGTCTATAGGTCCTGCCCCTACCACGTCCTCCGTTTGAGTCCGTGGGATCTAGCAGTCATGAAAAATGTTACGATTTTTTGAGCCTGCACTTGATAAGTTTAATAGTCTTATAATGTAATCATATGTTACAGAAATGTCAGCCAAGCAAGGAGCCATAAAATGCAGTAGCCATAATAGGCATTGTGTCAGTTCTGATTCAAGATTATACAGGGAGATTCAGGGACCATGAAATAAAAGCTATTTCTCTCCACAGACAATCATGTTCGAGTTATTTTTATATTAAGGTGCAGAGTTGCTTAATAGCGAGTTGTAAGGTCCAAGGCCTTTCGGATATCATACTACCACATAATCTATTTATGCAGTATCCAGAATAAATGTTGTGCACAATATACACATTTTGGTATGCACAGAATGACCTAAATGTGCAGTATACAACAGCGTACACTACACAGAATACTGTATCCCATAATGCAGTGCACTCAACTTTATTATTTTCAGTATGATGAATGATTTGGAATCTTCTTTTTTTCACCGCTGATGTTATAGGAATAAAATCTGTTGTTTTTTACAGTTGATATCACAGAGAAAAAAAAAAAAAAAATCGTTCTTAACCTTCTGAAGTTACAGTATATATTTTTCCCACAAAATGTTATAAAAAAAATGTTTGTATCCAATATGACTGAATGCCAGTTGCAATGTGACAGTCATGTGGCAACAAGGTAGTATGTACTGTGATAGTTGAAAATCATGAACAATTCAAATGTCTGCATTGTAAGTCAAAAAGTGTGTCACTGTTAACAAAAGTTTATTTTTATTCTTATACGAAATCCTTATGCCTGATACTCAAATGGAAATTATGCACTATAAGCAAAGTGTAATCTGATATCCATTGATTGGCTCGAGATCCGTTCAGAGAATGAGGGATTGCAGTTATTGGTATTGATTTCAATAACTAGACTGTTGCAATCCATTCAATATGAACTCGCTCATTAGAGTGGAGAAATGAACAATTGTTTCTTTCAATGGTGGATTTTCCTCAGCTGTGTCAGTTGAAGTAAGCCCCTGACAGAGCTCCTGGGTTTTTTTTTATTGGTAAACCCCAATCAGCATGTGCATGCTGGGCAGGAAATGACCAGTTAGCTCCAGACCGACTAAGTCAGTTTAATTGGAAGCGCGGATATATACAAATCATCCCGGTTAAAGGAGCCAATCACGCACTGGTCCTGAGGGACCTGAACCAATCCAATAGCTGACATTAGTATTGATCGCTTTTGCATAGGTCGTCATTCAGACTTTTCTGTTTCCCTGGAGGTTCAAGTGACTTGTTACACTGAGTCACCACTGAATCATATTAAGTAGACTCCTACACAGTGGATGATTCAAAGCACAATATTGAAAATGTAGCTTTTCAGTTCTGTTTAAATCTGAAGGTCACTGGCTATTTAAGAAATCAGTGTCATTGAAGAAGAGAATTATAATTACAAAATTACTTTTTTTCTATGCATTAGGTCTTAAATTTCAGTCTTTTCATCACTCAAAGCTATTGTCTGACTTCAGAAGACTTTTTGTCATTTTTTACCTTGATGGCCAAGCCCATTCTGATTTTGTAAAAAAAAAAGAAAAAAAAAGAAAAGAAAAAAAGAAGAAAGTGGCCAATTCCTGTTAAGTTCCACAGAAGAAAGAAAGTCATACAGGTTTGCAGTGACAGGTTTCATATTTTAATTAAAGCGATAGTTCACCCGAAAATGAAAGTTTTGTCAGTTTTATCACTTATTCACCCTCAAGTTGTTCCAAACCTGTATAGGTTTCTTTATTTTGCTAAAGATATTTTAAAGAATGTTGGTAATCAAACAGTTGACATTAGCCATTGACTTCCATATATATACAGTGGGTACGGAAAGTATTCAGACCCCCTTACATTTTTCACTCTTTGTTATATTGCAGCCATTTGCTAAAATCATTTAAGTTCATTTTTTTTCCTCATTATTGTACACACAGCACCCCATATTGACAGAAAAACACAGAATTGTTGACATTTTTGCACATTTATTAAAAAAGAAAAACTGAAATATCACATGGTCCTAAGTATTCAGACCCTTTGCTCAGTATTTAGTAGAAGCACCCTTTTGATCTAATACAGCCGTGAGTCTTTTTGGGAAAGATGCAACAAGTTTTTCACACCTGGATTTGAGTATCCTCTGCCATTCCTCCTTGCAGATCCTCTCCAGTTCTGTCAGGTTGGATGGTAAATGTTGGTGGACAGCCATTTTCAGGTCTCTCCAGAGATGCTCAATTGGGTTTAAGTCAGGGCTCTGGCTGGGCCATTCAAGAACAGTCACGGAGTTGTTGTGAAGCCACTCCTTCGTTATTTTAGCTGTGTGCTTAGGGTCATTGTCTTAATGGAAGGTGAACCTTCGGCCCAGTCTGAGGTCCAGAGCACTCTGGAGAAGGTTTTCGCCCAGGATATCCCTGTACTTGGCCGCATTCATCTTTCCCTCGATTGCAACCAGTCGTCCTGTCCATGCAGATGAAAAACACCCCCACAGCGTGATGCTGCCACCACCATGCTTCACTGTTGAGACTGTATTGGACAGGTGATGAGCAGTGCCTGGTTTTCTCCACACATACTGCTTAGAATTAAGGCCAAAAAGTTCTATCTTGGTCTCATCAGACCAGAGAATCTTATTTATCACCATCTTGGAGTCCTTAAGGTGTGCTTTCATGTGTCTTGCACTGAGGAGAGGCTTCCGTCGGGCCACTCTGCCATAAAGCCCCAACTGGTGGATGGCTGCAGTGATGGTTGACTTACTACAACTTTCTCCCATCTCCCGACTGCATCTCTGGAGCTCAGCCACAGTGATCTTTGGGTTCTTCTTTACCTCTCTCACCAAGGCTCTTCTCCCCCGATAGCTCAGTTTGGCCGGATGGCCAGCTCTAGGAAGGGTTCTGGTCGTCCTAAACGTCTTCCATTTAAGGATTATGGAGGCCACTGTGCTCTTAGGAACCTTAAGTGCAGCAGAATTTTTTTTTGTAACCATGGCCAGATCTGTGCCTTGCCACAATTCTGTCTCTGAGCTCTTCAGGCAGTTCCTTTGACCTCGTGATTCTCATTTGCTCTGACATGCACTGTGAGCTGTAAGGTCTTATATAGACAGGTGTGTGGCTTTCCTAATCAAGTCCAATCAGTATAATCAAACACAGCTGGACTCAAATGAAGGTGTAGAACCATCTCAAGGATGATCAGAAGAAATGGACAGCACCTGAGTTAAATATATGAGTGTCACAGCAAAGGGTCTGAATACTTAGGACCATGTGATATTTCAGTTTTTCTTTTTTAATAAATGTGCAAAAATGTCAACAATTCTGTGTTTTTCTGTCAATGTGGGGTGCTGTGTGTACAATAATGAGGGGAAAAAAAAGAACTTAAATGATTTTAGCAAATGGCTGCAATATAACAAAGAGTGAAAAATTTAAGGGGGTCTGAATACTCTCACTGTATATATATATATATATATATATATTATTTTTTTCCTACTATGGAAGTCAATGGCTGCGTCAACTGTTTGATTAATGATGACACAATTTTCATTTTTGGGTGAACTATCCCTTTAACTGTCCCTTTAAAATTTGGATTTCTAACTGGAAACAGGTGTCCGTGCTTAGGCAGCTGGTCACTTAAGTATGCAGGCAGTGGCTGAGCACATTAATATGACTATGTATGCGTCAGTGCATAATATGTGTGCTGCCTGTGTAAAGCACCAGAATGTGCTGCTATGATCTGTATGCATCTAAGTGTTCATCATGGCATGTGTCCGCCTGATGGGTAGACATATTGCATATTGAGACAACTTGTGTATGTACAAAGACTTATCCACCTCTCTTGCTTTTTCTCTCTCTCTTATATATTTTAAAATGTAATTTATTCCTGTGTTGGCAAAGCTGAATTTTCAGAATCATTACTCCAGTCTTCATTGTCACATGATCCTTCAGAAATCATTCTAATATGCAAAAATGGCTCAGCTCAAGAAACTTCTTAATATTCCTAATATTATCAATGTAAAAAAAAAAAAAAAAGTGCTTAATATAATGTCTTATTGTGTTTTTATACTAATCATATAAATACTGTATGTTTCTGTGATATACAATTACTCAAACCCTGCTAAAGTATTAAATGAGAGTTATTTTCATTTACATTTCTAGACCTCTAATCTCACACTGAATTTGTTCCAGACTGGAGGAAGGATAGCAAAAATATTTAGTTTTACAAACTGCATAGTGCAAAAAAAGTGCAAATGAATTAAAAGTTGTTGTTTTTTGTTTTTTTACTGACATGGGGATTATTTGTGTTGTTTGCAGTATAAGTATTTGCATATCTACTGTTGTGTATTTACGTTTTTGTATAGCTGTCATATACTGTCTTTGAATTCTTCTCCTGCTAATTGGATCCAGCTTATCCCTAATTAGTAATATACAAAATAAAGGGTGAATAGTTATTGTAATGTGAGTACTGAAGAAAGCAATGTGTTGAAACATTTGCTCGTCGTTGTCTAGCTTTTAATTCAATTGCACTTTGCACTTTTTTGCACTATGCAGTTTATACAATGAAATATTTAGCTAGACTTTTTTACAGTCTGGATCTAATTTAGTGCGCGGTTAGCAATTCCTCTATTTGTCTGCACTGACATTTTTTGGCTCTACGCACCGGAAGCAAAAGGATTTTTATCTATTTGGAGCACAACAATTTCCTCTAGTAGGCTTCTAATCTATATACTTACACAGTAGCCTAATCCATTAACATCCTATGTAATGACCGCTCAAAAGTTTGGTTGAGGTGTCGGGGAGAAAGACAGTTGATGCGATGGCTACAAAAATTTATTAGCTGCTGACATAGAGAAAGCGTTGATTCACTCACAGCCGTAAATGTACAGTTAACTTGAAGAGCTGTATGCAGCACAGTTGCCTTTGCTTGATATTGAAACTCTCACAGCACTGCGTAAAGATATCTGCAGTGGATTAGTAGCTACCATGTATGGCTTTTAGTGGGTAATACCTTTAGGGCAGCCTGTAGTTAAAGGGATAGCTGGCCCAAAAGTGACAATTTTGTCATTGTTTACTCACCCTCTTGTTGCAAACCCATTTGACTAACATTTTGATCTGTATCTCACACAAAGCTATTGAATGGCTTTAGAAGACTTGGAATCTGACACCTAAGCTACACACAGTAGTATGTGCCACTTTTATTATGCTTTTTGTCATGTTTGAGCTTGGCAGCCCTAAAAACATGACATCTGGTTGAGTAAATAAATAATGATAGACTTTTTTTTTTGTGAACTATTCCTTTAACTACTAGGCTTCAGGGCGCAGTGTGGTTTGGACAGACTCGTATTGTCTTTATTGCCAATGCTTCTAATTCGCTTATCTTACACATGATCAGAAATGCCAAGTCATTGTGATGCTTTTTGGCAATTCTAAAACCCCAGTAAATCTAAAACAATGCACCAGTCAGCTGTGTATTGAGTGTTTGGTGTGAAGTCTGTTTTTAATTGAAGCAAATCTACTCTAATCTTCACTAAGGATGGTGGATTAAGTTATTTCAGCACAAGAGTGTGAATAAACAGTTTTCTGATAGGGCTGGAGACGCTTTTCCCTCTCTATTTAAAAATCCATTACAGCAAAAAGCCTTTGTGCTGCACAAGTCTCTCTCTGTTTACTCGCTCATTGTTACATCCAGCAAGAGCAGCATGGAGCCACATCTGCTCTATTGAGATGTTCTCGCAAAACTGGAGTGTGCCTGGCTGGGTATGGAACTGGGGGACTTTATTAGAGGAAATGAACAGAACAATATAGTTAAAGTGGGCTGAATGATTTAACCTCAAATGAACTCTGTAGTGTGAATGATTATCACTTTAGCCAGGGTACATCAGTCCTCCGTGAGGACATTGATTTCAGATGCAGTGTTGAGATCTATATGTGCTTGACAAATGACAGTGGTGAAGTGTGGAGGGTTATTTATGGTATCAGTGTTCATTTTTGCAAATATATATATAAAGTGCCCCTTTTATACTATTTTAAAGGTTTCTAATGTTGTTTCGGAAGTCTCCTACTATAGATGTATAAGGTCAAAAGGTCTGAAACTATTCCATATTGTGACAGTACTCCAGACTCAGGAGTTTCTCTCACTGGAACAGACTCAGGAACATCACTCACTGGAACGGATTCGTTACTAAATTCTGGGGCTGGAACAGGCTCAATTGCTGGTTCACTGGGACAGACTCGGAAATCACAGGAAAAATGAGTGGTCTTTCAGAGCTAGCTCGGCTAAGTAGAAGGGCGTAGAGAATATATTGCTCTAAAGTACACCTTTTCACACCCCATGGCATCTTAGAGTACAGTGGTTCATCCAAACCTCTATGAAAAATCTCCATCAGCACAGCATCTCCTGTATATACCATTTAAGCCAGCTCCAGGAATTCCCCAGCATATTACTCAGTGGGGCGGCCATCTTGAGTGCAGGAGAGCAACAAATCAGTTGGGGGGATACATTGTTGCATGGTTGTTGTGTTAGCTGTTGGTCTGGTCTTCTGTCATGGAACAGAAGGCGGCAAAAACAAGTAATATCCAAACAGTGGTTTATTGCAGGAAAGTAGTGACGGGAACAGGTGAGTTCTGAATTGGTGGATCAATACTGATGGTGAATGACACATCTTATCTATTGTAGGTGAAGATGATGGCAGACTGGATCACAAGAGGGGACGGATGACTGAAGAAGATTGTACAGATAAGTTACTCAAAGGTAGGTGGTCCGGTTGGTGGTTTTTGGTTGGAATGACGAGACAAGACAAATGTGAACTGAAGAGTGACTGCTTATATGGTGCGTGGGTGATGAGTGATTATGAGTGGCAGGTGTGATGATGGCTGACTGAGTGCAGGTGGGGACCAGAAGGGATGCTGGGAAATGTAGTTCTGTGGGGACTGGGCTGGTGACACCTTTACTGTATGTCCATACCAAAATACAAAAATTGAAAATTGATTAGTGGGCCAGATTTCTCATGCAGGGGACCTGTGGGACCCCAAAGTTTCTACATTCAGTGAATATGCACTGCCAGTCAAAAGTCTGCATCCACTGTACTGGAACATTTCTCATGATCTTTGAAACCTTTTGATCAAAAATAATTTGCACCTGCTTATGAGTGTTATGTTTTATGCCATTTTTGTTTTATTTAAAATATATAAAATATAGTCACAAGTGAAGTGAGTAGTTGTGTCCAGATTTCTTACTGGGAATGTATCATAGAAACAGTTTTTTTCTCTTTAATCATGCCACTTTATCACTCTTTCTGGTCCAAGTACTAAGTATATGGATCTATATTTTGATCTCACTCCTTGAAAAAAGGGAGGAATGCTATCTGGGTGAAATCAAATTTATGATGAAATTGATGTAACCAGGGCAGAATTGGAGATTAATGGAGAAAATAAGCACAGCAGTCGTAATCTAGTCATTAGTTCTTCAAGTCATTAGGCACGAGTCACAGAGTGGCGTCGACAGGATTTCATCATAAATCATTGTAATACGCAAGGGCCTAACAAAGCAGGATCATCTTTGTAGCGCCACTTGGCAGTCATCCAGTCATGTACAGCTTCTATCTACTTGAATGAGAGTAGATGACATTTCAAAAACTGTTTGCCAAGTTTGTTTCAATAACAAATCAAATTATGGAAGCTTGTTTCCACCACAGAATAAGAAAAAGTGTAAAAAAAAGATAATCTCACAAGTGTGACTGTTTTTCTTGCAATTGTTGGTTTATTTTAGATTCTAACTTCATAAATTGTGAGATTAACCAAAAATAATAATAATTTGTTGATAAAAGTTTGCTATTATCTCAATTCTGAGAAGAAAATAAGTCAGAATTGCGAGTTATAAAAGTTTTGTGAGAAATAAAGTGACAAATTCCCAGTTGTGTGTGGGAAAAAGTAAGAATTGTAAAATAAAAAGTCAAACATTCATTTTCTTTTGTTCCATGGTGGAAACAATCTTTCACACTGTAAATAACCAATCATAACCATTTATTATTGTTATTATTATTAATATTATTATTCAAATCAGGCTAAAAGAGCGCTACCTACTTCCTGGTTTCCGGTTTCAGTTTCTTCAATACTTGTCACACATTTATGAGCCATATATCTTTATAATAATTTAAGTGTGTACTTTTAAATGATCGAATTCAAACTGAAAACAAATATTCTCTGCTTAAGTAATTTGTATAAAACCAACAAGATGTCCAGCTTCTCAAACGCTTGCTCATTATTTTTAATTTGACCATGCCCACACGCTCAAAAGAGATTGACATGCAAATCGTCCACGCCTCACACGAACGCGCTCGTTACCTCAAAAACAAAGCACCAAACTTCACCAAAGTCTCTGCTTTTCGTTGAGTTCGGAAGACAGGCCGTGCGCTTACATTGGAATTATTATTGTTATTATTATTTTATGCAGCACTGCACATAGCCTATGCCTACAAGGCACAACAAACCTGGTGTTCATTATTGTTGGAAACATTTGTGTGTGTGTGTGTATTCTGTGAATTAAAAAAATATATTTTAACCAGAAAAATCTAAAATCTATTCCCAAAATCAGCCCTATAGTTTCTCTTGATATCAGTATGTTCACAGGTTTTTTTTTTTTTTTTTTTTACAGGGCCCAGATGCAACTGAGTCCTGCTGACTTCAACATTCACATGAGTCTCTGTACATGAACATGGTAAAGTGAAAATCAAACACTTTGGAAATTAAAGGTATGTACAATGTTTTTAGGAATGGCACAAAGGTCTCTGTCTTTGGATCATTGTTTTCAATAGTGTGCTTTTTGTCATTTGTTGTGTATCTTTGGATTATGTTGTGTTGTAAATAAATCCAAACAATCAAAAAGCCTTTTTTTTTTTTATCTCCTCATTCTTTGTGCAAGGTTGCTCAGAATGACAGGGCCTGATAGCTCCTAATAGGGCCATTAGGGGAGTGTCTTTGTCTTTCTCAGGTGTGAAAGCCATGCATATTAATGATGTGATCACGCCTCCCGCATAAAGCTTTCTTACACAAAACACGTCTTACAGTTTTTAAATCAATATATTGTCTTATCTGAATGAGCAGTCAGGGTGATTTTCACATAGTTTTGGAGCAAATATTCTAGGCTACGTGCAATTTTCAAAAGTCTTGTGAATAAATAATCAGTATGGATTCATGTGCTTATTTCAGTGACAATTGTTTTTTTGTATTTTCACAAACCACGCATAAACGTCATTATCTCATAACTACAAACTTTTACACACATGCTGCTGATATATTATTGTAGCAGAGTTTGTGCTAAATACAGTTTAATCAGACTTTAGCCATGAAAATGTCACAAGTAACAGAAATAAGCACAAATGTCAGAGCATGTCAGAACACCTCCAGGCCCAGAAAACACCTCAGACCCCAGAGGGTTAATGGCTCGCGACATTCGCAGTTTTGTTTTGGCTTGCTCAGTTTGTGCCATTGGTAAGACGTCTAACTGACCTCCTGATGGGTTACTCCATCCACTGTCTGTCCCTTCGAGACCCTGGTCCCATGGACCCTTTGTCACCGCCCTCCCGCCCTCTAATGGCATGACGGTTGTTTTAACCGTAGTGGACCGGTTCTCAAAGGCGGCACATTTCATCCCCTTGCCCAAATTACCTTCAGCCAGGGAGACAGCGGTGACTGTTGTAGACCATGTATTTCGTTTACATGGCCTCCCGATGGACGTGGTCTCCGACAGGGGGTCCCAATTTGTGTCCAAATTCTGGAAAGTGTTCTGTAGATTACTAGGGGCTACAGTCAGTCTGTCTTCGGGTTACCATCCCCAGAGCAATGGTCAGACCGAGCGAGCCAACCAAGATTTGGAGAGAGAGTTGCGATGTTTGGTGTCAAAGAATCCTTCATCCTGGAGCCAACAACTTTCTATGGTTGAGTATGCACACAACTCGTTACCAGTGTCATCCACGGGCCTCTCTCCGTTTGAGTGTAGTCTAGGGTACCAGCCACCAATTTTTCCGAGTCTGGATTCCGAAGTCGCAGTTCCCTCCGCTCACGCCTTCGTCCAGAGGTGCCACCGCACATGGACCAGAGCCTGTGAGACTCTGCTCCAGGTGGGGGCGGGCACTAAGGCTAAGGCCGATCGCCACCGGTCAAGGCCTCCCGTATACGTCGTGCGTCAAAAAGTGTGGCTTTCTACCAAGAACATTCCACTCCGCGTCTAATAAGCTAGCTCCCAAATTCATTGACCCGTTCACTGTCACCAAGATCATTAGTCCGGTGACAGTCCGCCTCAAACTTCCTCCGGCGTACAGGAGAATTCACCCCACCTTTCATGTCTTCAAATTGAAATCTGTTTTTCGTTCTCACCTTAATCCGCCAGCCCCGGTTCCCCCACCGCCGCGACTCGTAGACAGGGAACCTACGTATTCGGTCAATCGTATTCTGGACTCGAGACGGAGGGGACGCGGATTCCAGTACCTGGTGGACTGGGAGGGTTACGGTCCGGAGGAGAGAAGTTGGGTTCCTGCTAGGGACATTCTGGATCACTCCCTTATTGATGATTACAATCAACGTAAGCCAGGAGGCGCTCCTAGGGGGAGGGGGAGGGGTACTGTCACGGTTTATATATTCACTGTCTCCTCTCTCGTCTTGTTGTTGTGTGTGTGTGGGCGGAGCCGCTGATCACTGCTGCTGATCAGCGCGCCCTATTTAGTCTCTCTGTTGTCACCTTGTCTTTGTCAGAGCGTTGTTGGATGTTCCCGTGTGTTCCTGCCTGTTTCCCGTGTGTTCCCGCCTGTCGCCAGTGCCTGTGTGTTCGTCATGGTCCAGCACTTCAGGAACCCGCGCTACCTACTTCCTGGTTTCCGGTTTCAGTTTCATTACCACCATCACCGTCGTTCTTCATCGGAGGTCTGGGCTGTCCTCAGCGTCCCTGTGCTGCCAAGTGCATTTCATCCCTGGACATTACCATTCACTACTCTCACCGTCTCTGACCTGCTCTCTTTAATAAATATATCTTTGTACTTGCTACTGAATCATCTCCGTCATTTCATTACACCTGTTTAATTTCATTAAACATGAGACTTTGGGACTTTCTACAATTATATACTTCATACTTCGATACAAAAAAAGTACAAAAATGTATTTTTAAATGTTTATAATAGTGATTTTGATAAGCAAAACATGATTTGATAGGCAAAAATGTTTTAGGGAGTGGGGAGTTTTCCTATAGGCTACATCGTGATAGTTTTAGTTATACAAATGGGCGTAAGCTTTGAAGGTTTTTTTAATGTTGGTGCTGTTATCAACAGCATTTTGGTTGTTTTTCTCTCTGCTATTACTATACCTTTGCATGAATTTTCATTTCATGCATTTCAATTTGTCAAAAGGCTTCAATATGTGTAGATGTGCTTGTTGTGATATTTGAGGATGGCTGCTGCATGTATAGGGTCAGAAATGAAAGAAAATATGTGAGACTGTCACATCGAGGGAGTAAGATTTCATGACATCAACAGAGTTTTCCATACCTTGGCTTTTGGTGAATTGAAGCCACTGTCTATAGTTACCATGTTGAGCATCAGTACCAATTTTTTTTGGAGGGCTATTAAAAGCTAGCCTGACGTATTCATACTCAGATTCTGGTCAGAATGTGAGTCTGATACTGCTCCATTGGGCTGTGATTATGGGCCGTGTTTCAACCGAACCAGGAAGGAAAATGCCTCTGCACTCAGTTGGATAGACCTGCAACCAATCAGAGCAACGGAGTAAGTGACGTATGTTCTTCATTCATCTTTCGGATTGACAAATGCCTTGATCGCGGTTCTCTGTTCCTCTTTTAAAATGAATGTGCTGTCGATATCTTCTATAACAGATATGGCGGAATCTACACATGGTGTTTCATAAACAAAGTTCGGGAGGAGCACGTTCAAATAATCAATCCAATCAACTTGTCATCAAACAATTACCATATCTACCCTATCAGCATGAGAGGAAGCATATATTTATTCATTATGTCAACTCACCTAACATTCCTTGACAGTTTTCAGCATCCCTCCACTCACGGCTTGTTCTTCCACAGCCAGGAATACGGAGGGAGTACTTTGGGTTTGGGCCGAATACCGAGCTCGGAGCCTCTCCTCGGACAGCACGCCAAATATGCATTTATTCTATCTGACTTATTTGTAAGTGTGAACTGGTGAATCTCAATTCTCCAGCGGCAGTCATCTTTGTTGTAAACTAATTCAACCCAAGCGCTCGTTGGTGACGTGGATGATTACATTCCTGTTAATCATCTGTCCATCATCGTATAAACCCCGCCCTGACAATTTGATTGGTCCGAACAACTTTTGTTCGGGCATAATAGCTCCACAACGGATCAAGTCCAGACCGAACTTCCCGACCTAAAAATGTTGTGGGCGGGGCTAAGTTCGGCTGGCATCCAGGCTAATTAAAAGCATAAAATGGACTTCTTTCTAAAGATAGTCACTAGTGAAGGGTTTGAAAATGTGTGCGTTCTTGTAGTGCCTTCTGTAATAGTAAAGCATCTTCTATTCTACAGGTACATCCTAAAATCAGACTTTTACTCAGTGGAAGCACATACTTCTACATCTAAAGATTCAATTTTCTCAATGGCTTGTTTGAAAGCAGTCAGAGGTATTTGCAATTACAGTGGAGAAGACGAGAAGTCTTCTTTGCTCCAGAGTAATCAAACAAGAGGTTACTACTAATACAGAAGTTCGACTGCTTCAATGAAATTCTCACCAGTGGAGAAATGCATTAAAACATCAAGCGTAAATTGATGCACAGTGCATCTGAAAGAACTCACCAGCATCCGATCAAACCACAATCATATCAAGCCGTTTCATCTTTCAATACTGCGTTACACTGAGCAGACATTTGGCATCGGTACAAAACTGACAAAGCCTTTCTGATATGATCTGCGCTGACAACAAAAGGTAAACCTCTTTTTTATAGTCTCTGTTTCTCTTTCTCTTGCTTTCTGTTTCCCTTTTCCTTCTTTTTCACATATATTCCAGCTTGTTATTCCTTTGACAACATCTAATACTTCCTAATTGGAGGAATTTAAAGTGCACACATACAGAGATGGCCACAGACAGCTCTAGTCAGAAGATTAGCAAAGAAAAGTCAACTGTGATCAGGGACTCAACATGACAGGCACTTGGTTAAATATGCAGAACCTCCTCTACTCAATAATACAAGGTGCAGTGGGTCTATTAAAGACAGAGGGAAGGAAGTTTATGTGCGTTTTGGGCAGAGTGTGAGAGCGGGTGCTGGAGATAACTGAAGAACAAGTGCAGCCCAGGGCATGATAATAGAAGGCTGTTTCTCAGTGGGAGGAATCTAGACACAATGGCTCAGGGGAGGGAAAGTCAAAGTATTTCAAAATTATCCTAGGATGAGAGTGACTTTGTGCTTATGTGTGTGAGTAAAAAAGTGAATGTCTTCACAATTGTATAAAGTGCCTTGATATACACTTCCTTTCAAAAGTTTGAAGTCATTAAAGTTTTTAAAAATAAATTATTACTTTTATTCAGTTAGCATTAATTTGAAATGACAGTAAAGACATCCATAATGTTACGAAAAAATTCTAGTTCAAATTAATGCTGCATGTTCTTTTGACTTTTATTCATCTAAGAATCCTGAAAAAGAAAGTATCACAGTTTCCACAAATAAAAAAATAAAAAAATAAAGCAGCACAACTGTTTTCATCATTGTTAAGAAGAAATGTTTCATGAACACCAAATCAGCATATTAGAAAAGTCTTAAAAGATAATGTGACACGGTAGACTGGAGTAATGGCTGCAGACGAATTTTAAAGTATATTGTAATAGGAAAAAAACAAAACAGTTTTTACTGTTATATGGTAGGGGGGCGCTATTACGCATCTTTTGAATGAGTACTGAATCTCCTGATTAAAACACAGACGAAGAAGAAACAAAAACATGCCATATCATATGTAAGAAGATGCATATGTAAAATGACGAGATCATCAAAATTAAGCATATAAATCAAAACTGCCTAATATTACCGAGTGAAATGTCATCCCAGTAAGTGGTTAGGACTGTGAAGCTTTGGTGGTGTTTGTGGACTCTTATCTACTCCACATATGTTTTGATCATCGTTCTGATTCCATTACAGACGTAGTCTTTAACAAAAACGTGATTTTCTTAGCTTTTTGCTCAAAATGTTGCTTTTTTAATTAAACTTACCCACATTCAAGTGTTGATAAAAAAGAAATGCATGAAGCTATATTTAAGCAGAGGGTCTGTTCTTTCTTTTGATATTGTATATTTAGATATTCATACAACAACATATTCTGGGAGCCATGAAACTTTTGTGAAAATGATCAAAAATGCTGATGGTGACTGGCAACTTTTTTTCAAAAACATTTTACTTCTGTAATCCCAGTTTAATGTACACAGACAATATCAGTAAGCTGATAAGTTGATTGTCCCCAAGAACAGCAAATGCTGTGGTTCTGTGACTCTATTAAAACATTGTTCTGTTTGTTTGAGCAGCCTGACACAGCAAAATTGACTCAACCAGTGGTGTGAGTTTGGGGCGGGACTCTCTGTTTGACTAGCCAGTGAAAAATAGTCTGAGGAAACTGTTTGAATACTGTCATCATTTTGCACGAAGCAAAAATCGTTTACGCCACCTTTAACATTTCATTAATGATTCTACATTAAAAACGTTCTTTTTGTGAGTCCTACTCATGTGTTTTGTTGTATTCTCTGTAATTGCTCTGTGTGTCAATGTTGTTGCCACAAAGGGAAAAGAAAACCTCATTATTTGCTTATTAATTAGCATTTAGCAAGGACTTTAGTGCAAAGACAATTGTGAGGGGATTTGGCACAATGCTAATCCCAGCTTGTCCTTAAACACCCAGAGGTGTTTTCTTTTTGAAGGACAAGAAGTTTTTTAGTATGATTACCAATATTAGCATTTAAATCATTTAGTGTTCAATTTGCTGACAGATTTTTTTTAGCAGAGTAAATAAGGTCCCAGGTGATTTGGTTGGTGAATAACTTAATGACCAGTTAAATATGTATCACTCATTTACCAGTATGTTGTATGTTTTGGGTGTTTTTCCTAGTTATAATTGCTATACTAGTCAGGCTGGACTACCTGCCAATGTAAAACCAGTTAAGAATATCTAAGATGGTTAACCTAACAGTTCTAAGGGCCTTAAGTGTTAATGCACCCCAAAACAAAAACTCTCTTTTAAGCACACATTAAGAATGTTCATTTTAGTATCAGTGATATACTATTGGACTATTTGACATTTAGTTTTTGATTTGGTTTTATATTTTCTGTTTTCACTTTAATCTTGAAGTTTTAGAAATGTTTGTAATTTTTTTGTCGATGCCTATAGAGTTTTTATTTTTATTTTTTAGTGTATTTTTTTTTCCTTCGTTTTTTTTTTTTTTAGTACTTTAACTTAAACTAAATTAAAATGTGAAGTATTACCTTGGCAACTGGCTAAAATAAATAAGTTTAAGTTTTTTTTTATTATATTTCAGTAGACTATTATTTAATTTCAAGTAACAAAAAAAATATGTTTTTAGTTTTAGTTAATGATAGAATGAAAGTACAGTGGTGGACAAAATTAATGGCACCCCTGGTAGATATGATAAAAAATGACTGTAAAAAATAAATCTGCATTGTTTATCCTTTTGATCTTTCATTCAAAAAATTAGCAAAAATCTAACCTTTCATTGAAGTACTGTAAAAGAATTGAAAGTTTGGAGGAAATCACATGATGAAATAAATGTTTTTCTCCAAAACACGTCGGCCACAATTATTGGCACCCCTAGAATTTTTTACGAGTAAAATATCTCTGAAATATATTCCCATTAATATTTACCTTTTTTTTAGCACACCAGGATGACTAGGAACATGAAATAGTTTTGCTATGACTTCTTGTTTCACAGGAGTTTAAATATGAGGATACACAAAGGCCAAATTTCTATCAGATGGAGAATTGCAGACATTACTTGAGTCTTGGGGGTCAGAAAGCCTAAAAAAATTTATCAAACAACCCCTACATCCCCACATGTTGTTTGGGAGGGTTTCAAGAAAAATCCTCCTCGCTCCTCCAAAAATAAACTCCAGCATATTCAGTTGTCAGACACGACAGGAACTTCAAAAAGGACCGGATTCTGTGGTCAGATGAAACAAAAAAAGGGCTTTTTGGCAGCAAACCCACCAGATGTGTTTGGAGCACACAAGGATAAAAAGTACCCCATGCCTACAGTTAAATATACTGCTGGATCTTATATGTTGTGGGCCTATTTTTTTGCTGGAGGTCCTGGACATCTTGTTCAGATACATGGTATTATGGAATACCAACAGATAAAAAAATCAAAACCTGACGGCCTCTGCTAGAAATCTTATAATGGGCCGTGGTTGGATCTTCCATCAGGACAACAGGTGAAGAGGTGTTAGCGAGGCCAGCAGGGGGTGCTCACCCTGTGGTCTGTGTGGGTCCTAATGCCCCAGTATAGTGACGGGGACACTATACTGCCAAAAGAGCACCGTCCTTCGGATGAGACGCAAAACCGAGGTCCTGACTCTCTGTGGTCATTAAAAATCCCAGGATGTCCTTCGAAAAAGAGTAGGGGTGTAACCCCGGCATCCTGGCCAAATCTGCCCCTTGGCCTCTGTCCATCATGGCCTCCTAATCATCCCCATACACTGATTGGCTTCATCACTGT
This sequence comes from Rutilus rutilus, assembly GCF_951802725.1. NCBI lineage: Eukaryota > Metazoa > Chordata > Actinopteri > Cypriniformes > Leuciscidae > Rutilus > Rutilus rutilus. The sequence goes on from NC_140213.1 coordinate 33,935,588, forward strand.
CTCCTCTCCACCAGTAAGCTGGTGTGTGGTGGGCGTTCTGGCGCAATATGGCTGCCGTCGCATCATCCAAGTGGATGCTGCACATTGGTGGTGGTTGAGGAGATTCCCCCCTTCCATATGTAAAGCGCTTTGAGGTCTCAGAAAAAGCGCTATATAAATGTAACAAATTATTATTATTAACAGTCCAAAACAAACATTAAAATCAACACAAAAATGGGTAACTGAGCACAAAATGAAGCTTCTGCCATGACTGTCCCAGTCCCCTAAACTGAACCATATAGAAAATTAGTGGTATGAACTGAAGAGAAGAAGCACCAACATGAACTTGTGAATCTGAAGGATCTGGAGAGATTATGTATGGAGGAATGGTCTCTGATCTCTCATCAGTTATTCTCCAAACTCATCAGTCATTATAGAAGAAATCTCAGATCTGTTATCTTGGCAAAAGGAGGTTGCAAAAAGTATTTAATAGCAGGGTGCCAATAATTATGGCCAGCGTGTTTTGGAGAAAAGTATTTATTTTATAATGTGATTTACCCCGAACTTTCAATTTTTTTTACTTAAATGAAAGGTTAGATTTTTGCGAATATTTTGAATGAAAGATCAAAAGGATAAACAATGCAGATTTATTTTTTACAGTCATTTTTGATCATATTTACCAGGGGTGCCATTCATTTTGTCCACCACTGTATATGGGAAGCAGGTGTTGTGAAAATAAAAATTAAAAAAAAATCACAAAAGTAGTTACAACTTAAGTGCGATATTTCTTCTGAAGTCATTTTATAGCTTTATGTGAGGAGCAAAAGTCATTTCTCAATGGCAATCTTCTTTCAGCTGTAACTTTTTCAGTGCATTTTTTAACCGAAGGACACTTGGTGACATTTTATCCACCTCATGAAACACCTGTCACTGTGTCCTACACACACACACACAATCTCAATGAGCGTTAACCTCTCTGAGTTGCCATGTTCTCTGAGTAAACTTCTAAAGCCCTTCCGTGTCTTTTCACTTTCTGCCTTGACTGTGTTAAACCCATTAGTGATTCTCTGCCTTCAAAACACTCCAGGCATTGGGTACTGATTAAAGTCGCATTGCTTTTAAGAGAGGCCATCTATAGATAGCTTATCAAGTCAGAGAGCAAAAGATCCTTTACTGTAGGTTACGTGCATGAATACAAATGGCTCCGGGGATCTTCACATCAGCCCCAGAAAATGCTGTGCTATTCCATATGACTTGCTGGAGCATTTCACACAAAATGTGTTTGTCTTTTCTAGCAAAATTAATGGAAAAAGGCTTTTTAGGCTGTGCTGGAGTCAATTATAGAAGAAAAATGCGCTTGCCATGGGACCCTGAGCACTGTAAAAGGAAATGCTTTGGGAATGATTAGAACACTGTTTATTGACACTGTAAATTTGTTTTATCGAGGCAATGAGCTGACACCGGGAACAAAAGACTCGAACAGTCAACAGCTCGTACTGTTGGAAACTTCACTAGACATTCATTGTTAGTTCTTGCACTGTTTAAAATATGTTTAAACAATGGGACGTGGGTGAAGCGTAGTGAAACCTCTTTTGAATTGGTAATTATGTGTATCCTTATTGCATTGGAATATCTTGGTGGTATTTGCAAGATAAGATGAGCACACCCCTGGTTAAATGGCCTTATATATTGCAATAAATCCACTGAGCACATGCAGTCATCAGGCCTAATGACTCCCATGAGGTTGCAGCACATGCCATTATGGATTTCCCATTATGTTATGACAGTTGGCAAAAGACATTGTGTTGAGGGTATATATCCATTCACTTTCTACGAATGTAAACTCGGTTGAACCAGAGTAAAAAGCTTTTGGAGCCTAGCTAGGTTTTGTGCTTTGGATAAAAAATGTAGCTTGTAAATGGAAGCACAGGGTGTACTTTTTGTTGTGACATGCTGATTCAGTACTGGTGTACTTTTAAGGCAGCTGTCCTGTGAAGTGGCCAGTTGTTATTTTGGTGACGTATTGTGACATTTTCTGCAAGTATTTCAGGGAGTTCCTCCTGACGCATCAAATAATTTCATTGTTTTTGTGACTGATGTGCCTGCCGGGTGTAATGTGCTTTGAGTATTTGGCCTGGTACTCTGTCATTGCCTAATGTTTGCTTTGGAAATCCATATTTTAAGTTGAAAAATATATGTTGTAACTGATGCATGTTGCTAATTTGCAATTAACTAAATTTGATTCAGCTTTGCTGTTGGATTTTGGATTTAGTAAGTGATTTAGGTTTTATTCTGTTTTTCCATGCTGTGTTTATATTTGTTTGTTAACTTCTGTGCAATATAACATTTGCAAAATGTTTTTTTTTATGCTGACAACATTCAAATTGATTTGCCCTTGAAGCACAATCACACAAAGAAGGTTTAAGTTCCTTCGCCACATCTTAATAAGAATAAAAAATAGGTTATTTTGTTTGGCATTCCAACTGCATCGCTGGTTGTTATTTGTGTGTTTTGTTTGTTTTGTTTTTTTCTACGTAAAACCTTCTGTGAAAAACTTATTTTTTAAACATGAGTCATTTTGGTGTCATTTTGATTCTTCACTCAAATTTGATAAACAGATAAATGCTGTTGTTAAAACAGATTTTTTTTCAGTTAAGATTGCTATCCAGCTCCTGCAAATATTATGTTTCTTCCACTGGTTCCCGGTCTGTAACAGAATTAATTTTTATTTTTATTTTTTTAAAGCTTTGACAGGATTGGCGCCTCAATACCTCTCTGGCCTTCTTAATCCTCCTTAATTGATGTACTAAAACCGGAAAGGTTTTTCTTTTGCGTAGAGGTGACAACATTGTCAAAACAATACTCCTTCACATTGATACGCTAAAACAACTAAAAAGGCTGTATAATGCATGCCAGGCCAGTAGTTGGCGATGTGTAAAGAAACACTACGTGCCCATAGAGTGAACATGTAATATGCATGTATGATGCAGTTTGAGTAAAAAATAAAAATAAAAAAGGTTATGCAGGATGGTCATACAAATATTATCTTATTTTTAAGATTTTATCTCCCTTATTTTTTTCCACGACTTTTTACAGAATACATTTAACTTGTGTAATATTTGTAAGTAAATGTTACATTAGCTTGTTAGGGCAGTCCTAAATAAAATAAAAAAACAAAACAAATTAATGCAGTTATTATAAGCAAAACCGAATAATAATGATATTTTACAGATTCGTCCTGTCTTTTAATATGGATCTTTATTTGCACAGGAGTTCTATGGTTGTGATTCTGCTGGTTTTACTTTGCTCATGAGTAATAGACTGCAGAGGTCATTTGTCATCATAATCACTCGTGAGCCCTTTTTCAGTGTCAGGAGACCCAGAGTTCAGCCGTGCCTTCACCCTGTTGCTTAAATGATGGATTCTCACTCTCCTTCTCTACCATCTCTTTCTTTTTGCATCTCTGTCCTCTTCTCTTCTTGGCATTTGAATGTTAAAAGCATTTTGGGACAGGGTCAGTGGGTCACTGTATGTATTGTAAAAAGGGTGATCCATCAGAGATTAGACAGAGAGGTATGTCGAACTGTCAGGGGATATAAATAGCAAAAGAAACCCAAGGAGAAGTACTAATGGGGAAAAACAGAAACAGGTGGAACTTTTGTGGGCACCTACAAGTGTCTCATGAAGCAGAATGTAAAAAAAAAAAAATCTGAGAAATAGAGTAACATTCATGCTCCATTAGTCACCCCAAAATGAAAATTTCCTAATAATTTACTCACCCCAATGCCATCCAAGATACCCATGTCTTTCTTTCCTCAGTGGGAGAGAAATTATGTTTTTTGAGGAAAACATTTCTGGATTTTTCTTCTAACAATGGACTTCATTGGTTCCATCGTTGTTAAGTCCAAATCAATGCAGTTTCAAAAGTCTTTGAAGTGTTTAAACGGGCTGTACGCGATCACAGCTGAAGAAGAGGTTGTTATCTAGCGAAACGATAGGTCATTTAAAAAAATATATATATATAAAATTTTTTAGACCTTCAATAGTTCGGATTGAGCTGATCAACAAACGGACCGGGAACTACGTCATCACGTTGAAAGGTCACGCCGGCAATACTATTTGAGCTACTATTCATATTCATCAGAATGTTATTCATATACTATTCATATTCATATTCATATTCACTGAATACTATTAATATGTATATAATAGCAAACAATACTATTTGAACTATCCTCCTACGTACGGTCACATTGTAAACAGTGGGGCGGTACTTCTGCCGGCGCCGGCGTGACCTTTCAACGTGATGACGTAGTTCAACTGCATTGATTTGGACTTGAAAACGATGGGAACCAATGAAGTCCATTGTTAGAAGAAAAATCCAGAAATGTTTTCCTCAAAAAACATAATTTCTGTCCCACTGAGGAAAGAAAGACATGGATATCTTGGATGGCATTGGGGTGAGTAAATTATTAGGAAATTTTCATTTTGGGGTGAACTAATCCTTTAAGTTCAGATATGGAAAGTTCTGGGGTCAAGTATTTATGTTCTACTTATTTATTATGTGGATTTCTGGACGACTGTAATCTGATTGATCAATATTGACATTGAGTGGACTGTGGACACATATTTGTATAATGACCACTAAATTGCATATTTGGTCTTTTTCAATTGCAACACAATCATGCTACTTTCATCTCTGTGTTGTGTCTCTTTTCTTACCAAGTTTTTGCTAAAAAATGCAGTAAAAATTACAGTAATAATTATTATTTTTTTAATTAATAATAAGAACCCTACCTGGAAGACTTAAAGGGATACTCCACTTTTTTCGGAAATATGCTCATTTTACAACTCCCCCAGAGTTAAACAGTTGAGTTTTACCGTTTTAGAATCCATTCAGCCGAACTCCGGGTCTGACGGTACCACTTTTAGCATAGCTTAGCATAGATCATTGATTCAGACGAGTCCAGTAGCATTTCTTTCAAAATGACCAAAGAGTTTCAATATTTTTCCTATTTAAAACTTGACTCTTCTGTAGTTAAACCGTGTACTAAGATCGACGGAAAATGAAAAGTTGCGATTTTCTAAGCCTATATGGCTAGGAACTACTCTCATTCCGGCGTAATAATCAAGGAACTGTGCGGCCGTACCATGGGTGCAGCAGGCGTAGTGATATGACGCAGCGCCTAAAAATAGTCCCCAGCTCGGTAACTTCTTCCAACGTGACCGGGACTAAGTTTGTCTAACCTATTAGACCTATTTTCAGGCGCTGCGTCATATCACTACGCCTGCTGCACCCATGGTACGGCCGCACAGTTCCTTGATTATTACGCCGGAATGAGAGTAGTTCCTAGCCATATAGGCTTAGAAAATCGCAACTTTTCATTTTCCGTCGATCTTAGTACACGGTTTAACTACAGAAGAGTCAAGTTTTAAATAGGAAAAATATTGAAACTCTTTGGTCATTTTGAAAGAAATGCTACTGGACTCGTCTGAATCAATGATCTATGCTAAGCTATGCTAAAAGTGGTACCGTCAGACCCGGAGTTCGGCTGAATGGATTCTAAAACGGTAAAACTCATCTGTTTAACTCTGGGGGAGTTGTAAAATGAGCATATTTCCGAAAAAAGTGGAGTATCCCTTTAATATTAATTTTATTATGGTGAGTATAATGCAGTACCTTTAATGAATAGAAACTCAAGGGTCTCCAGAAAACACTGGAACTCTATCTGAAAAAATACTTAAAGGGATACTTCACCCCCCCCACCCCCCCCCCCCCCCCCCCCCCCCCCCCCCCCATTGGCAGTCCACACCACTACCACTCTGTCTCATAGTTCATAAAGAGATTGTAAACTAATCCATATGAATCAAGCGGTTTAGCCCAAATTTTAATAGACATGATCACTTTTTGATGAACAGATTGAATTAGCGTTGTATTCACATAAAAACATTGATCAGGGGACATAAACCTCTTTTGTTCTCGTATGTCAAGCAAGCATGCTTGAGCTTCCATTTACCATAACTCATGTGTATGTTGATGAATGTTTATATGTGAAGAAAAGCATAACTGCAGATAAATAATAATATATATTAGTATTGTAATATAGTTGACAAACCCAATTGATTTTTTTAGGTTGTCATGGACTATTTTTCTTAGCAGAAACATTAATCTAAAAGAAAATCGAATCAATATTTTATGTCCAAGTATTTTTTTTTCATTATGTAGTCTTGATCGTGATACCACTCAGCTTAGCGAAAATATTGGATGGAATGTGTGTTGTGTGATTTGAAACTATCAATATTACAGTTCAAACACAGCAACAGTTGGTGGAGATGCAGCCAACATGAACATAAACATAATTACCTAAACAGACTTGATACATTCACATCCATTTAGCAAATATACCATCATGTCGCATAATTATCAGAGAGACAAACTCGAGATAAATTAGAGTAGTCATGGTGTGGACGCAACAGATCTTCTATATTGAATAAGCCATATTCAGCGAGGATCTACAATCACTGCATGAAAGTAATTGGTTCATTAAATGTGAATGGCTGACGCTCAGTCGCTGCCAAATTTTAGTAGTTTGGCACAGGTCTGCAGCTTCTAATGGACTGGATTACCACGAATGATTAATAAACACAATTTATATAATATCTAATATCTCTGCATTTTAGCACAGATATTCATTAGCATGCAAAATGTTGAATATGGTGCTTTTCCACAGGACTTATACCTTGTAATTGTGGCATCAACCCATTACAACTGAAGAGGAAATAATGTGTGGGAAGTTGTTTGCTTCTGTTTTACAAGTCACTGTAATTTACAGAGAGAGGCTCTGTGCTCAGCAAGCGCTTCCATTACGTGAGGAACAGATAAAGCTAAATAAATAGATTTAATCGTAGAACATGCTGTATTCTCATTTCTTTTCTTATTTCTGTTTAGCTAGTGTACAATCAGCATTCAGAATCTGCACACATGTGATGGACGTCTAGAGTTTTGTTGTTATAGTTCCTCTTCTGTTGTCGTAGATAAGCACATAGGGTGCCATCGACGTACTTTTCCTTACAGTACAACACAATATCTTCCAATTTTTGCATCTCTCCGGTAAAAAAGTTTTTTTTTTTTTTTCACGGTCTATTGTGTTGATATTCAGAGCATGTCAGGAGGGAGCAGTACTTTCCTTTGTTTCCTCTTCTCTGTGCCAAAATGTGCCAGTGCCAAGAAAACCATTAGCTTGACAGTGTCTCCCCAAAATGTGTATTAATATACCTCCATTACCTTTTCCTCTCACATGCTTTCCAGTTGTAGTGGAGTGCCATAGGAAGTGTTTTTTCAATGGCTGGCTCTGGCACATCACAAACTACAGCATCACCGTGACTGTAAGTGCAAGTTTGTAAGGGACGCTGAGAGGGATGGTGAGGGGAAAAAACAGGGACAAATAACTTGCAGAGAGAGGGAGAAAGAGAAAGAGAGCGATGGAAAGAGAAGCTGCAACTGATTGAGAACCGAGACCAAATGGACTACTAAAAAAAGTTTATTAAATTATTTTGGATTAATATGTTCATAAATTTTTAGGTCGCCACAGTCACCAGAAAACTGACAAATTTTGTGTATAATACATGCTTTAAACTGCTTTTCTTTTATGGAGCTGATATACTGTATTATTGTGATGATGCATGTTACTGTATATATCAGTATATCAGTAGATAAAAAATATATATATATATATATATATATATATATATATATTGAAAGAAATCTTTTATGCTCATCAAGGCTGCATTTATTGTATCAAAAATACAGTAAAGACTGTAATAATACTGTTGAATATTTTTACGATTTAAAATAACTGTTTTGTATTTTGATATATTAAATAATACATAACATTAACATCTATTTTAGTATATTAAAATGTCAGTTTTCCTGGCAAAGTTGAATTTTCAGCATCATTACTCCAGTCTTCAGTGTCACAGTGTCACTTCAGGCTTCATAATTCATTCTAATATGCTGATTTTCAAGAAACATTTTTTATTATTATTATCAATGTTGAAAACAGCTATGCAGCTTTTTTTTTTATTTTTTTATTTTTTTTTTGGAAACAGCCATACTTTTTTTCAGGGTTCTTTGATGAATAGAAAGTTCAAAAGAATGTAATATAGAATTGTTGTGTGACATTATACATGTCTTTACTGTATTTACTGTCTTAACTTGACACTTTTGGTCAATTTAATGTGTCCAAAGACAGATCATGTTGGATTGCAGCTATCCTGTCAAGTATCCAGTTTTTCTAATTTATGCACCTGATGTCACATGTTTCCAAGTCTATCAGCTGCTTCATTTTGGGGGGCTAAAATTTGATCAAATATTGCAGGCCAAACTTAAACACTGCCAGCTTCCTCATGATGCTTTGAAAATCCAAAGCAACGTGAGGCTTTGAAAAGCCAAATCGTAAAACTTTTTAAATAACTGAATAATGTTCCTAACTGGCAACTAACCTAATGCGATTCACCTCTGCAGCTGGATTTGTTATGACGTTTCTGTCAGTGTTCTATTCCTTATTCAGGAATGAAAGATGTGGATGTGGTACAGAACCAATGGATGGAGAGTTAGGAAGCACATTCATTAGAAAGGCGAGAATGAAATGAATGTGAGGTGAAGCTGCAGTGTAATAAGGTGCAGGATGGAGAAGTGATTTACTGTTCAACCTAAAGAGACATGGATCCTAATATTCTCTATGAATAAATTAGTTAAGGTGGATTGGATAATACCAGAATACTGAAAAATGGTAAAAATGGAAGAAAAGTATTTAACTCATTCTTATTTTAAAAAGTGCTGAGTAAAAATGTTAAAAATTATGTAATATGATTTGATAAAGTATAAGATATGATATATCTTATACGATGTATCATACGATATATGATCGTATAAGATACGATATGGTATATGATATGATATGATATTAATAAAAAATCTCGCATGAACACATTTTTTTAAATGCATGTGTTGTTGTTTTTTTTTTGTGGCAGAGAAAAGGAAAATAGTCCTGATAATTAATATCAGTAGCAATTATTATCAGGGGACATTAAAACCACAATATTGCAGAGAATATATATTTTAAAACAGACTTTTAATACCTTCAGTGCATGAAGAATTCGCCAATCATTATTACATATTCGGGTCTTTAGCAACCCAGATGCATATCTGACATGGATGGATCTCTTCCTGTCATGATAATATAAAACTCTCCTGATATTAGAGTAAAATAAAGCATATTTTGTTGCTTGGAAGGGTTCAGATTGAGCAGATGTGTTATTTCGTGATCTCAAACAGATTCTCAAAACTATCATTTTCAACTTCTTCAAAATCAATATTTTAATCGCTGACAGCTTCTTCAACAGATCCACCATCAAGTGACAGTGCCACTAATATTTGAATGCGTTTATTACCTACTCTGCAGTAAATCACTGAGCCATTTCAAGTTTTGCTTTTGTTTTCTGCCTGCGGTAACTATGAGTGAAACGCCACTTCATCATTGTGTATCAGACAAAGAATAAAGGTGAATTGCACTTATTCACATAAAAAATTCAATTGTTGTGCAGGAAAAAACTGTTAGACACCTCGGGTCATTAGCAACCCTATACAATTTTTACTTTACTTATTCAACTTTTATCATTTCCTTATAATGAATTTATTGTTGTGGTTTGCTATTTCTGTGATCTCATGCGTGTGACAGGTTGTCCCGTCCGCACGCCAGTAAACACGTCATCAGAGAAGAGAATAGATGTCACTGCAAGATGGAGACGTTACTTTTATTAAAGATTGATTAATTAATAAAAAAGAAAAAACAAATTATAATAAACACTGCAATATTCCATAAAATACAAGAATTGTTGATTTTGATTTCATGATGTTATCATCTAAAAACAGTGGCTAACTGCAGACTCAGAGATATGAATCAAAATATTTGGAATCCTCTAAATGACCAGTGTATTTTGCCTATTTGATGCAGTGCTAATCTAATTAAGGAGCCTGTGGTGGCAGTGGAGATTAGTTTTCTGATGAGTGTTCATTACAGGGGTCTGAGAGGTGGCCTGGGTCCTAAAGGGGCCTGCCCAGGGCCTTTGATCCCTCTTATCCCCTCACACAGGCAGACAAGTCTACTCTCAGATCACCTTCTCCACTAGGGCCAGGCATAATCTCTCCATCCCCTTTTAAAACAGGCTTAGCTCATTATGAGTGAGGAAAGCCCTTGTCCTGTCCACGGACTGCTGCTGGGGTTAAGCTTATGTGCCAGCTTCCTTTTGGACCGGAGAAGGGAAGATGTTTAAGCCCCATCGTCCTTTTCCCATGCAGCATTTCTTGTCTTTCTCTGTATGTGTGTCTTTCTCTGTTGCTTCCTCTGCAGCCTCATGCTGAAAGCTTCCCCTTCTTTTGTTCATTTTAATCCCAGCAGGCCGCAGCAGCCCAGATACACATAGAGAGACTAACACAACAGCCCAACACCACATGCAGATTCTAGCACAGCATAAGTATATTGTATATTTATTTAAAATCACTTCAGCATTGCTGTTTGATGAATTTCTTTTGGACTAAGTACTATAAAAGCTTTTAGATGACTTGAGGGCAATACAATAGCACAATGACAGCTGTGACAGCAGCTCTCTTCTTTACAGTAAAGCAACTTTACTTTTATTAAATTATTTCAGATACTTGTTTATTCCAGACTTTTGACTCATTCTTTAAGATCTTTTAAAATGATTCGTTCAGTACGGTGATTCTGAAACCCATTCTACAGTTATAGCAGTAGGACTTTGTGTGTTATGACTGATTCATTGAATTGGATCCATGAAAACAATGCAAACAAGTAAATATGTGCATTTGCAGAAATCTTTTGGAGAGACTCCAGAAATGGTGTCTGAGCATCATAAAGGCTTGGGAAGTAAATGATTTTTTTCACATAAAAGATTTGATTGGAACTGATTTGTTCATGCACAAATTACTATAGTTTATTGTGATGAGAATTTGATCCGTCATAGTTGTGATTCTTGTGAAATGTCCTTATTGTGGCTCTATAATGTTTTTTTTCCCCCTACATGTCTAATTGTTGATATGTGATAATGTTGTGCATTCTTTATGATTCTATCAAATCCATAAAGGCACATTATATAGGCTTGTAGGGGTGTAATAGCTCACCTCTTTAACAGAATCGTGATAAACCTTTCCAAGTGTGGCATCCTTTTCTGTTTAGAAACTGGCTGGTCTCACATGGCAAAACACTCTTTGTCCATTGCATTCATTAAAACACTGTACAATATTATGTGCGTATAGTAACAGCTTGTGAAGATCTTAGTTGCAATTTGTTTATTTATTCCACCCCTGATTTCTTTCTAACAGTTTCACAGATGAGTGTTTATTGATGTCTATCGATGGGTTTGCCTGTAAACAACAGCGGTCTCATGTTCCCATTGTGCTTCCTCCAGGGATTGCACAACAAAATCAGTCAAAATTGGCAGGTTACACGTGTAATACACGTGAAAGAAAGGTCAGATCTAATAGCATGATCTTCCCCACATACACTTTCCCATCAACCCATCCTACCAAAATGAGTTCCCTTCTTTAAGACTGATGCTCTGTTGCTTAGATACAGTGTAAGTCAAGATAGATGGATTATTTGAGTGTCTTTTTTGACTCCTCCATTGATCATGTCTCTCTCTCTTTCTCTTGATCAATCAGGCCCTTATATATAGTATTGCAACAGTTTTAAATCCACCACTTTCAGCCCCGGTCTGTATCTGAGAGAATCATTTAACGATTCTGTTCCTTTACCCGACCTTTAGAAACATTATCTATTTTGTTTTGTTTTTTAAGATGCATGTAATGAATTCACTAACCAAACAAAGATTGCTTGGTTTAGATGTTTGGGAGATTTAGGGTTACCACAGTCTTGGTAAAGCTTTATGTTTTTAGTTATTTTTAGCCTGTAAAAACGTATTCAGTAAAAATAATAAAAAATAAACATTTTTACATAATATACAATGTTGTATTAAAAGAAAAAAAATATTGAATGAGTGCAGTCTATAATATAATTTAGAAAAATCTCTAATAACTGAAAGAGTGTGGAGACCCTGAAGTTTGGATTAAGCTGCTATTCTGGCTTCCTGAAATAATGTGTGCATTGCAAATATTATGTTTTGTTAAATATTTTATAATATAAAAAATATTCAAAGAAAAAAAATAATAATAATGGGACTTTCCCTTTTAGATGTTCAGTGGTTGCTCTTTCTTTTGGACTAGCAGACTATGCACTTAAAATATTGCAAAGTAATTGCATATGTGCAGGTTAGTGCATTTTAATAGAATATGTATCATGCTGCCTCATTTTAGATGCAAATAACAATAAAAAACAAATTTAGTAATTGCAACACCTTGGTCGTAATTATATATCCTGTTGCAGTGAGGACAGAAAATATGAAGAGAAATGGATTTTTTTTTCTCCTTTTTGTATTTTTTTTTAATAGCTGTTTTATTTTTATTATGACATGCTATGAGCAAATAGGTCCCCTGAAACAGAATATTTCACACCTTCCTCTTCAAGTGAAAACATTTTTCATTAGCTGCAAGTGCTCATGTCAACCAGCATTTATGAGACATAAATTACAAGAAAAGAATGGAAATTTACCAAACCAAAGCTCATTAAAAGCTATAGAACAAATAGGTTACAGTAACACATACATGCCTCCTGGACTAATAGTTGACAAGCATTCTAGGTCATATTTGAACAACTTTGAGGGAATTGGATTGCATGTTTTTTTTCTTTGCATGCATACATTTTGGAAGTTTCATGAGATTCTTAGATAATGCCAAATGCACAGATTTTGCCCACATTTGGATGAGTAAAATCACTGAGGTATACTGACTTGTAAACCATAGAGAGGCTTTTTGACTGAAGAAACTTGTAATTGGAATCTTACTGGAGAAGTTTTTTGAATGAGTCAGACTGAAAAATAAAAATAAATCTAAAAGTAGGGTGTGAGCTTGAATTCTCCCTGGAAACTATTCTGGAAATTATCTTCAGCTTGCTTGAAACTTACCTTATGGGGCTCAGAGAATACTGTCAGTTTGAATAATCTTCTAATCTTCTCTGATCATTTCATTCAGTTTAATGGCTTTCTGGCAATGCTGTGTGGTAAGGTAATGCTTTATTTATGTCTTTCTCGTTTGGCGGTGCCTGTTTCTGTTGGCAACAGAGCTGTCTTTTTCTTGTCAGGAACACAAAACAAAAGTTTGTTGGGGTTCTGAGTGTGAACAGGGGACTTATGGCCTCTTCGTTTAATATACATTTTACGTGTCTGTTGTCCTGGCAGTGTTACAAAATCACTGTAACTGTAATAGTCTCTGCAATTGTGCTGTTTACAATGTGTTTGTCAGTCAAAATCGAGTGAAAAGTTCTGGCAAATGGAATACTGTCTTGATCTGTGGTAGTTGTAAATATGGTGGTATAATGCATATTTTTGAACAGTAGAGTGTGTATCAAGTTAGCTCAAAGGGGAAATATTCATAATAACTCATAATTAACAATTATGATTAATTATCAATATTTGGGTCAGTTAATTGAATTAACTTGAGGTAGCTAAATTAATATTACAATCAATTAATCAGTTCCAACAAACTCTTTTGATTATTCATTTATTCTAAGAAAAGCTAATCTTTCATGGCCACCGAAAAATAATTATTTCTTAGCATGTACAGCGCTTAGAGCATGACTTTGTTGCAAGCAGAGAATCAGAACCAAATACATATTGTGCACAAGTTTTATTAACTAAATCACAAACATAACTAAACTAAACAAACATACATACATGCATAGGTAAAATGGTGAGTGATATGGAACCGGAAACAGGAAATGGATCTATGGAAAAGATCTATTTAACTTTGAAAAGAACCATCAGCTTATCATTTTCAGAGCACCTCATTAAATTGATACTTGCATGGTCTGTGCAGTGGACACAATTCTTGAAGTGGTTGAAAATTGAGTTCAACCACTTCAAGGTATGGTAAAGGCTATGTGATGGTATGGTAAAGGCTATGTGATGATGTGGGGCTATTTTAATTCCAAAGGCCAAGGGAACTTTATCAGGATGCATAGTATCCTGGATCCATGAAGTAACTGGCCTTTAAAAATAAAAATCTGCCTGCCTCTATGGGAATTTAACATAGGGGTGTCCAAACTTATGCACCCTGTATTTTAAGGAAGAACATTTATTTATTTACGATACATTATTCATTCACAAAGAAAATTGGTGTCCTTAAAGGTTGGATTTTTCCTAATTTTTTTAAATAAGGCATTAAGTTCAGTTTCCAAAAGATGATTTTTTATTCCTCTTTTTAGTCAACTTTAGTATGGGTGTCTAAACTTATGCATAGCACTGTATTACCTTTATTTCTATCCAATCACGTCTTTATACTTTCTGTATAAAAGATCGGTATGTTTGAGTTCGCAGATGCCGACGCGACAACAACCTCCACCCTCCCCACCACCACCAGGATGGTCCTGTCCATACCTCCTATGGGGGTCGGCTGCGCCCCTGCCTTCGTCTTCAGGCAGGAGATGCAGATCCGCTACCCTCGGATTACGAACTATGGACGGGGCCTACGCCAAAGAACTTTATAATAATGCTTGCTGGGCTGCCAATAAATGTATGCTTCGTTACATCATTTTATCTCCAGAGTCTTTCTGGTAGTACTAAGAAATATCCTTGTAATACTAATATGTTGCACGGCTATCGGCATATCACGTACACAATCATTTAGATCTTCAAAGTACCAATTTATAGAGACCAAACATGGTATGGGTGAGGTTACGTTGACCGTTGGCTCTATAATAAAATACATAGTATCAAAGAGATAACAGTATCAAAAGATAATAGTATTAAAAGACACAACACAAGACAGTAAATCATTCACAAAATGTTCTGGCATGCATGTTAATTTCACGTTAATCAGTTCATCGATAAATTAATGCAGGAAAGTCTGTTCTGATGTCTGTAGGTCTTGTGAGCAGGGGCCCTGTTCACATTGATAAGAGTCATAAAACCAACTTATCTGATCGTGGTCATGGTAACTAAGACCTTCTTGCCCTGTTTGGGGGAGTGAGTGAGTTCTAAATATCATTTGTTAACCTATAACAAATACTTGTGTCTGACTTGTCTCAGTCGTTACAAGTGTGTGTGTGTGTGTGTGTGTGTGTGTGTGTGTGTGTGTGTGTGAAGCGTACATGTCTTTGAAAGATGTCTCCTATACTCACCAAGACTGCATTTATTTGAGCTAAAAAAAATAGTAAAAACATTAATATTGTGAAATATATATCCAGTTAAATAAATGAACCTAAATGAGTACTTAAATACTCATTTAATGTGAACTGCATGAATAAAAATAAATCCACATACAATCAGAGACTTCAGCTGATGCTAATGCACCAAACAGAAATGCACCTATAATTGTTTCCGCAGTTGTGCAATTGCCCTTAAACCCATGCTACCCTTTGAGTCAATTGACCTATTGGTAAGCCCCGCCCACCTTAGTTACTGTTGCGAACTCAAACAGATCCCAGTTTACAGATCAGTTTACTGACAAGCGGGAGGAGCCTCATGTTACGGTCGTCACGATCACAGATGACAACACTGTTCGTTTACCGCAGGGTTAGATTAAAATAATTTACATTTAACCAGTTTAATATGAAGAGGCATTGAAATGTAGACCTCCGTTTATGTCTTTTTGACCTACACTGTACATGACGTGAGAACAGTTAGCTATTTAGGTTTGTACATTAGCATGGACTCATTGATTTAATTGTAACTTATGACAACCAGAAAATGAACGTTTTCATCTTTATTGGGATTGGGGTTGAATCCTTAGGGAACCAGGTTACTGCCCCCACATCAGTGATAAATAAACCGAGCTTCAGTCGTATTGCGCAGATAATTGGTCCGTTCGCCCACATCTTCTCACACTTGTGAAACGCGCTGGTGAACGTGCACACAATATGGTGATTCAAAACATAAATAACCATGTCCATCCTCTCAGGATACCTGGAATCAGTGTTACAAGTACCCCAGGCACATCGTTTTACCATTTTTGTAGCATAAACACCATCAAAACGATGAAAGCATCGGATCGTCCAATTTTTCTCTATGGCACTTGAACCTAAAGTTGTTCCAGTCACTGTGCAAATGATACTCAACTGCCATTGGCTCATCTGCGTTCGAGGGGAGGGGCTTACCGATAGGTCAATTGTTGACATTGTCAGACATGAACGGAAACAAATAATTGCACCACAGTATTTCAATTATTTCTGAATGGCTTACTTTTACATTAAACAGGGAAACAAATAGGGAAGGTTAGAGCATTTGGTGTAGTCACTGGTTCTGCTCTAACTTGGAGTGAATGACTGTAAAGAAAATGTTGGAATAAGTGGCAGATACACACTTGCAGTACAATTGTGCTTATGTTGCTACTTAATCAAGGGACTGCAGCAGGTAGAAAATGATGGTGAGGTGGAAATTCATGGGAGGTAAAAGGGGAAAAAAGGAAGATGGAGAGCTTGTTTGAGAGAAAACTTCAGCAGGCTGACTCTGCAGAGAGAGTTGTGCTTGCAATCACAGGAAATAAGACATGCACTGAGCTAGCTGATGGGGGCCATAACTGGTGGAAAATAAGAGGGTAGATAATGATGGGGGGAAGACAGGCAGACGTGATGCTATAAGTAACAGTGAGTGCTGAGCATATGGGAAAATAAATGTGACTTGGGGTGGGGGTGGGGGCAGTAGCATACATACTCCAGTGCTGTATTTTGGAGTGTGTATTTGTGGAGTATTTCTGTATTTTGGAGTTTGTGTTAATTATGTAACTTATTCTTTACGTTGATGTTCCGAGCGGAATGTGTTCCGTAGTTATGTTTTTTTGAGTTGTAAACGTTATTTTTGTTAATAAATGCTTTTTTTATTCGTTTTTGTTCTCGTTGCCTCCCTCATTTGTCGTGGCTCAGAGCCGGCCGTGACAGCTGTAAAAAAACCACACAAAAAAAACATCAGTAGACACAATAATATTTTTGTGATTTATTTTTGATATAATAGTTGAGCGGCTGTTTCCCAAGTGAAACAAACTAGTGCAAATTTGCTGGTGCACAGGAAAAACTGCCTTGTAACGGTATAAACCAAATGATTTGATTTGGTCTATAATTAACTATAATTAATCTATAATTAATTTGGATGGGCACACAGGCGTGGATCCCAAATGAAAAGTTTCTGCTTGAATAGATGAGTGACTTTACAGATTTGGATTTAGCTGTATGTAGCTTGCATGATTTTTAGAACAATATTGTGTTGAACTAAATGCACAAACTGTGATAGAGATGAATATGCCTAAATATAAACATGTTAAATATGAAATCAGACTTAAAGCTCAAAAAGATTTTATACAGGAACTTTGGAAAATGGTGTAGCTAATTAGAAACTGTGTCAGAATGTGAAGAGGATGTGATATTAATTATTCCTGAGCAACCTGTTGTATTGGGTTAAAAATATCATAGGCTTTCTCTGAAATAATTCCTGGAAGTTTTCAGGGAGGTTCAGGTGAGGTAATGGAAGTGAGACAGTAAAAACACAAGCCCATGCAGTTGTCAAATTATCCCTTTAGGTTGAGGATAGTATTGGATTGCTGGCTAGTGTTAGTAATGATGAAACTATGAAGGTTCCAAAAGGATGTTTTGGCAGTGATGCCATAGAAAAAACTATTTTGGTTCCCAAAAGAACCTTTCAGTGAACAGCTTTTAAAAGAACCTTTTTTTTTTTTTCTTAGTGTGAATTTTTTTTTTAACCTTTTGTAGAACGGGAAGATTCCATGGAAGATAAAAGGTCCTTCATGGAATCACCGATGCCAATAAAGAACCTATATTTTCAAGAGCGTATGGAAAGTCAAAAGATTATTATGCATAAGCAGCTCTTCTTTTTTTACAGACAATGTGAGTTGTGGTGACAGTATCCTGAAAGAGAATTTTACAGTGGCTAAACCAGACATGCCATGTATATGAGATATATGCTGTACCTGTTCTATACAGAGTGTGTGGGTGCATGAATGATCAAGCAGATGAGATACTCAAAGAAAGAAAGAAAGAAAGAAAGAAAGAAAGAAAGAAAGAAAGAAAGAAAGAAAGAAAGAAAGAAAGAAAGAAAAATGAATGTAGCATTAAAAGGTAGTTTTAAAGGCTTTGCTTAGATAGCAGGCAAATTAGATTTTTTTTTCTCAAATCAGATCTTTTTAGGCAGGATGAAAGAAAAATGCATCAACTCGCTCTTCAAATTAGCGCCATATCAAGTTGAGTTTCTTGTTTTATATTGTGATGTTCTGTGCTATAGTCACTAGCAGCTTTGCTGTGCAGAAAGGAGTGCATTGTTTCCGTCACCAGTTTTGATGTTATAATTTGAGCAGCCAGATCGTGCAGACTGAGACGCATCTGTAAAAATCTGATTGAAATCGCATTTCAAACAACCTCCAAATGTGGTTTGAATCAGATTTTAAATAATCTGATGTTTTTGTTGTTGTTGGCAGTCTGAACATAGCCGAACAATTCAAATAGGACAACAATTTTCAGAATTTTTACCGATATCCTTGAAATGGATAATTATTCAATTTATATGTAGATTTATTTTATTTTATTGCTAAACTAATTTTGATGTGTCTCAAATCCTGCATGTAACCATATTAATGCACTTTTAACATATTTTACCTATTACAAAAACAAGTAAGAATTAAAATTGTGACCATCAAGAACTGACAATGTATTAAACAATCTCATTAGTTACACAGTCACATCACATTGACTGTATTCGTCAAGCTCAACCATTCGACTGCTTCTACAGTCATTGTAAGCTAAATAAAAAATATATATATTTCATTCATGAGTGATAAGTTTATTACATTTGTTCCCAAGTTAACTAGTCCCTACTGAGTAACAGTTTAATTTACGCTAAATTGCAAGCATGTTACCTATTCTAGCATAGTTTATTATCATATGTACTTTATAATTTATGAATATTCTAGATTATTATTATTGTTATTATTATAATTTCATTTCAATTAGTCTTGAGCAAAAACTGTATCTTTATTTCATTCCGGTTTCAGAGTTCTGAGGTGTCTTTACCGAAAGGTTACTTGTTAGAACGAAATGTTTGCTAGATTGGGTAAACCCAGCCCGATCTGCAACTCAGGATGGAAACCTGTACATTCTTCTATCCTGCTTCAGTTACAAATCTGCGGGGACCAATCACAAACTGGCTTATCCACCTGGCGCTATTGGCGGGTTTAATCCAATTCAATTCCTTTTAACCTCTCGACGATGCTCAATGGCTTCTTTAGTTTAGCAAACAAATCGCTCGAGTGGGTGTAAATACCACAAACTTTCATTTTCTGCAAAAATCGCTCGATGCCATTGCTGCTTCTGCAAACCGCTGATCAATGCTAAAAACCAACACGTTTGTTGACACGTTTCCTGCCTGGAGTTTTCGCTGCAAAGTACGTCACCTGGATCGTTGGTCTGATTGGTTGAAGGACTATCCAATTGCGAACAGAGTTATGCCTGTTGATCACGCCTCTTGTGCAGTAGAAAATACAGAGCAGACTCCCCAGACTAATGTTCAATCTTAAAAGATTGAGCTTGGTCTGGTGATAGCCAGACTAAATGTTTGCATGATTTCAATGTCATTCCGATGATATTGTGCATCCCTAAAAAAGTCCTAAATTTTGCCAACAGGTTTGTAACATTTGCAAACCTTATACAAAATGAAGACAGCTAACATAAAATGAATCAACCAATATAGCATTTAGTTTGACTTAAGGTTCTATATTTTCTGGAGTTCTAAGCCACCATCTCTTCACTGTCCGGTTGAAAAGAAAAAAGGACCCGTCCTGATTTTGTACCGTATTGATGGAAAGTGCCAGCACTATGAGAAATGCATTTTGTACCAGGACTTGGGCTCCCAGCAGTAAAGCACAGTGACATATCTTATCTCTACCATCATTCCTTAGTGCTCATATTGTAAAAACAGAATCAATTCGGCACAGAAGTCTTGCCCTCATCCATAACTTAACCTCCCTCCCTGTCTCACAGAAAAAGGCTTACAAAAAATGAATTAAACTTTCCTCAGACAGCTTGAAAAGTGCTCTTATGTTTGTGAATCCATAAATATTAATGGACAGGGATTCTCATGTGCAGGATGGTGGAAGAAACCTTGCTGTTGTGCACTGGTTGTCGCTCAAGTGTGTAATATCTTAAGTGAATGAGTGCCAGGGGAAATATAGACTTCTATGGAGAGTGAGAGCTGCTCAGGAGAACAAGTCAACACATTAGCCTTAATATTGATTACGGCACAAGGGCAAGATGACAATTTTACACAGAGTAGGCCAACCGAGAGGTCATGAGGGAATTTAACTGCTAAATAAGACTAGTAGAGACACTCCGTTGAAGAGAGCTTTGATGTGCTTTAAAATAAATGTGCCGGTGAAGCTGTCAAAGCTCACTCATGGTCTTTCAGTTTTATCTTCCACAATTAGTTGATGAAAACATCCTTTTGGTTTTTGCACCAAAGTGCACTTTTCTTTCATTGTATTTTAATGTTCGTTTCATGAGAAATGTTCAAAGAACAAAAATTGCACCAACCAACTTTCAATTTCAAATTCCAATTTACTTATTATTTTTATTTTTTTATTTTTTACTTATCTTTCATGATGGATTGGGTTGTTCTATGCTGCTTTGTGAACACTCAGCCCATATGGAATTTTAAAAGCTATGCACAGTACTGAATAATTAATCAAGACTCTAACGTGACTGATATAGGAAATATCTACTGCTTTGCATAAAATATAAATACTTAATCTTGAAAGACACAATGATTGATTGAAGATCCTTTGTTCATTGCGCATCATTTAAATATAGTCACCCTATAAACATAGCTAAAAGTTACCACCCCTAGAAAGCATATCAACACAAGTAAGCATTCTTTATGAAACTACATTCCAATGAACATAAAATTAATGATGATTTAGATTGTGTGCAAATGTTTCCACAAAGTCCCCACAATTAAGGACATTTGTTCATGCATGAAACCACCTACACTGCTGAGATTGCTGGCTGGAAAACGGTTTAATAAATATACCAAATAATGGAAATCTAAAAACCCAAAAGGGTAACATTTATGGGAAGGTAATAATATAAATTGCTTTGGATGAATGATAAGTGACAGCATTCTATTTCCCATCTTACTAAATATA
This sequence comes from Rutilus rutilus, assembly GCF_951802725.1. Taxonomy (NCBI): domain Eukaryota; kingdom Metazoa; phylum Chordata; class Actinopteri; order Cypriniformes; family Leuciscidae; genus Rutilus; species Rutilus rutilus. The sequence continues at coordinate 33,956,898 of NC_140213.1, forward strand.
ACCATGAAACATTGTTTTTTAATGCACAGAAAAGCAAACTTAAAATGATCAAAGACACACTAAATGAGGAATTCCTGAATCGTCAGATGAAAAGAATACTTAATGCGAAAACATAACCCCCCCACACACAAAAAAACAAACAAAATGGATGTCCTACATGTGTCTTTTAGGATTATACTGATTTGTCTTTATGTATGGGTGCGTGTACATGTTTATTTTAAAGCCTGAATCATTTAGGACCAACAATGAAGCCCAACTACCTTTTTTTACATTCCAGTAATTCCTGTTCTCTCACTGGCAGGAGGTAATGTGTGATGTGTAATTCATGTTGTTGAGTAGAGACTTCAGACCAGTACAAGGGCCACTTCTGTCTTCTCTACAAACTCAAAAGTCTTCTAATGAGACGAAGTCAGAGAGAGATAACAAAACTGAGAGCGGAATAAACAGAGACATGCACTGTGAATGTCAACCTATAGTAAGTGTCTAACTCGATCACTTGCTGAGATAATCTTTCTCCTCTAGATACCAGTTCATTAACTTGTTTGTTCGCTCAGTCAGTCATTCTAGTGCTCATTTTCTAACCCCAAATAACAAGCCACAACTTTCCCCGTTAATAAAACATGCCAAGGGGGAATTTTTTTCTTCAGGAAACACAGGACGAGATGTAATACATCCTTTAAGTGCAAGCGCATACCAGGATAATGTACTTGACCTTGGCAGTGTAGTTGTCACAGTGGAGTTTTCAGGTGGGCATCCTCCCTTGATGGGTGGTCCGAGGGACACATCGTCAGTGGTACACCTCAAGCTTCATTGGATGTTTCGGCCATTATAACTAGACATCCTCGGTTGAGGAAGGGCCTACGGGGGTGATCAAGTCCCCGTAGTGTATCCCCACAAGCACCCAATCAAGCTGGAGCCCAGCAAGAGTCTTGTCTCTTTATCCACAGCCACTGGCTGCTTCTCTCACCTGCCTCCGACATTGCTTTGATGGCCTGGCACAGGCTCTGGCCTCTGATTCCCAGGTCTCCAAGCAGTCTGGTGGTAGACACTGCCACAAACCCCCTCCATCCACGATCTTGTGCTTCAGCAGCTAGCTCAGCATAGCGTAGTTGTTTTCGCTCGTATGCCCCGTCCACGGAGTCCTCCCAGGGTACAGTGAGTTCGATGATGAAGACCTTCTTCAGAGAGGGGGACCAGAGAACTATGTCAGGCCTAAATGTGGTGATTGCAATCTCTGGAGGAAAAACGAGCCGCCGCCCAACATCCACTAGCATCTTCCAGTCACAGGCTCCTCGAAGCTGACCATAGCCACGTTTCCACTGTCGGGCCAGGGCCGGGCCGTGCTAGTGCGTGCCAGGGCCAGTCGCGTTTCCACTGTCACTTCCGGGGCTTGATCGGGGCTTACTCGGGGCCAACGGCCAGGATTTCTGGCCCGTCGAATACCTTGGGCCAAAGTGGGCCAGCTCGGGCTAGAGGAGTGGTTACGAACAGAGGCGGAGTTCACCTGAGTCGGGAGACGGCAGCGCCGGATGATTCTGCCAGCATTAAAGACTTTTAAAATAATTTAACTCGCGTTCATGTTTGAATGCCTTCTGTTTGTGATGCAAAAGACTATGCGCGCTAACCGTTACCATAGTAAACATAGTAAACGCTTGAAGATACGCATAGTAAAAAAAACATAGTGAACGCTTGAAGAAATCAGACCAATCATAAAGGCTATCACAGTCATGTTTTTATTTTATCTGTCAGCTACGTCTCGTCTCTTTATACCGGACTATCATAAAATAAAGCAACTTTTTTTCGGGAGCTTCCTCTGTTTCTCTGACTGAAAATATCTGTATGGGAGTCGAGAGAGTGCTAAAGCTCCTCAGGTCGTATTTTTGGTGGCATATATTTGTAGAAATTATCATTCTTTCTAAATGTGATGTAAATATGTCATATAACTACCAGATAAACAGAAACAGACGCAACTGAAGAAGTAAGTGTGTCCTCTTTCTTTTGTGAAATAGACCTAACAGTAATTTATTTCTGAGTGACTATTGTGCAATTTTGACAAATTAATTCATTATGATCAATGTATCACTTTTTATTGTAAACCTGTGGTAAAACATCGATGATTGGGTTTTAAATATTCAAGTAAACAAAAAAATGCCAGCAAACAGCCGCTTTTATCATGTTTGTTTTCAACGCTGTTTCCAGTGATTTCTGATTAGTTTTTTTCTGATAAAACTTCCATTTGTTGGTGAAATGATGGGTTAGTGTGACGTTGTTCCAGAGAGGCGTGTTACGGGCATGTTTTAGTGAAGCGCTGTGGAGCTACTGGCCCGACAGTGGAAACGCAGGCCCGGTGCTATTAGCCTGAGGCTATTAGCCCGGCACGGCCCGTTTAAAGCCCTGGCTCGCACTGGCCCGACAGTGGAAACGCGGCTCATGTTCCAGAGAAGTGGGCCTGCACCTGACTGCCTTTGCCCCCATGCGGACAAAGTTGATCTGCAGTGGATTGGGTGCTGATGGTGGTAGGGAGTTGGAGGCAGTCCGTTTGTTTTCCAGGGTGGCTGCGAGGATCTTAAGGACTTGGTTATGATGCCAAGTATAACGTCCCTGGGTGAGGCTGACTCTACACCCGGTCAGTATGTGCTTGAGAGAACCTGGCCTGGAGCAGAGGGCACATCCTGGATCTTCTCCCAACCACTGATGGAGATTGCTAGGTGTTGGAAGAACATCATATGTAGCCCTGATGATGAAGCTGATTCGCTTTGCTTCCATGCTCCACAACTCCTTCCAGCTGATCCTCCTTCTCTCCACACTCTCCCAGCGTGTCCACTGTCCCTGTTTACCAAGGGAAACTGCCTTGGCCCACCTTGCTGCTTCATCCTGCCGGTGTATTTCCTCCACCACCAATTTCCTCCGTTCGTGTGCCGTGGCTGTATTCCAGGCTGGTAGCCTAGTTGTTAGCCCAAGGCCTCCCCTTCCCTGCTGGACATGCCCCACTATGTCCGCAAGTCTGAGAGCGGCTGCTGCCTCCTCCACAGCACTGGCTGGTCTCCACTTGTGGCCTGCCACCAAGGTTGGTGCGTTGTTACTCACCATTGCATCACGAGATTCAATCAGTGTCATCTGGAGTCTTACTTTAGCACACTTGAATTCCTCTGTGAGACTGGTGAGGGGCAGTTTGAGGGCGCAATCTCCGTAGAGGCCTATGGTGGTAAGGCATCGAGGCACTCCAAGCCATTTCTTGATGTAGCCTGTGATTCCTCTTTCCAACTTCTCCACTGTTGAGATTGGGACCTCAAGAATGGTAAGGGGCCACAGCACTCGGGGAAGAAGGCCAAACTGTGAACACCAGGCCTTCAATCTTCCAGGGAGCTGAGTGTGGTTAATGGCCTGGAGCCCACTTCTGATTTCTTTCTGCAGCTGCTGTACCTGATCCTTATCCTTCAGGCTGGCATCATACCACCTTCCAAGGCTCTTAATAGGCTGGTCAGACACTGTTGGGATGGATTCCTCTCCAATGAAGAATCTGCAGTCAGAGAGCACTCCCTTGACAATGGAGATGCTCCGTGACTTTGATGGCTTTATCTTCATGCGAGCCCAGCTGATGTTCTCTTCCAGTTTTCCGAGCAGTTTCCTGGTACATCGAGCAGTGGTGGTCAGAGTAGTGATGTCATCCATAAAGGCTCTGAGGGGAGGAAGGCGTGTGCCCAAATTAAGCCGCTGCCCACCCACTACCCATTTTGACGCCTGGATGATGACCTCCATTGCCATTGTAAAGGCCAGGGGTGAGATGGTGCATCCTGCCATGATGCCGACTTCCAAGGATTGCCAAGACGTGGTAAAATCAGCTGTGGTAAAGCAGAACTGCAGGTCTTGGAAGTAGGATTTAACCAGGGTTGTAATGGTGTCCGGAATATGAAAGAAGGTGAAGGCGGCCCACAGAAGCTCATGGGGCACTGACCCAAAGGCATTAGCCAGGTCCAAAAAGATGACATGGAGGTCCTTTTTCCTCGCCTTTGCGGTCTGGATTTGGTGCCAGATCATGCTAGAGTGTTCCAGGCATCCAGAAAAGCCTGAGATTCCTGCTTTCTGTATTGATGTATCAACGTACTTATTTCTTTGAAGGTATTTGGACATCCTTTTAGCAATGACGCTGAAGAAGATTTTACCCTCTACATTTAGTAAGGATATTGGCCGAAACTGGCTGATGTTCTCCGCCGCCTTCTCCTTTGGGATCAGGACCCCTCCTGCCCTGCGCCACACTTTGGGCACCATCTTCCTCTGCCACACTGTTCTCATGAGCTTGTTCTCACCTCAGGACATGCGGCGCGTTCTTGTACACCTTGTATGGGACTCCATTAGGACCTGGGGCTGATGCCGCCCTTGCCCGTTGTACTGCCTTTTCCACTTCTCTCCAGGTTGGAGGACCAGTCTCCATCTGATGTTCTGGAGAGTTGATTGGTGGGATGTCTGGTGGAATGGTCATCCGTTCATGCCGTCTTGAATCAGAGTGTGTCGCTTTCAGGTGATCTTCCAGATCTTTCCTTGCTACCTTCAGAGATCCACTTTTCTCTCTAATGAAAAGGCTTTTTAGAAACTTGAAGGGGTCTTTGTAGAACTGTATTCTAGATCTTTCTTTTTTTCTTCGGCGTTTCCGTAGGTTTTCTGCTCTACAGAGGGATGCCAATCGGTTTTTGATGTCAGCTTGAAGCACCTCAATGCCGTCCTTTTCCCCCTCCAAGGCTTTCTTCCACTGCTTCTGAAGTTGCCTCCTCTGTTGGATGAGGCACTTGATCTCCGCGCAGTTGGAGACTTTTTCTGGCCTTTCCCTTCTTGTATACCAAAGCGTTCTGCTCCATACCGGTGGATGATGTCCCCCATACTCTCCAACTTCTTTTCCACTGTGCCTTTAAGTTGCTCTAGGGTCAGGGACAAATCACTGTTGATTGCTTCCCACTGTTTCTTGTAGGCAGCAGCTGGCCATTTCACTTGTGGTCTGTGCCCGACCAACCTCCTCTCGATCGCGGGTCTGTTGGGTGGGATTCTCAGATGTTACCATCTCTGTGCTTGAGGGTACTCCCTCCGTGACAGTGGTGCTGATGCACTGCAAGCTGTGGTTTAGGTCCGGTTGCTGTGCTTCATTCGACTGACTTGACTCCTTCGACAGAAGGTAGTCAATGCGAGGCCCCTGTCTCTGGTTTCCCGAAAACTTTCTCTTCCCCTGATGAATCCTCAACCCATGGTATGACGTAACTTTCCTCCATCCGCAGGCACATATCTGGAGTGTGCGGTGCGCTGCATATGCGTGAGGGTATTTTCTTCTGTTGTGTTTTTTCAGCAAAGATTTTCAGCAAAGAAATTTTGGTTTGTTCCTCAAACAAAGCAATTATATGGCTCCAAAAGACTTAGGACTTGCCATTGAGATGACTGAAAAAAAAGTGTCTCAATCAACCTGAATTCACCTCTAGAAATATAAAGTCTTATTATCGTTAACTAAAACTATTAAATATTGTTTTCATTAACTGAAATAAAGCTGAAATAAGATAAAACATACATATTAGATGAAAAACTGTTGCCTTGGTTTAATATTTAATAGTTATAGAATAGTTATAGTTAATAGAAATATTAAAGTCCCCCTGTTGTCATAATTTTATCCCTTAAAACTAATCTTTGATAATTACAATGTGTTTTTTGTGTGAAAATAATTTCTTCAGGCCTTAAAATAGCTTGAATGTAACTACAGCCCTTTGCTTCATTTAGTGTGCGTGGATATGCACACACTCAATCACACCAGAACTACCTGAACCACTCGGTAAACTGTAGTAAACGATACACAATAGTGTAACGCAGGAGTTTCCTACATCACCTCCTTCACACCAACGTAGGGAGCTGTCTCCTGAGTATTAACAACTACACTTCCCATCATGCAACCCATCTGGATTAAACACACACACCTGTTCACCACTGATTGCCTTCCCGCCTGTATCTCATTTGCTCTTGTATATAACCAGCTCTCAATCCTCATTCAGTGTGAAGTATTGTATTGCCCTGGCTTTCTTACTGAGCAATTATCTACGTGTTTTCTTTTGCTGGTTTAGATCACGGACAGTTTGCGGATATCTACGATCACTCTCTGGCTACCTTGACCTTGGACTGTCTCCTGGCTTTCAGTTATACTCTGGCTCCCTTGATCCTGGACTGTTTACTGTGTTCTGACGAATCTCTGCCTGGCCTGGACTTCTACGCCTGTGTATCTGAGTACTCTTTGCCTTGCCCTTCTACTATTGTCTGCTTAAATCAAATAAAAGCTGCAAATGGATCTTACCGACTCTGAGCAATCCTTACAAATAGCAAGTGGAAATATTGTTTAAATTCAGCCATAAATGTTTGAACCAGAAAATGATTTAGAAGAAGAGGAAGAGTGAATTATACAGGGTCGTCGACAAGTCAATGTATCAGAATGGTAATACATTTTATGTATCGGTCTCCACTCAGGCTTTTGCTTGACTACGTTATCAAACAGCTACAGTAATAATGTGCTGCTAATGTAACACAAACCATATTCCCGTTCGTCATCTCAAAGTCAGACAACTGCCTTCTAAAAGTCAGAACCCAACACTTCGAACATAGAAAGTCAGTGGAGAAAACATATAGTTCATTATAACATCCCATCATATATTATATATTTCACTATATTGCTTTATGTACCAAATTTTCCATGCTCACTGTGTTAAAATGTCCACAGAGCATGATAGGAATGATGCCTTGCTTTGCATTTTTTGGTTATTGGTTACATATTTGTGACGGTAGGTGGTGGTTTCAAACCGCATTTCTGAGACTTTCCTTGGTGTTGACTGATGAATTTGCACATGGTTTGTCTTAAGCATATTAACACCACATAGACATATAACCAACATTAAAAACTAGATTTTTCACCACAGCACTTTAAAATCAAACAATATATTACTAAAAGTTTAGTTAAAATGAAAACTGAAAATATCAAAATAAAAGCCAATTCAAAATACTAAACTCAGCAAAAAAAGAAACGTCCTCTGACTTTCAACTATTTTTACTTTCAGTAAACTTAATGTGTGTAAATATTTGTATGAACACTAAAAGAGTCAACACCATAAGACATAAACTAAAAATGTTTCACAGACATGTGACTAACAGAAATAGAATAATGTGTCCAAAAGTACCAGTCAGTATCTGGTGTGGCCACCAGCTGCTTGAAGTACTGCAGTGCATCTCCTCCTCATGGACTGGACCAGATTTGTCAGTTCTTGCTGTGAGATGTTACCCCACTCTTCCACCAAGGCACTTGCAAGTTCCTGGACATTTCTGGGGGGAATGGCCCTAGCCCTCACCCTGCGATCCAACAGGTCCCAGACGTGCTCAATGGGATTGAGATCCAGGCTCTTCGCTAGCCATGGCAGAACACTGACATTGCTGTCATGCAGAAACTCACGCACAGAACGAGCAGTATGGTTGGTGGCATTGTCCTGCTGGAGGATCATGGCCGGATGAGCATGCATAAAGGGTACCACATGAGGGAGGATGATGTGTACCGCAAGGCATTGAGATTGCCTGCAATGACAACAAGCTCAGTCCGATGGTGATGTGATATACCGCCCCAGACCATGACGGACCCCCCACCTCCAAATCGATCCCGCTCCAGGGTACAGGCCTCGGTGTAACGCTCATTCCTTCGACGATAAACACGAATCCGTCCATCACCCCTGGTGAGACAAAACCGTGACTAATCAGTGAAGAGCACTTTTTGCCACTCCTGTCTGGTCCAGCGAAGGTGGGTTTGTGCCCATATAGGCAGCATTGTTGCTGGTGATGTCTGGTAAGGACCTGCCTTACAACAGGCCTACAAGCCCTCAGTCCAGCCTCTCTCAGCCTATTGCGGACAGTCTGAGCACTGATGGAGGGATTGTGTGTTCCTTGTGTGACTCGGGCAGTTGTTGTGGCCATCCTGTACCTGTCACGCAGGTGTGATATTCGGATGTACCGATCCTGTGCAGGTGTTGTTACACGTGGTCTTCCACTGCGAGGATGATCAGCTGTCCTTCCTGTCTCCCTGTAGCGCTGTCTTAGGCGTCTCACAGTGCGGACATGGCAATTTATTGCCCTAGCCACATCAGCAGTCCTCATGCCTCCCTGCAGCATGCCTAATGCACGTTCACGCAGATAAGCAGGGACCCTGGGCATCTTTCTTTGGGTGTTTTTCACAGTCGGTAAACAAGTCTCTTTAGTGTCCTGCGTTTTTAGAACTGTGACCTTAAATGCCTACTCTCTGTAAGCTGTTAAGGTATTAACGACCATTCCACAGGTGCATGTTAATTAATTGATTATGGTTAATTGAACATGCATGGAAAACATTGTTTAAACCCTTTACAATGAAGATCTGTAAAGTTATTTGGATTTTTACAACATTATTGTTGAAATACACAGTCCTGAAAAAGGGACGTTTCTTTTTTTGCTGAGATTATAATAGTATAAATAAATAATACAAAAATAACATTGGAAATGTAGTGCAAGTGTCATGTCATATTTTTGTCCCTTTCCAGACAGGCTCTGGTTACTACATGCTTTGATTGAATGTGGAAAGTGTTAAAAGTTTTTGGGAGAACTGTAAGCCCAATTCTAATAGAGTGGAAAGGTTTGTACAAACTAATTCTAACCCATGAGTCATGATGTGAGAATAAAAATGTATGTCAGGACTATGGTTACATAAGTTCCCCACCAAGGTGTGTACTTAGAGGAGCTTTAGGACATTTTCGGCCTCCCAAGCAGCAAAAAAGAGGCCAGCACAACTTATGTGGCAGGGTATTCCGCTCCAGCTTGGTGTCACTGCTATGCTTTTTTTAAAAAGAGTAATTTGCAGGATGTGCCACCAAAGTAATTCTCATCTCCCATCATATATCACTCTAGTCAGCCTGCAGCAGCCCGTATGGCTCCGCACTGCATCAGCCAAGAGACAAGCTGCTTCTTACATTTACCCATAACAATTCCCTTCTTGGCCTCTCCTAATGCAGAGATATAAGGACATGATGATATAATCATTTTCAAGAGTTCTCGTATTAGAAAGAGTGCTACAAAAGAGTCCCACTACCAAACATCAATCAGAAGCTTAGAGTCACTCTGCAGCTAAAACAATACATTTGGTATCTGAGGAAGAGGCAGCAAAATCAAGCCGACCTTTGGGAAATGCCTTTGTGTCTATATGTTGTCTCTGTTGGCAGTTTGCTAGGCTTTGAAACAGACCAAAAGTAACTGGTTGGCTCTTTGAAATTTAAATCGCTAGTGAGTGTAAAAAATGCAGTGTTTGTTTAGCATTGTACACACTGTAAAAAATTATGCAGGAGGGTGTTAAATTCAACCTGTGCAAATCATATATATTTTACTTAAGTATATTAGTTAGCAAGAAAAATATATTAAAATGGGTACATTCTAACTACACTACCTATTTTTTAACAGTAATATCGGCAACCTTAAAATAATGAGTAAAACATACCCCAAATTATTGGTTCAGTGGTCGCAAATTGCACATGCGCCAACTTCAACGTCCAGGCGGGAATCACGGAATTCAAATTCAACGTCTTCTAGCGGGACCACGAAGCTTTGAGCTCAAGGTAAGTTTTGTTTGTTATTGTTGTTGTTTATCGTGTTGATATAACATAACGCATATGTTAACTTATTTAATGGTAAGATTTACTGTAGCCTACCAAAAGATTTGTAATGTGCTCGCTTCTGTTATCTTGTCGGCGCGGCGCCACAACCATAGCTGAGGATGGTCGATTTCGCGTAGTTCCAGGGTCATATACACCTGCAAATGCGAGTAAAAATCTACATTCATGAGTAGATTATTAGTGTTATGTACATGGCTAAAATTAGTGAACAAAGAGCAGCGCGCATTGCATCTGTGTGTTTGACAGAGAGAGACGTTGACGAGTTGACGTCCTGATGACAGGGTAACGTTAGGCGATCAAGGCAGAGTAAAACTGTTTGTGGTTTGCTGGATAATTAATTTTAAGGTTTCCTTGCATTTATATGATGATCTCTGTGTTAGAAGGGATCAAATCATAATGTACTTTTATTATTGTTTAATATATTTTAATATATTTGGGCAATTTGTGCATGTTTTTGCTTGGGTTCGCAATGTGCTTAATTCGTTATCCATATCCTCATTTAACGTACACAAAATTGTTCACATATTATGCTAGCATATCACCTAGCTTTAACTGCTGCTCTCCTCTTTTGATTTTGCATCATGCAGATGTAACTATGCATCATGCAATAGCAGTGTTGTTGTTGTTTTTTTAAGCAAGATGCAGCTTACAGTGATTTAAGCCTAAATGCAGTTAATTTATGTCTGGATTAAATCTATAATCAAAAATGTATAATTAAAACATTTCTTACTTTCTTTTTCTTCCACAGAAAGATCTTTATGAAAACATTTGAAGACCGTGCAAGAAGAAAGTTCAGCCACAGACTGTTTCATCCATCCCATGAAGGCGTTTATTTTGAATGGGAAGTGTTGAAGAAGTTTTATAACGTAAATGGTAAAACTTTACAATAAGGTTTCATTTGTTAACATTAGTTAATGCATTAATTAAGATGGACTATTAATGAGCAATACAGTATTAATCTTTACTAATCTACAGTCGTTCATTGTTCATATTAGTTCACAGTGCATTATAATGTTAACAACTTTTTATAATAATAATTAATTGATAAATGCTGAAATTAACATGAACTAAGATTAATAAATGCTGTAGAAGTGTTGTTCATTCTTCGTTCATGTTAACTAAAGTAGTTAAAGTGATAGTTCACCCAAAAATTAAAGTTGTCATTAATTACTCGCCTTCATGTCGTTTCAAACCTGTAAGACCTTCTTTTATCTTCAGAACACAAATAAAGATATTTTTAATGAAATCTGAGAGATTTCTCTCCCTCCATTGAGTCTACAACCACTTCATTGACTCTTCAAAAAGTTCATGAAGATATTGTTAAACGAATCCATATGAATGAAGTGGTTTAGTTCAAATTTTCTGAAGAGAGACGATCCTTTTTATGATAAACATATTAAATTTAGGCTTTTATTCACATAAACATTGTTCAGCGAACAAATAGAAGCTCATTGGTTCTTGCTTAAGCTCAAACGTGTACGAGAATGAACCTCATTGATTCTCGCACATCAAGGGAACATGTTTGAGCTTCCGTTTACCACAACTGATGTTGAGTTGATGAATGTTTATATGTGAATAAAAGACTACATTTAATCTGTTCATCATATAAAGTGATTGTCTTTCTTCAGAACATTTGCGCTAAACCACTTAATTCATGAGGATTAGTTTTACGATCTCTTTATGAACTTTTTGAAGCTTCAAAGTGGTACAGTAGTTGTGTAGACTGCAAATGGAGGGTCAGAAATCTCTCAGATTTCATCAAAAAGATCTTTATTTGTGAACGTAAGTCTTACGGTTTGGAACGACATGAAGGTAGCCTAAATGATGACAGAATTTAAAAGTTTTGGGTGAATAACCATTTAACTAATGAAACCTTATTGTAAAGTGTTATCACGTGAGTGAAATTAAGTTGTATGTTGCTTAAAATTGGTGATGAATAATGGTTATTTTTTTACCTACATTAATTTGTGTTAAGTTTATAACAAATTTAATGTTTGTTATCCATATTACATGTCAGTCCATTAAGGTAAATGAGATCTGTTTGAAATAACAAAATGTGAGAGAGATTTAAGACTGTTGCTTTTAATGTATATTCTGACTTCCCATTATTTTTAAATGGAAAGTGTTGAAGAAGTTGTATGTTATATGAATGTAAGAGGGCTCTTTTGTAGTTCCTTTGTTAGTTTGAAATGTTAGTTTTTTGGTCAATAAAAAAGTAATACATGAAATATCCTGTGTCTGGCCATTTTTAGGTAAATTTAACCATCTCTGAATAAGTAATGTTTAATTATTTCTATTGACTTATTATTATTATTAATACAAATTTAGTAGATGGACTTTTGCCTGCTAACAATAGAGTAATTATTACTCAGTAATTAGTTGTGTAATGTATTGAGAATTATTAGGTAGACTTTACCTAATTTTGTTTAGTATGTCATAGCCATTAAATGTAGGTACTCTTTATTCAAAAATTTGGGTTGAAATCTACCCAAACAAAGTGAGTGCAAATTGTTACCTCAATTTTATTGGGTAGATTCTATAGGTTTGTTTTTACAGTGCAGTAGTTTGAGCTCATGGATGAAACTGAAATAAATATATATATGTGCAATGGAAATCCAATAAATTATATACATTCACAGTCATCTCCACACAGCCTAATAAACTCGACAGCTTCAAATAAACATGCAATTGGTGAATGTAGATGTGTGTACATTGGCTGGGTAGCCAGCACTGCATTTATTATATTGGAGGAGGAGGAGGAGAAACAGACAAGGAGAAAAAGAACAGCTGATAATGAAATTGCTTAAGGCGAGTATAAACAGTGTCACACATCTTTCACAATTTTAGATTCCACTCTACAGCAGTTAGCCAAGGTTCGATATTGAGAGACATAAGTTACGTGAAAACCTCCAGAGACACTTTCAACACCTAAAAATGGAAGAGGTTTCCTTTTCACTCATGTCCTCAGAGAAGAACAGGAGGAAGTCAACATGAAAGAGGGGAAGAGATAAAGGACACGTCAACACAGAAGAGAATGAACAAAGCTGGCCTTTTATGTTGTTGCACTGTGTGCTGAGTTTACATTATAAGTATATAAAGTGAAAATAGTATTTTGTACCATGACAATAATCTAAATTGTAACTATTAGAAGCATAATGCCCATTCAAACTCAGATGTTAAAGCCAATATATTTGTATCTTTGTAAAATCTTTTTGATAGTTTGTTTAAACACACACACACACACACACACACACACACACACACACACACACACACACATATATATTAAAATGGAAGTATATTACATTAAATATGATGAGATATGAGATGACCTTTTACTATTTATTCACTGTTTGTTGATAAATCATGCTAAAAAAAGATTTTTTTTTTTTTTTTTTAAGTTCCTGAATATTGCTGAATATATAAACACTGAATTTCTGCACTGAATGTTGTAGACCATGTTATTATCTTGCAACTTTAAAAATATAGTGCCTTTATTGCATTTTTGTGTAGTGTGTGTGTGTGTGTCTCCGCTACCTGCTTGGCAGAGATTGACATCTGAATTACATGCAATAAGCTCTAAACCACAGCCTGCCAATACTGATTGAGGCTCGGCATGTCAGCACAGCATCTAGGTCTGGTACAGTGAGTATCAGTATGCTAAAGATTAATCTTTAAGACACACACACTTGGTCCTCAGTGGGTTCAGTTTTCAACCCCATGGAATTTCACCATCGCAGACACTCTTACACGTTTCACCATTAGTGTCACAATGGGGAGTCCTCTCTGACTCCAATGAGCTGTGATATGCTCAATACAAACACAGTCATGTGAGATTTCTGAACCTAAACTGTGGCACAAAATCAGATTTAATCACTGCTTTTTTCCATAATTGCATTGCATAGTCCATCCAAGCATGTCAGAGAAGCATAATTGCTTGTTTGAAGGTTTATGTTTATATGCATGTTCAATATGTGCCTGTCATTGTTTGTTGGTGATGTGCATTTATGCAGCTTTCTGTGTTGACCACTGTTGATGTTTGTGCTGATGCAGCAGAGCTGCAGGGAAGTTTAGCACCATGAATCAGTGTTGGGTAGACGCACACTGTGAAAAATGTCTCATCAATTCATTTCACAGCTTCCTATAAAAATCATGACATCACAACTCATTATTTTTAGCCCCGCATTCCATTCACACAGTAAATCTCTTTTTTGGGAAAAAAGATACTTTCTTAAAATCTCTCCTATTTTTAGATTATATGCCCTAAAAGATTCCCTCTCCAGTGAGAATAGCTTCTTGCAGCTTATTCTGCTGCAACAGGTTTTCACAGCTTCACAACATCCTTTTATATTACCCACAATCCCATTTGTGTGTGTGTTTTTGTGTGTTAAATCCCGAAACAAGCATCTCTAGAGACAGCTGGTGCAATTAGCAGAGGTGACCGTGTCATTGTCCTTCATATAAAGGTAATTGTGAGGATCTGTTCAATAAAAGGCCACTTTATTTATGGACCGAGAGGGCCCTGCAAATCAAAAGCCTGGCTGTTATTGACAGCTTGTCCATTTTTGGCACTTGATGTGGGAGCCACAGAGGAACGTATAAGGGACAGTGAAATTTTCTTTTGTCAGCACATTGATCAGTGCATCTCTAGCTCTCTCTAGCCCTCACTTAATGTAATTCAGAGAACAAAAATACATTATTTCTAAGGAAAAGTAAATATATCTTTGTTTAAACCCCAAAAAATGTCTGACTGAGCCCTTCACAATGTGAGGTGACAAAATTAAGATAAAAAACTTTCACTCTGACAACAAAGGAATATTTATCACTTATTATTATTTAGAGCCTTTGCCCTGTGGGTCTCTGTCACATATCAAATACTTTATTATGTTCAAACAATAACATTCTATCATGGGCTGTACCATCTCAGTGATCCTGTTTGCTTTTGTGATGAACGTGTTGATGAAATCTGCAGAACCAGACTGCAGAGTACCCGTGTCTAAATCTGGGAGCTGCCAACCACCAATTTTGGCTAGAGAGGTTGATGGGATGGGTGAGAATGTTGTTCAAGCCAGCCAAATCAAGATCCTTGGTGTTGTAGAAAGGTAGAGTAGTGAATGCGTTCGGTTCTCGATCTCAGGAGTACCAATCCCTACCCTCTCAGAGAAGCCTATGAAAAGTCTGGGAAAGATCTTTGACAGTAGCCTTAAGGATACAGCATCCAATAAGAACACCTGTGAGGAGCTAGAGGGGTGGCTGAAAGAAGTCGATAAGTTGGGCCTTCCCAGAAAATTCAAGGCATGGATCTACCAGCATGGGATTATACCAAGGTTCCTATGGCCATTGGCTGATCTCCACCATTTCAGATCTGGAGAGGAGAATTAGTAGCTACTTGAGGAGATAGCTAGGTTTGCAGAGGAACTTAAGCAGCATCGCTTTCTACGGAAATACCTGCAAACTGAGGCTCCCCATTAAATCTATTGAGGAGGAGTTCAAGGTCCTGCATGCAAGGGAGGTGTTGCAGCTCTGAGAGTCGAGTGACCCAAAAGTCTCCAGGGCAGAGTCGTGTCACATGCCTGTCCTGTCTTGTGCTGCACATGGGTGTTTTGTTATTTTGGGCCATGTGCTCATGTCATTGTCTGGTCCCTCCCCCTTGTTATCTGATTAATGTTTGAGTTCTCCCACCTGTTCCCCCTTGATTAGTTTCCCTTTATTAGTCCTCTCTTGTTTGCAGTCTGTGTCGGTTCGTTGTCTGATGTTTCCTGTTCCCTGTAAATCCCTAGTAAGTTCTGCTTCTGTTTTTGGTTTTGTATTTTCCAGTTATGTTTTTCCCCCTCGTGGGTTTTGTTTTGTATTTGTTTTCCCGTTAGTAAATAAACCATCATATCTCTGCACTTGAGTCCTCGCACCTTTTTGCAATCATCCCACTCGTGACAAGTCGTGGCTACACCATGTCTTGGTAAGAGTAGTGGCCAGATGAAGGGCTGGGTTGGGAACCTTTGCAACCCACCGTTATTACAAGGCTCTGGGAAAGGAGCTTAGATGTCTAATCCAGACTGAGGTGAGAGCAGTTGTTGAGGAGAAGTCGTCCAGCAGAGCAGTGAGAATGAGACAGCAAGGTGCCTGGACTAGATGGGAGCACACTGTGAAGAAAAAGATCTCATGCACTGACCTGTGGCAGTCAGAGCCATACCGCATTAAGTTCCTAGTCCAGGCGGTCTATGATGTCCTTCCCAGCCCATCCAAACTAACACCACAGAGCCTTGGCTGACACATCAGCCTGCTCCCTTTGCCAGAGAAAGGTGACACTGGAGCATATCCTCAGCTGCTGCCCAAAGGCAGTACCACTGGCAACATGACCAAGTGTTGAAGACCATTGCAGAGAGCATCAGTAGTGCCATCATCAGCTCCCAGAGGTCAAAACCCTCAAAGCAAACTATCAACTTCTTCAGAGATGAAGAGAAACTAAGGACAACATCTAAATCAATACAGTGCAGGACTGGCAGCTGACAGTGGACTTTGGTAGGCATCTTAGATTCCCTCAGCATGTCGTCAAGACCACCCTCAGGCCTGACATTGTTCTGGTGTCAGAGGCAATAAAGGATTGTCATAATGGAGCTTACAGTGCTATGAGGAGATCGTGTGGAAGAGTGCTGCTAGGGCACAAGCTGAGGCTTGATAAACCTTTAATATTTTACAATAAATTAAATAATAGTTTTGCCCTTGTGGCATTCATTAGGCTACCTAAAATATAAGTGAGAAAAATTTTGCTTTTAAATATATTTATAATTCATTCACATTAAAAACGGAAATAAATAGGGCTTATGTAGGGATGATGATGATTAAAAGCTGACTATTTTACCTGAAATGTGTGTACGGCATGTGTTTGTTACCTGTAAATTAGTTGCGACTCATTTGTGAAATATGAATGGCAGCTGAAGTAGATTGTTCCACTTATAAGCAGCTGCGTACACTATTCAAAAGGTTCTAAAAGAGCGTTTTCACAGTGATGACATAGAAGAACATATTTTTGTTCCCTAAAGAACCTTTCAGTGAACAGTTTTTAAAATAAAGCAATAAGCCCTGCAGAGCTGTGATTTACAGTGAATTTAGAACAGCTAAAGGGCGCTGTTAGGCACGACGCTGAGCGGAGTACATATTTATTAACACATTTTTATTAACACCCCCCTTAACAGATGTATTCCTCCGCCAAACAATGTAGTTCCAAATAGGTTGCCAAGCAACACATGTAGCAACCGGCGTTGCGAGATTTTGCGCAGTAATACTAATGTAATGCGGTCACAGGTGTATGTTTGTTGAGTAATTTACAACGGCTTCGAACGCGGCTCAACCAATCAGAATCAAGGACCGGAGCTATCCGTTTTATAATAGCCATTTATTTCTTAGCGTGAAGAACATTTTCATAATCTAAAAAATCTTTTTCCACTATAGAACCTTTTATGCAATGGAATGGTTCTATGAATGTTAACGTTTCTTCATGGAACCATTAATGCCAATAAACAATCTTTATTTTTTAGTGTATGTAGGCAGTGAGGTGGGACTACTATCTTTAAGTACAAAGCTAATGTTCACTGTTCAAGACTGAATGAAGTTGAGTTGTTTGACTTCAGCACATCAAGTGGTTTCAGGGTGTCTGTCCAAAAGTCTCTCTCTGTCTTTGTCCTTTTTTATACCGATCAGAAATGTGAGAATTGTTCAGCTTCACTCTTTCTGCAGGAACGAAAACGTATACTTGACACTTTCTATTGCCCATGCCTCTAGAAATCTCAAAATCTTGTCTACTCTTTTACAGGGCACTATCTTTCTGAACACCTGGCAGAACGATTTGCTCTCTTCCCCGGCCTGTGAATCTCTGCTTGTTTTCTGAATCTCTTGCCTGTTGAACTGCAGATCAGCATTCACCACAGACCACAGCTGAGATTGAAAACAAGAGTTTCAGACCTGTATGTGGAAGGTTATGATTTATGCTCAGTTTTTTTGTAGAATTCACCAAAGATGCATTAAATTAGTAAAAATAACAGTTAAAACGTTTCAAATGTAATAATAGATTATTTATAGTTCAAATTAAGCGTTTATTCTTCAAATAATGCCCTACTTGCAGACTTTATGCCTCTAGTAGTCAGATTATTTAGCTGTTCAGGTTTCATCTCATGCTTTCTGTTGCACTTCACATAGTTGTGATTTGACTTGTAGGATGTTTCTCACAGACCGATCGAACTGTTCTCAGAACAGCTCAAGACCTCAAAGATTCACCTATCTGTAATACTCATCCAAATCGTTTACAGTCCAAGCTTTGTTCTTTTGCCCATTCTACACTTTTTGTCTTATTTGCCAGTGTCAGATGTAGATTTTCTTTGAAACTCTGCCTAAAAGGCCCACATCCCTGAGTCTTCTCTTCACTGTTGCAGATGTAGCTGCTGTTTAGTATACTGTCAGCTGAGTACTACTGAGTGCTGTTAAAACGGAATTTTAACCTGCAAGTACAGTGACTATCAGCTGAAGAAAAGACATTGTAATATGATACACACTTCATTAAACCGTGTGTGAGTGTGTGTGTGTGTGTGTGTGTGTGTGTGTGTGTGTGTATGTGTGTGTACTTGTACAACTATCTTTGTGAGGACTAGTTTGAGTTTTCGACCATTGGAGTGAGGACAAAGAGAGTAAAGTGAGGACATTTTGGCCGGTCCTCACTTTCTGAGACCCCTTTAAAGGCCTGTTTGAGGGTCAAGACTTGGTTTATAGGGATAAGGTTATAATTAGGTTAAGGGTAGGTTTAGGGTAAGGGTTCGGGTTAGGCACTTAGTTGTGATGGGTAGGGTTAGGGTAAGCGGCTAGAGATTGCATTGTGTCAATGAATGTCCTCATAAAGATAGATGTACAAGAATGTGTGTGTGTGTGTGTGTGTGGTCCTGGTAAACCCTACATTATGGTGAAAAAAAATGTTTGGTCCCCATGAGGAAAACAGCTTTTAAACCATCCTAAGTTATGTTTTCTGAAAATGTAAAAATGCAGAAAGTTTTCCGTTATGCGTAGGTTTAGGGATAGGGTTAGGGTGAGGAGACAGAATATACAGTTTGCACAGTATAAAAATGATTATGTCTATGTCCCTATAAAAAATAGAAACCCAGCATGCATGTTTGTGTTAGTTAATCCAATTGCAAATAACAATGAACAATACTTCTACATTAATAATGTCTTTGAATATGAATGTACAAGGAACAATAACTTTTCTTTTAAAAACAAGCATGTCTTAGTTATAACAAACTTTTGAACAATAGTGTATAGAAGTGTTTATTGCTGTCAGTGGCAGACTGAATTTAAACAGTATTGGAGTAAAGTACTGTATCACAATGATTTGTTGTAGGCCCCTGTTGCGTTCTGTCTGTCCATGCCCTGAGGACATGCTGAGTTCAACACTGGTTCTGCAGTGCTGTTGTGCTTGTCTTATGGAGTTTGTGACAACACACTGAACTATGCAGTTCTTTTTAGGAGTTCAATGCACATGCACTGCACACGCACTGCACACACGCTAAAATGTTAATGGAGGTCCCCAGGCAGGATAGTATGTCTGTGCAAAACATGTGTCAAACTGATGACGTAGAGTGCATGTGTATAATACTGTGCGTGCGTCACCACAGCATGCATGACAAGAGGTTACAGTAGTTAAAGCTTCTCTGAGTCATAACTACAGCCAGATATTCAGCTTTATAACTCAATGCAGCTTAAAATTAAAAACACAATCACATCTCTATATCATCTCTGCTTGCGGCATAAGGCATAACATAAGCCCTCAAACGTCATCCGCTTTTGCCTTGGGGTGTCTCATGAAGAGTCTTGTAGTCTCTTCTACAAAGAGTCAGAGCGTGACAAGAGACTATTTTCTGATTTTCTGATCATTGTCACTGCACAGGAAGTCAAGCAAGTTATTTTTATTTTTATTTTTTTGATAAAAAGCCCAACATTTATTAAACAATGAAAAACTTTGCCCTATGTAAATAATATGACTCCAATAATTAAACATACACTATGTAATTTTTTTCGCCGCTAGGGGTCGCTAACCTCTTACAATAACAAAGGCGTAGTTTGATGACGCAACATTTGCTAAGAATTATGGATCTTGTCGTCAACGTCAAGCCGACCGATCTAATAATGTTTATGGATGAGTAAATACATCGATGTTTTTATCATGACTGTGATATGAAGCAGGTCGGGATTGCTAAGAGACAGCTATCAGCTCCACACGCGACGCGAGTCCCGCGGATATAAAAGGAATATGGACATTTCATTCTACCGAACTACACGCAAGTGCAGAATTACTACTCACAAGTCAGTTTTTTAGACAAATTAAACTTGTGAGGTAACGCAGCGCTGTTTCACTTGGTCTAAACATTACACTATCACACTAAACTGCATTTGAATGTGTTGAAATGTATGTGTTAGTTTGTCTGTATGAGACTAGCAGTGAGCTAGATCAACATTAGAATAACATACAGATCATATTCTAACATTTTATCATTGTTGAACTATATAACATTGATTAGTTTTATGTAAATGTGCTCACCTGTTTAATAAAGTACATGTAGGAGCGGTCGAAGTCTCGGACGTGGAGCTCTCGGCATCTCGAAAACACCGCGCTGATATTGATTCTCGTTTTAGTTCTCCTTTTTTTATCCAAAGTCTGCTTGCCATGGTCCATAATGTTTGAACGAAACAACAACAGCGTGAAAATAGACATTGCGAACATAGTTGTCCACATCTGTCACCTTGGTTACTATCAGAGGGCTCTGGTTACTATGGCAGTACTAGCGGAAACCAGGGAGAACGCGGATATTACACCATTGACGGCGACAAAACGGAAATAAAGAAACGGTACGTGTCTTCGAATTAAATTACAAATTTCTCCTTTACAGATTACAGATTACAAATTACAGATTTGAAAGCTGTTGGAAACAGTCGGGATAATGCAAGTACACAACTAAAAAAATATATATAACATAGATATAGTGATTTTTGCTATTTCTAAAGCAAAAAAAAAAACATATTGTACCTTTAAACACACACACCTTTTTTTTTTTTTTTTTTTTTTTTTTTTTTATCATATTAATTACATTTATATGAACCATTTTTAAGTTATCTGGACCCTGTGGTTGCAAATTTAATATATATATATTTTTTTTTAAATGTCATCGATTGGTACATTTTACACATTTGAGTATAGAGAACTCATTGTCATGTTCAAGAAACCAGTTTGAGATCCTTTGAGCTTTGTGACTAGGTGCATTATCTTGCTGGAAGTAGCCATGATAACGGGATGGACATGATCGGAAACAATACTCAGATAGGCTGTGGCGATGCTCAATTCGTGCTAAGGGTCCCAAACTGTGCCAATAACCATTGATACAAGGCAGGATGGACCATCTGAATGTCACAGCAGAATTCGAGACTCATCTTTCTTCCCCATTGAGATGCTGAGTTTGAACTTCAGCAGATTGTCTTGACCATGTCTGCATACCTAAATGTATTAAGTTGCTGCCATGTGATTGACTGATTAGATATGTGTTAACGAGCAGTTAAACAGGTGTACCTAATAAATTAGCCAGTGAGTGTATTAGAAAATACGGTTCTGATTTTGGTCAGGTTTTAGGCTTTAAGTTGCATTTGGTGTAGTTTGAGAAGCTTCTGTACTTCCCCACCATTAAAAAGCACCAGCCGCCATGTACCCTCTTATCAAACAAAGATTTACCATTTCCATTAAAAACATATGTTCTTCATTGTCTTTTTGAATGAGGCAGTAAAATCCAGAGTCATTCCCCTGACTGACAGCTGTAAAGCTGACATATCATTAGTCAGAACAGCTGCCTGGTCTGATCCAGGCACCAATCCCCAAACTCTTTTGTTCAGCATAATCTCACCGCTGTTTGATTAAGCTGTCTGAGGCACACAGAGGTTGCTTGCGCTTTAAGACGAAGCTGGGAGACAAATGTTAAGATGGAGAAACATCTGTTGGTTGTGGTCGAGGGCTGCGAGGAGAGTCTTTGCTGACGGTGATGCGTAAATTCCCAGCTGCTTGCTCGACTCCCTTTTGCCACCTGTGCAGTTTTAATGCATAATTTACTGCTAAAGTGTCTGTCCCCTTCTGAGTTACAGGTCCAATTTGTATGCTGCTTAAGTTGCTTTTGAAAATGAGCCATGTTTAGGCCCACTGGCTCAGAATCGGCAGGCCACCTTGCTAAGTGCTGGGATGCATTAGCAAAGCTCACTAAAAATGCTCTTATTCACTGTCTGCAACTTGTGCATATAAACAAGCGAAACTTGTTTACTTGAATTGTTGCAATTTCATAATATTGGATGCATTCAATTTAAAATGCTAATTAACTAATCAGAATAACACCACATGAAAATTCAGTTCAGATGTCTTCAATGATGTTAATCAAAACAAACATGTATTCTTTGGACATGTGAGAATGGTCATTGCTTGCTAGACACATTTACTAGATCTATTGAGTAAGAAGATCATGTTTGGCTGTGGCATTAATCATTAGGGTTTAATTGCTTTGTCAATATTGCTGTCCAAATGAGACACTTTTAGGCTTTAGGCCTGTCTATCATTGCCACCACTGCATCACTCAGTAATCCAACACAGTTTCCTTCAATCTGAAAACATGTGCCTGTACTTAGAAGTTAAAGAGGCCATAGTATGCCCTTTTTCAAAGTCTTGATTTTGTTTTTGGGGTGTATTGAATAGGCTTTCATGCTTGAAAGTTCAAAAACCTTCAGCCCCTCCTTCCGAAAGCGGCATGTACTCTGAATGGACAGCTGGACCAGTGGGTTGTGATTGGTCAACCGCTTTGAGCGGTGTTTCGGAAATATCACGGCACTTATCATAACCGCAAGTTTCAACACACTATTAACGCAACTCATCCAGCCCCCCCAACACACACACACTCATTTATTGGGCAGGAATTATTTAATTGAAGACTATTGTGGCGATTATGTTCCCTGCTGAAAAATCAAAACTACAATCGAGGCGTTTCAGGGAATTCAGAAACGGTGCTTACTGATATAGAGAATAAGTCCCATTGGAGTGGACTTTGTGCTTTGTAACCTGGAGTCCTTTTTTCTTCTCAAACAGCAACATTACACACTAACGAAAGTAAAAAATGCAAAAAAAGAATAATACTCTTTAAATTACACTAAAACATTTAGTGCTTTTACAATGTCATGGGCCACAACAACAATGATGTGCTAATTGACCTTTAGTCAGTGTTTAGAAGTATGTAATGTGGTGACCTTAGAGCAAACAACGGTAAAGTGTCTTGCTCAAAGGCACATTGAGGGTTGAGAATGTTTGATGATATCAGCTCACTATGGCTAGTTATTGAATCAATGACCCCCTGAGTACTGACCCACTTCTAGATCTGAAGTTGTGAAGCATTGCAGTGTTCTATAAAGAACAAAAAGAGCTGTGTAAGATCAAATGAGCGCCAGAGTGGACAGCGGTTACTGCAAGTTCTGGATTCAATCGATTACATTTTGACTGGACAGACTGAGCTATTCCTACACACACAAGTGCGCCCGCTGTTTCAGGGGAGTAAGCTCTCATGATCTACTTGTTTAACGTATCATTTTGTCAAAAAAAATATTCTATATAATATATAAATATAATATAATTATATATTATATTATATTATATTATATTATATTATATTATTATTGCCATTCACAATTTAGGTTGGTTTTATGTTTTTGAAAGAAGTCTCGTATTATCACCAATGCTGCGTTTGATTAAAAAATGTAATAAAAAACAAAGGGATAGTTCACTTTGAAATTAAATTTTGGTATGTTTTAGCTTACCTCAAGGGCATCCAAGATGTAGGTGTCTTTGTTTCCACAGTAGTTTCAATTTGGATATTTTTAGGTCAAACCGTTCTTGTCTGTCAGTCATATAATGCAGGTCTATGGTCACCACCTCAAAGAACATGCACAGAGAAGTCCAAATTAAACAATTCCCCATCGTAAGTATACATTGATGGCCTAAGACACGAAACGAGCGGTTTGTGTGAGAAAACGAACAGTATTTATATCGTTTTTACCTCTTGTACACAACCACGTCCAAGTGATCTGAGGGCGCGTGCGCTTCCTGGTGTGTGGCGTGTGCGCGCGTTCTGGCTTAGTGCATACGTAATTGTTTTCTTTTACGTCGGTTTAAACATCCCGGATAAGCGCAAATTAGTACCATTTCTATTAGCCGTCTTACAATCTCTGTTCTGTGTAAACAATGAGTGACGTACACGCACGAGAGATCACTTCCGGCGCTTTCCGGCGCATGCGCAGACTAAGTCAGATCACTTGGACGTGGTTGTGTACAAGAGGTAAAAACGAGATAAATACTGTTAGTTTTCTCACACAAACCACTCGTTTCGTGTCTTAGGCCATCAATGTGTACTTACGATGGGAAATTGTTTAATTTCGACTTCTCTGTGCATGCTCTTTGAGGTGGTGACCATAGACCTGCATTATATGACTGACAGACAAGAATGGTTTGACCTAAAAATATCAAAATTTAAACTACTGCGGAAACAAAGACACCTACATCATGGATGCCCTTGAGGTAAGCTAAAACATACCAAAATTTAATTTCAAAGTGAACTATCCCTTTAAGGCTATTGCACACTGAGTCTGAAATTTTCGTATGCGTTTTTCCTTGTTCGTCAGCCTTAAAATTTGTCACGCACAGAAACCTTGCACACTGAGTCCGATGCGTATTTATTAAACCTTTGCGAAACTGGATTCGTCAAGCAGTGAGGATGATTTTGTTGCCCTCTTTCTTCTTAAAAAGAGAAAAAGAAAGAGGAAATATTGGGTATCCCCTGTAGATGCAATTGGAGTAGAAATGGGAGAGATGCCTCTAGATATTAGAAGGGAAAAACTGGCAATTACATACTGGGTAAATCTTCAACAATCAGCAAATAATCACCTTACTCGCAAAGTATTGGAGGAGTGCTGGGAATACTCATATGATGGAGGACACAGTTTTGGATGGAAGAGCAGAGTATGGGCTAAGGAATGTTGCATGGACAATAAGATCTTCTGTCCCAATATACCACTTACTGATATTCCACCATGGAAAGTCCCTGAACCGCTTGTAGATTTGAGCTTACTAGACAAGTCCAAAGAGGAGTACATTGGAAATGAGGTTAATGCTTTTTTAAATAACACATTTTATTCAGTATTACAAATATTTACAGATGGTTCTAAGGAACCTATCAGTCAAAAGGTTGGATTAGGTGTATATATTCCACAATTTAAAAAACAGATTAGTTTGAGGTTGACTGATGAGATGTCCGTGTACACTGCAGAGTTAACAGCGACAATATTAGGACTACAGTGGGTCGAACAAGGCAGACCAAATAAAGTAGTAATATGTTCAGATTCTTGCTTTAATTAGTATAGTACATGCAAGATCAGACAGAGAAGATTTATTAATGGAAATATATTTATCATTATACAGACTGAAAGAGGCTGGGATAGTGGTGTATTTCTGTTGGGTACCAGCACATGTTGGGGTATCTGGTAATGAAGTTGCTGATAAACTAGCAAAAAAAGCACTAGACAAGAGGGAGGTGGATGTTAAAGTAACTATGGGGAAAAAGGAGGCAAAATCGATTTTAAAGAGAAAGTTAATGAATAAGTGGCAAATTAGATGGGACAGTAGTAGCACAGGGAGATGGTGTTATAGTATCACACAGACAGTATAGGGAGGATAAATTGCCAGGGAGGAAATAGGAAAGAAGAAGTATTGCTGTCTAGGTTAAGACTGGGACATACAGGGTTAAACTCAACACTGGCAATTATGGGGTTACATGAAAATGGATTATGTGATGTGTGTGGTGTATCTGAAAATGTATGTCATGTATTATTTATTTGTAGTAAGTATAATATATTTCAGGATGTATTATTCAGTCATTTGAAGAATGGAGAGGATAGAATGAAGAATGAGGATATTTTAGGAAAAGGTTTAATGGACAGACAGATATATAGAGCATTAATTGCGTTTATATATGATTCAGGTTTGGGATTTAGAATATAATATGCTTGAAACGTTGAACCTGCCATGGGGGCTGAGTTTGAACGGAGGAGCTGAACACGCAGCGCCGGATGAAGCTCAATGAAACCTCTATTGCAGGTATGATTAATAATGATGATGTATGTGGGATGATAGAGTAAGGTTCAACAAGGAAATATAGATAGATAGTCAATGGTCCATTTGTGAGAAGGAAGAGGAAACAGTTTTAAACTTCAGACTTATCACCCAAGGTTAATTTGCCATCCAGCACAGTAGGTGGCGATAATGCTCCTTAGGAGTTAATCGCCATTAAACAAGAAGAAGAAGAAGAAGAAGAAGAAATATTGGGTCCATCCAATCATAGATATCATATATAAACGCTAGATGTCTTATGGCGCAGTCACTTCCGGCATCACCGTTCGGCCATCTTACGGCAGTGCTCTGTGCATTAAGGTGAATGATCAGCACGTACACAAATCCTCATATCTCGATGAAATCTCGATTTTACAAACGGTTTGGTTTCTTACAAACGTTATTAACATGGCTATAATTCTGAATGCTTGAACATGCGCTAGGGCGCTGCCCCCCCATGAGCCAGACCACAGTTTATGAGCCACACTCATTAAATAAATAAGTAAATATATACATAAATCATACATACAAATTGTCAGTATTTGTGTATTAAATGCACCCAGTATATGTGAAAAATATGATAGAAATGAAAAATGTCTGCTTTTTCAACACATCTCCTCCACCAGCGTGCACGTCTCATCAGCTCTGGAGCGCTGGAGAAATGCCCCAGAGAGGCGGGTCTGTGGAGCAGCTTAGCCAATTGCTGATTTAAGATATAAATGTTTGACATAAACTGTAGCCAATCAGCGAGCTCAAATCTAGTCAGCTATGGGCGATTCTGTTAGCGCCCCAAGCTGCGCGTGCCCGCCCGCGCTCATATCTCCATCAGACAGCGGTCTATCGGCCTGGCTAGCTGGATGTGGTCATGTGTTTTTTGTGTTAAATTGTGTTTTTGTGGTTAATAATAATAATTATTATTATTTTTATTTTTATTTATATAGCCTAGTGCCTTTCCAACGCCCAAGGTCACTTTATAAATATATGTAAAGGCAGTGGTTCTCAAACTGGGGTACGTGAGTGATAGATGGGGGTGCGGGAACAAAATGCTGAATTTTGCATTTCCTTTAATACTACCTCACCTTAAAATGAGATTTAAACTGGGCATGCATTTCTATCAGGTAAAATGCTGTAAATACATGACATCCGATCAAATTACCTCATCTTTTGCGGTCAAAACTTTCTGCATTTAAGCAGCGTGTAGGCTATGTCTCGTGCAGATTGCTGCCTCGGAAAATCGCGCTATACTACCGTTCTCGACAATGTACATTACCTTTGTAAAAGTAGGGATTTAGCACTTACTAGCATGAAGAACAAATATAGACACAGGCTGTGCATGGAGATCGATATAAGAATCAAACTCTCTTCGATACAAAGACATACTCTGTGTGAGTTCCTTGGTTTTAATGATGATCACATTATATGAAGATCCACACGATTGCAAATGTGACATTGATTTTATACAACAGTTCAACAAACGAAATATTAATATTAGGCCTAAGTGATGTTAATTTTCAACACAGTTGTCAGTATTTTTTACAACAAAATAATAGCTCCAACGAAAACCACAGCAGAACTGCAGCACACAGCAGTGTTTGTGAACGAATCTGCGATTTTGAACGACTCATTAGAGTCAATGATTAATTAATTCATAAATACAGCCACTTGCTTCATTTCTGAATGAATGACTCGATGACTCATCACCTACTGGCGGTTTTAATTTAATATTTAAAAGCATCACTTCGTTTTTACCATCATTGCATATTTCTCTATTGAACATTTATTATGAACATGTATTATTTAAAGCATTATTTATTGTATAAAGGTATTTGTAAAGGTAAAAATACACTGGAAAAATCGATTTAAGATTTTTAATATTGTCAAATATTGTCCCTTACTTAAAAAGGTGTGACTGAAGAGTGTGGGTACGCAGAATGATGTTAAAAGCCTCATGGGGTACAACTCTAAAAAGTTTGAGAACCACTGGGACTGGGTTAAGGAATAGAACAAAATAAACATCAACATCAAAGCACAATACACATACCAAGGGCAGAAAGTAGGCCTAATATTCAGAGGTCACTTACAAAGTTAGGTTAAAGACACAAACAAAGAGGGATTTAAACAAATAGCATATCAATAACAATGTAGAATTTACAGACTGTGAGCTGAAGAGTAATATTCAGATAAAAATGTGTTTTTGAAGGAGAGAAGGGTGGATGTTTGACGGATGTCTTGAGGAAGAGCATTCCACAACCTCGGAGCCACTACGCTAAAAGACTCCCATACCAGACTATTGAAACCGACTGAATATGACACAGCCCCACCTAAGATATTTTTCACCAGCCGCCACTGGTATGGACACAAACACACACACACGGCCGGCGGAAGCGCTGGGCAGACGGAACAGCTGTATACAGGTTATATTTTATACCCAAATAATACATGATTAGTAATCGAATTGGCTGCTCAATCACACCTTAATCGATCCGAAATTTCGATCTGATTGAAAGGGGATTTTGTCGTTCGCTTGTACGGTGGCTCTGATTTGTCAAAAAACCTCCCAAAGTACTGGCTGTGGATGCGAAAAACGCAGAAAATCGAACCCGATCCGAATTTTTTTATTACGGACGAAAGTTTCGTAGACAGTGTGCAAGCGTGATTGACATAACGTGAGGTCGAATTTTAACGTGTGACAATTTCGGATGCGAATTTCGGACTCTTAATACTGTGAAATATTTCTACAATTTAAAATAACTGTTTTCAGTTTTTATATATTTTTTTATTTTAATTTATTCCAGTGATGGCAAAGCTGAATTTGCAGCATGATGCTTAATATTTTTGTGAAAACTGTGGTACTATATCCAGTATTCTTTGATGAATAGAAAGTTTATAATAACAGTATTTATTTTAATCAGATTTTTTTATATATATCATAAATGTCATTACTGTCACTTTTGATCCATTTAATGCATCTATACTGAATAAAAGCATTTGTTGTATTTTGTGAGTATATAAGTCAACTGCCAATATTGTCTCTGAAATGAAAGATCTCATTATTAATTTCCAGTTTATTACATTTTGAGTAAAATCAATGTCACAGAGAGTTCTGCTGTTCATATTCATGGCTGTCATCGGCCGTAGATGGATTTTTACTCTATTTTGAGGTGTCTTAAAAGGGTAAGAATGAATAATTGCTATTTTCCAAAACATCAGGGCCAAGATTAACAGACCTTCTTTTGACGTTTTTAAACTAGGCTACTGTCAGGATTGATTAAAGAAACACAGTGAAAAATGAGCGCTGAAAAGGCGTGGACAGTTCTTTTTGCGGCTGACCTTATTGCATATGCATTTGTTGGGGTTTCCCTTTCAGATGCAAAATTTATGAGAAGAGAATATTTTAATTAATCATGAAAGGTGATTTACTAAGGTTTGCGCTAGTCAATTTACTGGTATTTGGGTTGGACAGTCTGTGATATTTGATGCACAGACCTTTGGAAGAATTCTGTCCTGCACTGGTATCTTTGTGTCAGTGTTTATCTGTGTAATGAAAACTCTGACATAGATACAGATGTGCGTGGCCCTCTTGCTGTCCATGCTGGAGATATGTCTGAATATAACAGTGGAGATCGACAGTCACAAACACAATTACCATAAATAAAACAGCACGTGTCAGTCCAGTCTGCATTTGTCTTTGTTTTGACACACAATCCAGCTGGCAGCATTCACAACCTGGCCTTAGTAAATATAACCAGTCAATAAATGTTTTGTCTTACGCAATGATTTGACATCTCATCTTTACTCATATATTTGCCCAGGAATATCTCTCTCTCTCTCTCTCTCTCTCTCTCTCTCTCTCTCTCTCTCTCTCTCTCTCTCTCTCTCTATATATATATATATATATATATATATATATGTGTGTGTGTGTGTGTGTATAGCAGTAAACAATATATATATATATATATATATATATATATATAAATTATTCACACTGTTGTTGTTTTGGGGCTTTGTAGACTGTGATTACACAGTGGGTCGGCCAAGGAGAACAGAATGTTTACAAAGCAGACAGTTATTCTTAAATTCTCTCTCTAAGGACCTGAAGCCTCCAAGGCTCTGAAAGCCCTAAATATTTACTTTTGATTTTAACTCATGCAAGTAAACATTTTGCTGTACAAGCCAACTATAGACACTCTGGCTCCGAGATAAGTGGCAGAAATGAGAAACAAAACAGGCCAAGAAAATTGTTCAGCTCATGCCCTATTTTTGTCCATGTTATAATTTTGTATGATTATACATCTTTTTGATGTCTTTGAAGGTTGTACATCATGTTTTTAGCATATGAGTATGTAACACCACTCTGTCTCTTTAAGAAGATCAAATTGGGGAATAGTTGTCTCAGAAAAAGTGATTAGATTTGTGATTAGGTTATATGTCCCTCATTACAGGACTCAGGGACTCTGACTCATAAACATATACACTTACCTAAAGGATTATTAGGAACACCTGTTCAATTTCTCATTAATGCAATTATCTAATCAACCAATCACATGTAAGTTGATTCAATGCATTTAGGGGTGTGGTCCTGGTCAAGACAATCTCTTGAACTCCAAACTGAATGTCAGAATGGGAAAGAAAGGTGATTTAAGCAATTTTGAGCGTGGCATGGTTGTTGGTGCCAGACGGGCCGGTCTGAGTATTTCACAATCTGCTCAGTTACTGGGATTTTCACGTACAACCATTTCTAGGGTTTACAAAGAATGGTGTGAAAAGGGAAAAACATCCAGTATGCGGCAGTCCTGTGGGCGAAAATGCCTTGTTGATGCTAGAGGTCAGAGGAGAATGGGCCGACTGATTCAAGCTGATAGAAGAGCAACTTTGACTGAAATAACCACTCGTTACAACCGAGGTATGCAGCAAAGCATTTGTGAAGCCACAACACGCACAACCTTGAGGTGGATGGGCTACAACAGCAGAAGACCCCACCGGGTACCACTCATCTCCACTACAAATAGGAAAAAGAGGCTACAATTTGCACAAGCTCACCAAAATTGGACAGTTGAAGACTGGAAAAATGTTGCCTGGTCTGATGAGTCTCGATTTCTGTTGAGACATTCAGATGGTAGAGTCAGAATTTGGCGTAAACAGAATGAGAACATGGATCCATCATGCCTTGTTACCACTGTGCAGGCTGGTGGTGGTGGTGTAATGGTGTGGGGGATGTTTTCTTGGCACACTTTAGGCCCCTTAGTGCCAATTGGGCATCGTTTAAATGCCACGGCCTACCTGAGCATTGTTTCTGACCATGTCCATCCCTTTATGACCACCATGTACCCATCCTCTGATGGCTACTTCCAGCAAGATAATGCACCATATCACAAAGCTCGAATCATTTCAAATTGGTTTCTTGAACATGACAATGAGTTCACTGTACTAAAATGGCCCCCACAGTCACCAGATCTCAACCCAATAGAGCATCTTTGGGATGTGGTGGAACGGGAGCTTCGTGCCCTGGATGTGCATCCCACAAATCTCCATCAACTGCAAGATGCTATCCTATCAATATGGGCCAACATTTCTAAAGAATGCTTTCAGCACCTTGTTGAATCAATGCCACGTAGAATTAAGGCAGTTCTGAAGGCGAAAGGGGGTCAAACACAGTATTAGTATGGTGTTCCTAATAATCCTTAAGGTGAGTATGTATACAAACTGCTAGCATTATACAAAAAATATCAAACCATTGAGTTGGCTAACAAACACTGTAACATAAAAACAGCCCAATGTATTATTGTCACGGAATACAGACTCAGGAGAACGGTGAGTACAATGATGAAACAGATTATTAACCAATAGGGTGAAATGAGAAGGCAAATGTAGCAAATCACAACAACCAGAGTGGAAGAGGAATGAAACAGTCAAAACAGGTAAGTTGCACCACACACACCTTGATGATCGCTGAAGAAGACGATAATAATGTCTCTTATCTATTATGAACAGTTGATAATGGAGGAGATGGGAATCCAGGGAAGTAGGAATAAATGGAGCACAGGAAGACAATCCAGGTAAGTAGCAATTAGTAGTACAAGCAGTCCAAGTTAGCAAGGACGAGACCGGACATCCCCTGTGTGTGGTGCTGGCTTTTATGGAGAGTCACGTTGACTGGGGATCCTGACAGTACTCCCCCTTCTGGAAGATGCAACCTCACACCAGACAGAATCCAGCAAAGCTGGTAGAGCAGTGTTCCTGGAGCTCCGACAGGTGACAGACAGGTGAATAGGGTTGTAGCGGAGAGCAGATCACCAGTCTGCATGGTGATGAAATCAAATTAATTAATGCAGTCCAAATCCACCAAACCCCTGTCTCGCTCTGACTCAAGCTATTCTGACATTCCAAAGCACTCTCATTTACGACACCTCTGTTGTCTTAAGATTGCTCTGTGCCTTGCAGACCAGATGGCACCAAAAAATGGTGTAAATCATGGACTATCTCTCTCTCTACGTGATCTCTTACGTCTAAATCAACAAAGACCGTCTGTTTAGGGCTTGGAGAGCCTAACGCTGACCAATGAGAGCGAGCCCGAAAGCACCCCCTCCTAGGGAGTCTCTCGAACACTGATTTGCACATAGACACTAATTAACTCTTCACAACAATAAAACAGTGTTGTAAGAACAGATGCCCAAACATGTGGTTTCTGCTGAGTACATCAAGGCAAGGAGTCAAACGAACGCACACACATAAGCCTCACCCCGCAGCGTCAGGGACAAGAGTTCAGCGTGCGGTTGTGAACTTTCCACACACATACAGAAACACATGAAGCCCCACCACGTGTGACCCAAAATCCTTGTATAAAATATTTTAAATGTATTTTCTTGATGTGCATGATCCCCTGCCCCAAATGTTATGCCTATATAGGTTATTGGCCTGCAATCACTCTGTGGTGCCCACAATTACAAGAAATGATGTACCTCCTTGATTTTAGATCTTAGAACTGTCATTCGCGGTATTGCCGTGTTCCACAAACCCCAACGATGCTGGATCTTTAACACAAAATATCAGAGAATGCATTGTTTATTAAATACCAGCGTTATTGAGTTATGGACGAATCCATCGTTCCAAAACCCCGCGGGAAGGGAGGCGTATAGACCTCGAAACGTCAGGAGGTGGGCCCGATACGTTGTTAAAGACGATTGGCCCACATACGTGAGGGAGGCGTGAGTTTAGCCCTTTAAAATTCCGCGCCCCTCTCCTCTCAAGTGCATTTCCGCCAGAGAGAGAAAGACGACACGCCTCCTTCCCTCAAGGAAGTTTCGCTCGCTTTTATTTTCTTGTTATTTCCAAGTCTTTTCTTAGAGCTACTATTACTTCAGTATAGTCTTCTGAAACCAACCCACGAAATCAACTTAAGGCTAAGATAATCTTTGCTGAGTCTTCGCTCGCTTCAAGTCGCCATAGCAACCAGACGCTGTGACCACGTGATCCAGGTGCCTTTATATCCAACCCAGACGAACACACACACAGAAGGCCGATCTTCCAAACAGAGTAACGTAGATCTTTTAAATTTGCAATCTGAAGGAAATGCTGTTTAAAGTGTCTAAATATTACTGAGAAACGTTGGGGTTTTGTGGTGAACGACTAAACTGTTTCTATCTCTATCTCTAAATTCTCTTTCACACACACACATACACACACACATACACACACACATACTCTCACCCACGTGTGCAAAGATAAACACACTACCACGTGCTCACGAAGCCGCCGACACACCCACCTTACAAACGCTACCATCTCAACATCTCACACGCACACCTAAAATCATTCTTACCTCCACTAGTAGTTTGATTCTCTCTCTCTCTCTCTCTCTCTCTCCCCTTCTCTCAAACCCTTTTTATTTTGTTGTATTTCTGTATTACGATCGTTATATTGCCTGTTTTGTTTATGCATTTTTATTCATGCGTGATTTGAAGTAATTGTGTAATCGCTAGCTTGTTTAAATAAACTTTGTTAAATCCTTTGAATTAAGTTTGCCTGTTTGTTTCAAATTCTGAGTCCCTGAGGAGTGCAGATTTTACCTTATAAGCTCTACGATTGGTCTTACTATTAAAAGAAATCTAAAAATTGTCTAAAACACGAAGATAATTATCTTCTTTGTGGCCACAAGAAAGTGTTATCTATCAGTGTTAAAGACGCCCGATTTCTGTTCATAACTTATACATTCGGTCCGCTGGACGGCCCGTCTGCATGATAAATGAACATTCTTCAACTTCTACCTCAAATTCCCCCTAATTGAGTAAATTCTACCCGTCTCTATCAGTGATTACTACAAGTAATTGGGAAATCGCTGATACAAGCCGAGGTTTTGACCTATTCCCTATTTTTGAATAAATTAATTTATGGAAGCAACAGATGCATATTCACATTGATGAATATTACCGCTAATTCGAGCTAATTAATTCCCCAACACCAAGTCATTGTTGTTACATAAATAATGGTTTTTTGAATGCGGGCACTCTCATACTCAGTTTTGATACAAGTTGTGCAATTTGATATTCATGTGTGATTTTTGAAAGTTTAACGTTTTGTGCGCGTTTGAATCTTGAAACGTTAAAGAAAAAGTATTGAATTACTGAATAAGTCGACTCGGAAAACTGATCAAAGGGCAAAAAGCCATAAACCACCAGTATATCTGGTCGTGGAGAAAACCTGCAGTTATACAGTATTGTTGCGAGTCCAAAATTAGAGGAAAATAAACATCTCTTTGTGCTTGACCGTACATGTAATTCTGTTTTAATACCTGTGTTGGAACAAAGGAGTCCATCAGGCATTGTTACCGGTATTTCTGTAAACCCCGAGAGCAAGTAAGCTACTCCGGTCAGAAAGAATATTCTAATTGTAAGTCGCTAGCAACGACACGTTACGGGTTAAACCACTGGCCTCGCTAACCAGCAAGAAACCCGCGTTATAGTTTCTGCACGGAACAGAAACAAAAGATCCGCCGTGATCTCTCAAGAATTTATTTGCAGTGTGATTTTTGTGTTTGTAAAAGGTCTGCGTGACCTTCTTAAAGAACTTATTTGCAGTGTGATTTTTGTGTTTGTAAAAGGCCTGCACGCGTGAAATTGCGATTGCTGAAGTCAATCCTACAGGCGTGTATTGTTCTCATTCTTTAAATTTACCACCTTGTGTCTTTGTTCCGCGTAAGCGCAACACTGCCACCGCGTGGTCGACGACGGGTAAAGACCCGTCGGCCATTTCCTTCCGCCTTGATTTTTGGTGATAAAAAAAAAAAAAAATCGCGGTCGTAAGTATCTAAGAAGTTGTTTAAATACACATTTGCATTTACAACTCGCTGAGTTCGTTTAAAACAACCCTTGTATTTTGGACTGAGACAGTTTATTGTGAATTTAAATTCCCAGAAAGGAAACCGGAAATTATAGAGTGTCTCAATCCAAAAGCACTGATAGTTCACCCGGAAGAGGACAGCGCCCCACGTGGCCACACCCCTCCAGGTCAACTATCCCTCTTCTCCTCAGGGCCACTATACCCTGCTGTGTTTTCCATTTCTAAATCTACCTTGATGATTCGGTTTGGGTTTATTCCCATTTTAATAATCATCTAATAACAACTTCAATGTTATAGTGATTATTTTATTTTGTTGTCGAAAGCCTTCCATTTCTCTAAAAAAAAAAAAAAAAGGAATTTTTTTTTTCCCAATCATCATAGCCCCTGAGAAAGACAGAGCCCCCTAGTGGAAGCTCCCGGTCCAAGTCAGCTTTCTACAAATTTACTCTGTTGAATTTCATTCCATATATGCTGATTTCGAATGATTAGTTTGTAATCATTACAAAATAACTTAAGTGTTGTTTGATTGTTATAAATAACCATTCGAATTCCCTGTTAAGGTACCCCAGGCTTATTTGGATTTGATTTTAAGCCAATTTTGAATTAAAAGTCTAAGTGTGTCCAACAGTTAACCCTCAGAGCCCGACGGCATCGTCCACGACGTCACACGGCACCTCCGATAAATATTTATATTATTTAATGAAAGTTTTATCGATTTTCTTACCGTTTTTTCCAGCAGAAAGCTAACGAGCTAGCCATCACGGGGGTGTCTTTGGTGTCTTTGTAGCCTTTACAGAATGTTTTCTATCCAGCCTGAAACATGTGCCTCTTTTCGGAGTTGTTCAGAAATAAATCCAAACGCTTACATCCAAGATTTATCCACTTGATGTCCATTATTTATAAATTTTCCGTCATTTTTGCCGCTAGCTCAATGCTAGCTGCCATTTTGGATATCCCATGATGCTTTGCGTGAGGGTTTGACCAATGACAGGCTGTTCCGCCATCCACGTTGGTGTGCGTCATTACGCAAGAACCACAGCTCTGTTATTGTGGAGAGAGAGAGAGACGCGCGGCAGTTTTGAGAGACTCTCTCTCTCCACTCAAAACTGCCGCGCATCTCTCTCAGAGATGCGCGGCAGTTTTGAGTAGTTTTGAGGAGAGAGTTTGAGGATACACAGAGAAACACGGAGAACAATGGATCGTCGGAGATATATGGACGCAGATCAAGCGCTGGCCTTTTTTGATGCCATGCAGGATGATGAATATTCAGGAGAAGAGAGCTTTTTGACAGATGAGGAACTAGATTACCAGGATGGTCTAGACCCCGCTGAAGAGTAAGTGCCATTTATTTATTTACTGTAAAAGTATAAAAATAAAAAAAGTAATATGATAAAATAGAAATGTGCACAGTAGCATTTTCTAAATATGTAAAAATAAATTCTGTAAACGTAGTATTTTGTTTTTCTGTTGGTTACAGAGTAGTAAGTTGTGGATTACACTTTGTCTCAGACATTTTTTTGTCTGAGGTTTAGTGAGTTTACCTAGGTGTTTACAACACACAAAGGAGTTTAGTGTGTTTACAACACACTAAAGGATGTTGTAGGTCACACCTTTTAGCTGTGGAGAAAATGTCTCAAGGATGTTGTAGTGGGGGTAGGGCTTTCAACACTGCTCACCTTTTAGCTGTGGTGGTTTGGGGGTACAGTAGCAATCTCAGCCATTGTTATCTTATGTGAGAAATAAAATACAAAAACACTCATTGATCTGATATGTATGATCTAATATTTTGCTTTATTTATTTATTTTACAGTCGTGATAATGAAGAAGACACCAGCCCACCCACCCAAGCCAGACAGGAAAGCTCCCATTCTTCCGCTGTGGAGGGCCCTTCCACTTCTGCTGCAGCACCCCAGCAGCTGCCAGGAATAGGTCATGGACGGCTGCAGTCACGGTCACGAGGGAGAGCGCAGTCACGAGGGAGAGCGCAGTCACGAGGGAGAGCGCAGTCACGAGGGAGAGCGCGGTCAAGATCCAGATCCGGCAGCTTGAGGGGTCGACAGAGGCCTGAATCCACTAGGTCGAGATCTAGATCACCACAGCCAGCAGCCCCAACTCCATCATGGAACAGTGAGAGTCAGCCAGACATCCCTCCAGTGCCCAAAAGGTTCGTCCCAACAAGAAAGCCAGGACATCAGCTCAGCCCCACATCCATATACACACCATTGGACCTTTTCAAACTTTTTGTCAGTGACAGTGCTGCAACCACTTTGTGTAATAACACAAACGCAAACGCTGCAAAAAACATTGCTAGTGGCAAAAAATATTCCTGGACAAACTTCACTGTTGAAGAATTTTTCAAATATTTAGGACTAACTTTCTTTTTTGCACTGGTGAGACTGACAAATATCCGAGACTACTGGAGGACAAATGCCATTTTCAGCCAACAGTTTCCCCACTCAGTGATGACACGTGACAGGTATCAGGTCATTTCCTGGAACATCCACATGAGCGACCCTGATGAAGATGTCCACAACGACCGGAAGAGAGGGACACCAGCTTATGACCGGCTGTTTCGTCTGAAGCCCCTTTTAGATGACATCAAACATGCGTGCAGAGCATTTTATCACCCACGGCAGAACCTTTCAGTGGACGAGAGGATGGTGGCAACAAAGGCTCACACTGGCATGACGCAATATATGAAGGCGAAGCCAACTAAGTGGGGCTTCAAACTTTTTGTGCTGGCAGACAGCAGCATTGGGTACACTTTAGACTTTGCTGTATACACGGGGAAGTCTGTGTTTGCTTCTGGTGTAGGACTGGCATACGACTCGGTTATGTCCCTCATGAACAAATCATCCCTAGGGAGTGGCTACAATGTGTATGTAGACAACTTCTACACAAGTCCAAAGCTATTCATGGATCTCTACAGCATGAACTTTGGAGCATGTGGCACCTACAGGGACAACAGACGAGGATGCCCCCACACAACCACAAATGCCATGACCAAAAAGGATCCTAGGGGCACCATCAGGTGGATCCGTGACGGCCCTCTGGTTTTTGTAAAGTGGATGGACACTCGGGAAGTCTCTGTCTGCTCCACAATTCACCCGACCTTCTCTGGCAACACAGTTCAGAGAAGGGTAAGAACTCAGGATGGAGGCTGGAACACCAAATCTATTCCATGCCCAACCCCTGTCACTGAGTACAACAAGTATATGGGAGGTGTTGATCTTTCTGATCAACTCATCCAATACTACTCAGTTCACCAAAAAACGATGAGATGGTACAGGACATTGTTTTACCATTTTTTGGACATTGCTGCGACCAACAGCTACTTACTTCACAAGGAAGTTTGTGCAGAGAAGCAGCAACAGCCCATGACCCACAGGGCTTTTCTGGAGGAGCTGACAGCCCAACTCTGTGGTGTTACAGTTGCTGTTCCCCCCACCCAGCAACAAAGTGACCATGTACCTGTGCCAACATCAGACCAAACTGAAACCAGCAAGAAGGCCTCCTATGGTAGAAGGCAATGTGTGAACTGCAAGCAGACAAGGCAGGTCAAACAGGCCACCCCCTGGAAATGCAAAGCCTGTGATGTGTCCCTCTGTGTGATTGCTGATAGGAACTGTTTTGAGGCTTGGCACCAGTAAATATCAGGCCAAAAACGCCTGGACTTTTTTTGGAAAAATGTAAATAGTTTTGGTTCTGTATAAGTTCTCATGTTTGTTCCTGAGTTCCAGGAATCCAAAGACATGAACAAACTGTTTTCCAGAGGAAATATGCATAGCTTTTATTTATTTGTGTGTGATTTCAATAAATATTTGAGTGATTCAATTTTCGTTTTATTTTTTAATTTGTCTTTATGGTCCCATAACTTATTTTACATTCAGGTGACATCAATGCAACACAAATATGCTGACAGTGCTATATGTCTTGAAAAAAAAGAGGTGTGTCAATTGTCTGTGCACAACAGGGTTGATGTTTTACAAGCTTTTTTAGTAAATAAAACCAGACGAAAATTAATTGTAAAAATACCCTTAGGTCTTAAAGGGTTAAGGCGAACCGACGAGAGGAAGAGCGCCCCCTAGAGGCTCTATTAAACCACTACAGTGGTCTACCGCACCGCTTCTCCTGTTTCCACCTACATCGAGAAACCGCTAACCTTCTTCTGTTTCACCTTTAACTGACAAGACCATACACCCCTTTAATTCGTTTTTTCCGCTTCAAGGTTGGTTTAATTTTACCTTGCTTTGTGTTTTCTTCCTCTGCGGAGTTTTATTTTGTTATTATTGTTTTACCACATAACCCATTTGGTGTAAACAAGAAATCTTAATTCACTTTAGAGTCCCTTGTTTCACTCCATGTTGTGGCTCTTATAGGCAAGAATCTCAGCACCTGCAGTGGACTAGTGGAGTCCCGTTTCGACCTCTGTGGGTGAGTCTCCCGACTGACGTTTCCGACACTGACCGTGCGGTGACCCTTGAGTTTCTCTTACCTCTGCCACGGGTTTCTTCCTTCCCTTTAAATCCTCGCCTACTCGTTCCTTGCATGTTCTTTGGTAACTTGTTTTTCAGTGCACCAACGAGACCCCAGGAAGCTAAGTAATAGAGGGACAACTGAACAGTCTCCATTCCGGGTCCTAGGCTGACCCGCCTAACTGTCTAAAGTCAGTTAGCCCAAAGTTCTATAGACGGCACACCGTCCTATAGTTTATTAGCTTCACGACACGATTGCATTGGCCCTTCTTGTGTGTGTGTGTGTTGTGTTTTCTCTCGCCTACAGTGAGTCAACATGTCGCGCTCACCCAGCCCTGCAGCTCACTGGAGTAGCCTAGAGGCGTGGTTGGCCGCCATGACCTCCGGTTGCCTATCCAAAGACTTCGGTGACCCAAAACTCCTGACCCAACAGGAACTGGACGCCAACGTGGACCAGATCATGTCCCAGGACCCCACGCAGGCCTACAGTTCAAAAGAATGGAGTCGCCTCATCGGGAGTCTCTCTCACTACCTGGTGTCCCAGGCACGTCTGCTGGAGGAGGACAACGCCCAGCTGGAAAAGGACAAAGCCAAGCTGGAAAAGGACACCGCTGGACTAAAGACTCAGCTAAGGGAGGCCTGCAAGCAAAAGGAACTGGCACAACAACAACTGGACGAGCTACTTCAGGAAAATGAGGAGGAAACACACCCGGAACTACAACAGGAAGTGGAAAGACTACAACAGGAAGTGGAAAGATTACAGCAGGCCCTGGAGGACCTGCGTCTGGACACGGACAGGACAGTGGAGGCGGAGAAACAGACCACGGCTGCCCTAAATTCCCAGATGCTACGTGGAGAGGATCTGCTAGCAAGAGCACGCACAGAATTAAAGGACAGAGACGCTAGAATCAAAGTTTGTGAAACATTTTTGCAGAAATCCCGAGCCGAAATTGACGAGCTCATCCAACAAAGACATGAGCTTAAGGACGAGCTGGACATGGTCCACCGTGAACTCAAACATGTGTACGACCTACAAGATAAGCGGGAGGGGGAGACACACATCACCCCGTCTCTCCTTACCCGCGAACCTGCACTTCACAGCCCAACTATTAAAGCTAAAGAAGAAGAGGAAAGCCCACGTCCTGACACTGTCTCACCTGCTGGCCCCGTCCCGGAAAGACGAGCCACCAGTCACCGCACAGCCTCTAAAGAACTGGACAAGCTGGCAAGAAACATCCCTCCATTCAACCCAAATCCAACAGGTGGCAACGACGTGCACTCTTATCTAACCGATATTGAATTTCACTTGCAAACTGTGGACAATGTCACGACTTGGGACAAGTTATATCTCCTTCGGATCACTTCTGGGCGCATCGTGAGAAGTTTCCTGGATCGCCAGCCAGAATCTGTCAAAACGAATTATCCACAATTACGACAAGCCCTGATCCGTGAATTCTCTGATCCAGACTCGGACCAAGGCATCCTTGCGGCAATGGACCTCAAACAAGCTCGTCTGGAAACGCCGCAAGCCTACTACGAACGTCTGCGGCTCGCCTACTTCGGACCGAGGAATGAGGCACACATGGAAGAGGACGTGAGTTTCAAAACACTTTTTCTGCGGAATCTCCACCCAAGTCAAAGTGCGCACCTGGGCGTTCTAGTCTGTCCACGGACCCTGTCAATTCAACAGCTACGCGACCTGGCCCACAAAGCGTACGTAAAACAAAAGACTGTGTCTGAAAAACCTGTAAAATACCCCACAGTGTGTGCCGTCGCTGCGCCCGGTCCAGAACTTGCCCTGGAGGGTGCACAGCCTGCCAACTACGAACCCGGCAACAAGCAGTCCCGACCGTTCCAAGCCGGCAGAGGACAGCGAAACCGGGGGGGTGTCCGCCCAAGGCCGCAAAATGATCGTTTCGGGGGATCCTGGGACCGGCATCGCTTCTCCCACAACCAAAGAGGCGGAGGCAGCTGGGAAGCCGACCGCAACCCCAGAAGGGGCCGACCCCGATCTCCCCGAACCACAAGCCCAGATAAACGGCCAAGGGACCCATCTCGACATGACAACGGTAAAGTCAAAATGGAGCCCACACCCGACAGAAACAGTGCAGCCACGCCCGAAGAAGCAGAACTCATAAGAGCACTGAGAAATCTTGTCCAAAAGAAACCTCACAAGGAAGACAAAGATAAACCAGACACCGCATGACTAGCCCACAGGCCTGAAACCAATGCTCCTCACGCTGACAGCCCACCTGAAACTATTGTTAAACCTCAGACTGCTGAACTCGCTGTCACATCACAGAATGACAGCTCCACTCACTCCCTCCAACTGACAGTCCCGCAAAGCACTGCTGTCAAACCAAAGACTATCGAACTCGCTGTCACAAAACAAAATGACAGCTCCACTCACTCCCTCAAACTGACAGCCCCGCAAAACACTGCTGTCAAACCAAAGACTATCGAACTCGCTGCTGCATCACCAAATGACAGCTCAACTCACTCCCTCCAGCTGACAACAACACTTCCTGCACAAGACTGCAGCAGCTCCCACAACAAAATGCCAGACAGCGCTGTCCTAGTAATCTGCACCAACAACGAGACACTAGAGACCTACCCCCACTGCTTGTCAATCAGCACACAAGAGCCCATGCCACAACTCCTAGGCAACCTTATTGAGAGAGGAGTGGCACGAAAACTGTACTTAACCATCACCTTAGAAAAAGAAATGCAGCTCGAAGCCCTGGTGGACACAGGTTCGGACCTAACGCTAATTTCTGCTCAACTATTTCAAAAACTCAAGTGTGAAGCGCAAAGACAAAACCGAACTCTTAAATTCCACACTTGTGAGCTGAACGTGCAGTCATACAGCCAGAACGACATCCAGCTAAAGAACTTAGCTCCCATTCACCTGGCAATCGGTCCTATGAGCGTAGTCCACCCTGTGTATATTTCCCCTGTGAACACTTATCAATTTCTCATAGGCAAGGACCTGCTGGACCGTTTTGAACCCTTGTTGGACTTCAAGCATCTCCAAATTTGGGCTCAGGTGCGCGAACCCCTCCCCCTCCAGCCGCACAAATCCATTGAGCCAGAATGCCAAACCACAAGGATCGTGGAAATTCCCTCAGCCAGACCTGAGGATGAAATCCCCACAGCTGTTCAGGGTTCAAGTTCGCTACTCTGCACGTTCAGACCAACGCCAGACTCCGATAAGTACTGCCCCCAGGTAAAAACTCCCCTGCAGCTGCAGGACGTAACCGCAACAGACATTATCCTGGCACTATGGGCAGACAACTCAGCCATCAGTCTCTCATTATTCAATACCATTATTGAAAACACACCGGACCTGCCCTATACCGGCAAACGCACCCGTTTCCCTTTAAACTCAGAGCCATCCTCAATGACATCTGCCAAAGGGATCTGTGCTCTGAACATAAAATGGAACCACCGGTACTTGACCCATTACTTCCTGATCCTGGAAAATCCAGCCCACGACGTCTACATCGGAGCAGACATCCTGATTCGCCTCAAGGCTCATGTGGACATGTTCAATGAGGTTGTATGGGCTCCATTGACTTCACAGCCACCTGCTCCCATCAGTCGTGACAATCTACTGTCTGGACAAACCATCCCAGACGTATGCACTCTCATCACCGAACAGGGAACAGTGGTACCTGCTTATACCAAAGGAGTCGCCGTGCGACTCAACCTGCGACAGGGCCAAACCCTAAACCACACGCTGGCTTTCTTCCAACCTTCACCTGAATGTATGGAACTCGGACTCACCCTCGAAGCCACACCCCTCACTGAAGTATCATCTCGGGTAGTTTATATCCTGTTCAACAATTGTACAGCAACTGACATCAGCATCCCCAAAGCCTACCGACTGGGATGGCTAGTCAGTCACGACTTTCATGACTTTGAACTGATGCTACCCATCATAGGGCCCATCCCACCTGCACTAATACCCGAAGGGCATACAGACAACACATTGTTCACAGCACCCTTCCAATTCATTGCCATCACATCGGTCATGCCGATGGCCAAAGATCAGGTGTGCAGAACGGAACTGACAGAGGACCAACACCTCGCAGTGTACACAGTCTCCCACCAGCCTGTCGGTGAGACTGGCGCACCGGCCACACCTGTCAAAACCAACCCGACTGATGACAAGCCAACCGATGAACCATACCAAGGTTTTGAATCTCAAGTGCAACAAATTCTACAAGATGCCGACGCACTCCAGAAGGAAACAGACCGCCAAAGACTACGACAAGTCCTTTACAAGTTCAAAGAATCCTTTGCAAAAGACTCTTTAGACTGTGGGCTCACTGACCTCCACACCGTGCGTATCCCCACGCACCCTGAGGCTCCTCCCACCTTCGTCAAGCAATACAAAATTCCCATCGCTTCACACGAACCAGTGCAGGAAATCATCGAAACCATGCTTGAGAAAGGTGTGATAAGAATGTGTAACAGCACCTACTCCGCCCCCATTTGGCCTGTTCTCAAGCCAAACGGCAAGTGGAGACCAACGATTGACTATCGAAAACTGAATCAACAGGTGCCGTTGTCACGGTGGCCCATGACTCAGCTGGAACAGGAAATCCCACGGATCAGAGGAGCCACCATCTTCTCCACACTCGATGTGGCCTCTGGATTCTGGACCATTCCGGTACACCCCGACGACCAACACAAGCTGGCCTTTACGTTTGGCAACCGACAGTACACTTTCAATAGATGTCCGTTCGGATATGCAAACTCACCAGCCGAGTTCAACATCTTCCTAAACAAAGCATGCCCAGACGCCAGAATGAGAGGTAACCTGATTTACGTCGACGACGTACTCATGAAAAGCACAACGGTGGCAGACCACCTCAAAGAGATTGACTATGTTTTAAACCAGTTGACCACTGCCGGCGCCAAAATAGCCCTCCACAAAGGACAATGGTGCCGTACCAAAGTCGACTACGTCGGCCTACGCATTGGACATCATGGCATCGAACCACAAACAAACCGTATTCAGGCCATCCAAAACATCAAGCCTCCCTCTAACATCTCTGAACTACGAAGCTTCCTAGGAGTATGCAATTACTCCCGACAGTTCATCGAAAACTATTCAGACATCGCCAAGCCTCTGACAGCCCTGCTGAAAAAGGACTGCCCTTTCGTCTGGTCAGACGCACAGGAACACGCCATGGCAGCACTAAAAAGACACTTATGCACAGCACCATGCCTTGCTTACCCTGACCCACAGAAAGAATTCCACCTGGAAGCT
Source organism: Rutilus rutilus (assembly GCF_951802725.1). Lineage (NCBI taxonomy): Eukaryota > Metazoa > Chordata > Actinopteri > Cypriniformes > Leuciscidae > Rutilus > Rutilus rutilus. Next base: position 34,001,895 of record NC_140213.1, read on the forward strand.
GGGTTCTCAGATCAATGTCTCAGTGCTGGCCTATACCAACAACACGACCAAGACAAAAAGGTGGTCGCATACGCCAGCAAAACACTTCTACCTCCAGAATGTAAATTCTCAGACTGTGAAAAAGCTTTGCTCTGCACAGTATGGGCCATTCAGCGTTTCTCCAACTACATTGGGGCACAAAAAGTTATCATAGACACTTGCCACCAGCCTGTCACGTTTCTCAATAGCCAGAGAATTCGTGATGGCGTGGTAACCAATTCACGCATAGCTACATGGCTAATGGCTCTCCAAGGAAGAAATGTCGAAGCCCGATATGCACAAAGTCACAAATCTGCTCTAGGTAACGGCTTGGCGGCATGTCAAAATTGCTCGGACAACTCACCTGCTGCAACGCCGGAAACACCCGAGCCCCAGCAGCCACAACTGACCTGCCACAGGTACTTTGACAAGAATGCGTGCGAAGGCATGCCCACAGCCTACGTGGACGGATGCTCCTACAACAGCGAGGGCATCCTAAAAGCAGGTGCAGGAGTACTGTGGGTGAACGACCACCCATGCCCACCACAACACTTCAAGCTAGGCCCCAAGTCATCACAGTATGCAGAAATAGCAGCAATTCTCATAACTCTGCAAATCGCAGCATCAAACAACATCAAAGAAATTCTCATCTGCACAGACTCTAACTATGCAAGACTCAGTTTTGTATGCCATCTCCAGACCTGGAAACAGAATGGTTTCAAAACTGCTAACAACAAGCCTGTAAAACACCAACACCTGTTCCAGGAATGTGATAACATCACAACGACACACGATCTCGCCGTGTACTGGAAAAAGGTAAAAGGACACTCCAAACTCCCAGGCCAAGACAAAGACTTCAATGACCACACTGACGCCCTCGCAAAAGCGGGCGCCCTACACGGTGCACCGTGGAATTCCCCAAAACCCTCACCCACCCCCGACGTAGCAATGCTAACCCGAAGCAAGAAACCATCACCTGCTACGACACCTGCTTCGCAGATGCTGTCACTAACCCCACAAATTTCAAACAACGACCTTGCAGAAATGCAAGCCTCAGACACTGCCATAAAGACTATGATTCTCCACCTCAAAGACCCCTCCCCCAACCCAATCGCACCGTCTGACACCACTGATAACTCAGATCTCAGACACTTACACAACAGCAGACACATGCTGCGTGTGCGGGACGACATTTTATGGTTTGTCACCGATGACACCACTTCGCCCAAGCTTGTCGTGCCCCGATGTCAAAGGGGGGAGATGATAAACCACGCCCACAACGCACCTTACGCGGGGCACCACGGTACCAGAGCCACGTATGAGACACTTAGACAAGTGGCATACTGGCCAGGTATGCAGCAGGATGTGGCAGAGTATGTGAGAGAATGCCTGGTCTGCTGTCAGTTTCACCCAACAAACCTAACTCACAGAGCCCCGTTGCAACGCAGAGGAATCACATTTCCCTGGTCAGATCTCCAAATTGATTGGGTGGGACCGCTGCCCAGGTCGAGCAGAGGTAACAAATACTTTCTCACGGTGGTGTGTCAGTTTACCAAGTGGGTAGAGTGTCTGCCAGCACCTAACGACACCGCCCAAACAACGGCATATCTCCTGATGAACCACATCTTCTCCCGATTCGGGTTGCCACTGAAAGTCAATTCAGATCGAGGTACCCATTTCACCGCAGAGATCATGCAAAAGATCTGGAGAATTCTAGGGGTACAAGCCAAACTTCACATCAGTCACCATCCGATCTCATCCGGACAGGTAGAAAGGTCTAACCGAACGGTGGTCGCCATGTTGAGAAAATATGTGTCGGCTAACCAGAAAGACTGGGATGTGAAACTTCCCCTGGTGCTGATGGCTATCCGAGCCACACCACAGGAATCCACCAGAGTGGCTCCATTTGAACTCATGACTGGGAGGCAGATGACTCTGCCCTTACACCTGTTGTACCAACCAGGAGACAACAACCTCGTCACCGCCTATACTACGTCCCAATATCTGGACGAGCTCCATAGACACTTGAAAACAACTTTCGCTTTCGCTCAGCAACACCTGAAGACCAGCGCTGAAGGCCAGAAAGCCTTTTACGACAAAAAGGCATCACACCAAGAACTCAGTGTGGGCGACAAAGTCCTGTACTACAGTTTCGCCTTGCCACCCAAGCAACTGTCAAAAAAGTTTCTGCCTCACTGGACTGGACCACATGAAATTGTGAACAAACTCTCTCCTGTAGCATACCAGATCCAGCTTAAACGGGGACCAAGAGAACCCGTTCTCAAATGGGTCCACCGAAATCAAATTAAAAGATATGTGGCCCGTAGTAGGGACAGACAAGAAGAGGCCAATACGAACTAAACCCAACCGCCGTCCCTACAGGAAAGAAGACTGTCCCATCCCCCGGGACAACCCTTGCTGATCTGTGCCTTCTTTCTTTCCCTTTTTCATCCACACCTCTCTCTCTCTTGCCTGTAACAGGATGCTGCTGTGGATTGCCATCATGTGCCTTCAGTCGACCAGAGGCCAGCCACCACCCGATGTCATCTCACCAGGGCCAGCCTCGGGAATTGTGTTGAGAGAACAGCCTGGGCTGCTTATCACAAATTGCCGAACCCACACACAGAAAGTGTACGTGCGACTCGACCCTCGAAACGTCTACCGTGCGCACTACCCGAGATCCGCCACTCACTACAGTTGGGCGGGTGCCAGATGGACAGAAACCGCCCTCGACCATGCTGAAGCTGACATCGTCCACATGCTGAACCAACTTGAAAAGGTGACTCTCACCCAGGCCGAACTGAGTGGACACAACAGACGGTCCAAAAGGTTCCTCGGAGCCCTACTCGGAGCAGCTGCAGCCGTGGGCACGCTGTTCAACATCGGTATGTCTAGCGTCAATGCCGTGAACATCGCCACGGTACGAAGACATGTGACAGAAATCCAGACGGAACTCCCACAGCTGAAAGACCAACTCACCACACAAAGCGCATCCCTAACCACCATAGGCAAAACACTGAGAGGTACAGTCACCATCCTTAACACACATAGCGTCATGTTGAACCAAACTTTGAACTCAATGAGACAGATGTTCACAGTCTTCCAGAATGACTTTGCCCAAACTCAGTTGGTCACCGCATTGATGTCCGACATGCTCAGAGAAGTGAGCTCCTCCATGGACAACCTAGCCATGGGAAGGATCCCGCCTTACCTAATACCCCTGAGTCTCGTACAAACCGTGCTGGCTTCCGCCACCACCGCACCCACGGATCCGATACAAACCCATCTTGCCTACTCTTTAGGTAGCGCCATTCCACTGTACGTCGACCCGGCACAGCGGGAGGTGGGCTTCCTCCTCAATCTGCCAATCATCGAATCAAGCCGAATCTACCGTCTTAAAGACATTGTCAACATCGGATTCTGGCAACGGGACACTCAGTTTAAAGTACGGACTCCCGACGTGGTAGCGTACCATGACAGCGACCCACAACTGTACCTAGCACCTAACCTACACATGTGCACCCGCACGAAAGACATTCACTATCTCTGTCCCAGCAAACCTTTCCTCAGAGATAACACCGATGGGATCTGCGGCCTCCAACAACTAGCCAACGACGCACGTTGTCCGGCCGATGCGAAACCTCGCAACCAGGTCACCGAGACACAAGCTGAGATCGTAGGAAACCGATGGCTCGTGAACACTCCAGTACGGTCAGCGACACTGACCTATGACCAACACGACACTGCTACACGTGTCAACCTGCTCAACCAAAGCATGTGGATTCAAGTCCCACGAGGAGCCATCCTCCACCTAGATGACCTGGCCTTGTACCACCTCCCAAGTGAAGAGTACCAAGCCGAGCTAGAAATTCCGTCGTTCTTCAAGAACCGCAATTTCACTCTAGATCCCGAACTGGAAGATTGGATTGAAAAAGGGGGGCCACAAGTTATCGACATAGCTCCCCTGGACTCAGCCCTTCAAGCCTTGTCCCGACTACCCATTCTGAACACTTCACCTGTGGTACAAACATGGACAGCCGCTGATACCGCACTGTGCATTACCAGCATCCTCGGACACGCCCTAGCTTTGGGTTTGGCCTATATCCTGTACAGAAGGATCAACGCAATTCGAACCTCCACAGCCAAGCTCACAGAGGCAGTCTCCGTCGGCTTCAAGAGAAACCTCCGGAAGGATGACTCCCCACTAGAGCAAGCTGAAGACCTCATCGAGCTCACACTGCAGTCCTAAGCAACACCCGTGGGCCGCTTCCTCCCATCCATGCACCTGCCATCTGACCATTGTTACTGTGATGACTCGACTAGGCCCATACACGCCCGGTCGACTCACCAAAGGGGGGACTGTAGCGGAGAGCAGATCACCAGTCTGCATGGTGATGAAATCAAATTAATTAATGCAGTCCAAATCCACCAAACCCCTGTCTCGCTCTGACTCAAGCTATTCTGACATTCCAAAGCACTCTCATTTACGACACCTCTGTTGTCTTAAGATTGCTCTGTGCCTTGCAGACCAGATGGCACCAAAAAATGGTGTAAATCATGGACTATCTCTCTCTCTACGTGATCTCTTACGTCTAAATCAACAAAGACCGTCTGTTTAGGGCTTGGAGAGCCTAACGCTGACCAATGAGAGCGAGCCCGAAAGCACCCCCTCCTAGGGAGTCTCTCGAACACTGATTTGCACATAGACACTAATTAACTCTTCACAACAATAAAACAGTGTTGTAAGAACAGATGCCCAAACATGTGGTTTCTGCTGAGTACATCAAGGCAAGGAGTCAAACGAACGCACACACATAAGCCTCACCCCGCAGCGTCAGGGACAAGAGTTCAGCGTGCGGTTGTGAACTTTCCACACACATACAGAAACACATGAAGCCCCACCACGTGTGACCCAAAATCCTTGTATAAAATATTTTAAATGTATTTTCTTGATGTGCATGATCCCCTGCCCCAAATGTTATGCCTATATAGGTTATTGGCCTGCAATCACTCTGTGGTGCCCACAATTACAAGAAATGATGTACCTCCTTGATTTTAGATCTTAGAACTGTCATTCGCGGTATTGCCGTGTTCCACAAACCCCAACGATGCTGGATCTTTAACACAAAATATCAGAGAATGCATTGTTTATTAAATACCAGCGTTATTGAGTTATGGACGAATCCATCGTTCCAAAACCCCGCGGGAAGGGAGGCGTATAGACCTCGAAACGTCAGGAGGTGGGCCCGATACGTTGTTAAAGACGATTGGCCCACATACGTGAGGGAGGCGTGAGTTTAGCCCTTTAAAATTCCGCGCCCCTCTCCTCTCAAGTGCATTTCCGCCAGAGAGAGAAAGACGACACGCCTCCTTCCCTCAAGGAAGTTTCGCTCGCTTTTATTTTCTTGTTATTTCCAAGTCTTTTCTTAGAGCTACTATTACTTCAGTATAGTCTTCTGAAACCAACCCACGAAATCAACTTAAGGCTAAGATAATCTTTGCTGAGTCTTCGCTCGCTTCAAGTCGCCATAGCAACCAGACGCTGTGACCACGTGATCCAGGTGCCTTTATATCCAACCCAGACGAACACACACACAGAAGGCCGATCTTCCAAACAGAGTAACGTAGATCTTTTAAATTTGCAATCTGAAGGAAATGCTGTTTAAAGTGTCTAAATATTACTGAGAAACGTTGGGGTTTTGTGGTGAACGACTAAACTGTTTCTATCTCTATCTCTAAATTCTCTTTCACACACACACATACACACACACACATACACACACACATACTCTCACCCACGTGTGCAAAGATAAACACACTACCACGTGCTCACGAAGCCGCCGACACACCCACCTTACAAACGCTACCATCTCAACATCTCACACGCACACCTAAAATCATTCTTACCTCCACTAGTAGTTTGATTCTCTCTCTCTCTCTCTCTCTCTCTCTCTCTCTCCCCTTCTCTCAAACCCTTTTTATTTTGTTGTATTTCTGTATTACGATCGTTATATTGCCTGTTTTGTTTATGCATTTTTATTCATGCGTGATTTGAAGTAATTGTGTAATCGCTAGCTTGTTTAAATAAACTTTGTTAAATCCTTTGAATTAAGTTTGCCTGTTTGTTTCAAATTCTGAGTCCCTGAGGAGTGCAGATTTTACCTTATAAGCTCTACGATTGGTCTTACTATTAAAAGAAATCTAAAAATTGTCTAAAACACGAAGATAATTATCTTCTTTGTGGCCACAAGAAAGTGTTATCTATCAGTGTTAAAGACGCCCGATTTCTGTTCATAACTTATACATTCGGTCCGCTGGACGGCCCGTCTGCATGATAAATGAACATTCTTCAACTTCTACCTCAAATTCCCCCTAATTGAGTAAATTCTACCCGTCTCTATCAGTGATTACTACAAGTAATTGGGAAATCGCTGATACAAGCCGAGGTTTTGACCTATTCCCTATTTTTGAATAAATTAATTTATGGAAGCAACAGATGCATATTCACATTGATGAATATTACCGCTAATTCGAGCTAATTAATTCCCCAACACCAAGTCATTGTTGTTACAGGGTGGTGCTGGCAGGTCAGGAAGCTTCCAGGGCAGTGCTGGCAGTGCAGGGAGCTAAGGGAGGCACCGGTGGCTCAGGAGACCAGGGAGTTACGGCTTTCGGGGCCTTGCAGCAGCGGAAACTGGAGCGGGCACATGGACTTGAGCGGAAACTGGGGTAGACACATGGGCTGGAGCTTTCACTGGACTTTGGTCAGGGGCTGGAGCCATCACTGGACTCTGGTTAGGGGCTGGAGCAGATGAGTGTGTGGCCCAGACACAATGCCAGAGCCATTATGGTCAGTGCTGCAGTGCTGGGCTTAGGTCTAGAATTTCTCTCTCAGGAATGGACTTGGGAACTTCTCTCCTTTAGAAACGGACTTGGGAAGATCACTCACTGGAAGCATTGTGACCATTGGAATTTGCAATGCTATGATTCTTGGAGCGGATTCTTGGTCTGGGGAAAACTCTCGTACAGAAACAAGGACTGAAGGGGAATTTAGAGTAGACTCACAGGTGGGTACGGACTCTGAAACGGACTTGGGACTTTGAGATCAGGTTCTGATGCAAACTCAGAGTGAGATCCAATGCAGACTCTGGAGCCAGGAAAGATTTGATACTGAACTCTGGGGCTGAAATAGGTTCTATGGAAAAAACTGCCAGTATCAGGAGGGCTGGAGTGGGTTGGGGAGACAGCAACTGAGTAGCGCTGGCATCTTCCGCAACCTCGCTAAGGGTGAAGGACAAAGCACTTAACCACAGCACATGATCTATGTATTATACCAGAGTACCTGGGGTAGCACATGCTGGTTCTTGGAGAAACAGCTGGTTGACCAAACCACTCCAAAAGACAGTTTTCAGTGTCTCATCGTTTCATGGTACCTGGTGGGTGAGCTGGAGGAACTCCTCGATGTAGAATTAAATTGGCCGGCCATCTTGCATTATGGAGAAAATCAGAGTGGCTGGATCGAATGAAATGGAGCTCATGGTTGTGCACTTGTTTCTTGGTCTGGTCTTCTGTCACGGAATACAGACTCAGGAGAACGGTGAGTACAATGATGAAACAGTTTATTAACCAACTGTGTGAAATGAGATGGCAAATGTAGCAAATCACAACAACCGTTGTGGATGAGGAATGAAACAGTCCAAACAGTTAAGTTGCACCACACACACCTTGATGATCACTGAAGAAGATGATAATATTGTATGTACTGTCTATGTAATGCATCCTTACTGAATCAAAGTATTCATTTCTTGAAAAAAAGATCCCAAAATTTCCAACAGTAGTGTATATTTTATCTTGAGGAATAGCCATGGATTTTTTTTTTTTTTTTTGGGCCAATACTTTAAACTATGTGCATTTGGACCTGTACTTCTTTGCAGGGCTTTGTTTATAGACAAATGATGACTTAGTTTAGTTTTTAGGCATTTTGTGATTGTTCAGTGTGGACAGCAAAGCACTTTGAATTCAATTTAGAGAAAACTATAAAAAAGTAAGTAGCGGTTGGAGTCATGGGGTACAATGTGTCAAATTCCTGAAATGAGAGTGAGGGAGGAAAAAAGCGATTAGCTTCCTTCATCTTCATTCTCCACCAATAGGAGGAGAGAAACTCGATGACCTAGTCACCCGTGTAATGAGGTCCTTTAGCCAAATTAATAGCCCTCTGTGAAAGGGTGTTTGTCTGGAAAGGTTTAAGGAGTCTGTTATGCTTACTAAGGCTGTATTTACTTGGAAAAAAAAGAGAAGTAACTATTTCAAAACTAAAAGTAACTATTTTATGTTTTGAAATATTTTAAAATGTAATGTATTCCTGTGATGACAACATGGAATTATCATTAGTAGTATTAGTAGTGTTCCGTCTGTTTGGGTTTTGGTTTCTGTTAATGTTTATGTCTTGTAATTCCCTGTTCTCCTCATGTGATCCTGTCATGTGGTTCCTTTGGTTTATTGTTTTGATTGCTTTCATGTGTGTATTGTTTAGTCATTAGGCCATGTGTGTGTATATAGTTTTCATGATCTCTATAGCTTTGTTTGTGCCAACCTGCTGTTGTTGAGTCTCAAGTCATAATTATTAGACTCCAACTTGTAAAAAGCATTCATGTCCTCGAAGAACTCATAAATACAGCTTATAGATTGGGAATTTGCTGAGAGCTCTTACTTTTACCATGTGATCGCTGCAGATTTATTTGGCCATTGGTAGTGTTGCCATAAAAACGCATAATTCCCAAGTCACGTGTTTTCATCTTGAAATTACGGTAATCACGACATGGCGTGAACGCAGCATAAACTGGACTTGGTTCAATCATCTTGCCTACCGTGGATTTTGCGACTATAGTAGTAGTATTAACAATATTGTTATGTTGTTGTTGTTATTATTATTAGGACAAAGTGTTCATATTATTAATACTTTATTATTATATCTTTTAAAATTAATATTAGAATCCCCCCTCGTTGATCACTATGTTTTTCAGTTGTATAGAAAAGAACAGCATGTCATTTTTATAATCTGCCGTTTTAATAATTCTCTGAAAGTTGCATTGGAAATTATCTTCAGTTGGCACATGCATACATTATAATATATTGCACTCAGTAGCACACTTACTTTCACTGTATACAAATATTGATCATTCATAACCTCCAGTTGACTACTGTCACACCCCTGATAACTGGAAAATAATGTTGAGTAGAATAATGTATTTTACTGATTGGTTGATGCTCCAATAAAACCAGTTTATATTTCCATTTATAAGGGTCACTAACATTTTAATGTGCAACAAACATTTTAATGGAGGGTAATTTAAAATCTGAGGTGAATCAGGCAATTCACTTCTATGAGAATATTGATGTATTTCATATGCCTGCAGTGCTAATCTATAGAATAGTAAAATGTCAACAAACTGGGCTTTGCTCATTGACATTTTGACATTGGCACTTTGTTAAATGTGATGCAAGTAATAGAGGGGAGCCGAGCTTAACAAGGGTTGGTTATATACATTCTAATGAAGGTGCTATGGCATGAACTCAGATGGGTGAAGTGCTCACTTTCCTTTGAAATAGCCGAGTTACTTTCTTCATTCTTTTTCACAGAGGATATCTAATGAAACTTCATTCTCTGTAATGGAAAGTCTGAAATGAAATCTTTAAAATAAATAATGTTATATCAACCTTGGAAAGAACATTTAAGGGGGGATTTTCTAAGAATGAAATGCAACTGTGAATAATGTGATTTATTTGTTATTTGTGTTGTAACTTATAAGACCATTTATTCCAACAATGTTATGCATTTATATGGAGAAAAGTAACACTGAGAGTGATGGATTATTGAATTGGTCATTTTAAGGTGAGAAATTAAGCTCTAAGAACCACTAAGAAAGAACTAATACTACAGAGAGTGGCTAAATGCCATGAGCAGTATGACATTCATTAGTCTACTGTGGCCATTACTGTTCAAAGTTCAGCAAAATGTCACTCGATTTGCTTTTTAAGGAAGGATGAGATGAGTTACTGAAGAACAAACACAGCTGCTCACCTGTTCATCTGCACACATGCTTTCCCTCCCTATGCTGACAAGGCTGTCAATTCCTTTTGAACTCCTGGGGACATAAAATTGACTTTCAATCTTGTTTTGTCTTAATATGATAATTCATTAATTTGCATTCATATCAAACTAATCAAGCTTGTGTGCCTGCAAGCATAACAATCCTATAAAAGTTGTAGTGTCAGGAGCATAACCCCAGGCAGAGGAAGAGCAGATGCTGCTGGCTGTAACACTTTTGTTGTGTGTGTGTATTTTGCAGTTCCAAACTCCTAATTTAATAATAACCAGTGTCAAGAGTTATCTATCTATCTATCTATCTATCTATCTATCTATCTATCTATCTATCTATCTATCTATCTATCTATCTATCTATCTATCTATCTATCTATCTATCTATCTATCTATCTATCTATCTATCTATCTATCTATCTATCCGTACGTTTGTCCTCTATGATTTTAGGGTACTATTCTACTAGTTATGTCTGTCTATTTGTGGTTCTACCACGATGTTAGTGATTCTATCTATGATTATACCTATATTTCTATCTTTGGTAGAATATCTTCAGATATTGATCTATCTGTTTTTCTATCTGTTGTTTTTATCTAGGGTTCTGTACATCTAGCAGTCCATCTAATGTCCATTTTCTTAATATTGTACTCTATATGCATTGTTATATGTATGTTTCTGTCTATTGGTTGATTTATATCTATGGTTCTATCTGTCATTCTGTATGGTTATGTTATTTAGCATTATGTCTATACTAAACTAGTTTTATTTGGGGACATGCACAGGGGGGTGGTGCGGTGGCTAGAGCTACTGCCCCTTGGCCCATATCGGCTGAGGTGCCCCTCTCAGCCAGACCGCCCCCAATCTCTATTGTTTTATCTAACCATCGTTCTGTGTTTCTATCTATCATATATATTCTAGTTTAAGCAAGTGTCATGGGATCAAACTTTTTCCTGCTCTTTAATTAGTTAGATTTAATTACACTGAGTGTAATTTTTGGAATGAGTGCGGTTGATATGATTTGGAAATGAATTCTTTGGGCACGTGAGTACTGTGTATTTAATAGACTCCCTCCAAGGAGACCGAGCCATAATCTCTTCGGCAGAAACTGTCACAGAAAAGGAAAGACAACAGAGCCTTCAGCTAAGACCTTAATTCCTGACTGTGCCTGGATATGATGTCTGCCTACACTCAAAGCTATCGAAACAGATACAAATCCAGCAGGAATTTGGGGAGGGAGTCTCTCTCTTTGTTTCTCTCATTGTCTTAGTCACGGTTTAGTTGAGATTTGAAAGTGTCATTTTCGTTTGCCTCTCACGGATCGGTTGCTGTGGGCAGGTGGCACTATAGCATATGCATTATTGTTCGGTAATGAATTAGGCACTTTCGACCAGCTACTATTTCCGCTGTCCCTCCAAACAGCTGCCTCTAAATGGCTTTGATCTACTAGCTTGCATCCCCTAGTTTACTAAAACCTAAATAAGGTCCTGCTGGAACGGACTATCTGCCAATTTGAAACTATCATTGACTGTTTCTCTTTGTCTCTCTTTGGCTCTAAGTCTTTTTCACAGTTTGTTGCCATCAATTCTCCCTCTTTCCCTCTCTCACAGTCACACACACAAAGTAAGGGCAAGAAAAAATCAGCTCTCTCGTCTCATTTGTGCTGTATTGCTGTTTTCGGATTTCAGGCAAAGTCTGTCTTGAAGGCTTGACAGCTCTTTGTTTTGAATGCTTAGTATGCAGGAGTTATCCTGACACTGTGAAGCACAGTTCTGGGAGACGCAAACCAGCACCACATCCACATGACTGTGTAGTTTCATCTTTTCAAAGTGCTGCAGGGGAAGGGGTATGTGTGGCATATAGCTGCATGCGTATCCAGGTGTCAGCTGTATAGTTATCGGTCAATATGATGATATTCATACAGGTGTAATTAAAATAAGCCGTCTAAACTACAGTCATCTAAAGCTACTCATGAGAATGATCTTTATGCATCGAGCAAACAGCACTTTTTGTCCAGTATCATATCTCATCCCTTTCCCCAGCTACAGTATCTTCCTCTGAGCTGACTATGATTTCATGTTTGAGGATTTCTCAGCGCACCGCTGTTCCAATTCTAGGATGGCATGATGCGAAGAAGTCAGTCTCGGTGCCCTCTGAGGGGGTCCATAAATGATTAAGCCTCCTCTTTTCCCTAAAAAGACTTAGAGGAGGTTAAACACAAACCGCATACAAACATGACTTGAGCTATTTGAAGCAATTGCATCTGGGTGGATGATTTATAACGTTTGGCTAATGTTATATTATATTCCACAGCTGCCGTTTTAGAAACAAAAATGCATTTTGAGCTTAATTAAATTGGTTTTGACAAACTTAAAAAATATATATATAAAATATAGTGGGGAGAACAAGTATTTGATACACTGCCTATTTTGCAGGTTTTCCTACTTACAAAGCATGTAGAGGTCTGTAATTGTTATCATAGGTACACTTCAACTGTGAGAGACGGAATCTAAAACAAAAATCCAGAAAATCACATTGTATGATTTTTAAATAATTAATTAGCATTTTATTGCATGGCGTAATTATTTGATCACCTACCAACCAGTAAGAATTCCGGCTCTCACAGACCTGTTAGTTTTTCTTTAAGAAGCCCTCCTGTTCTCCACTCATTACCTGTATTAACTGCACCTGTTTGAACTCGTTACCTGTATAAAAGACACCTGTCCACACACTCAATCAAACAGACTTCAACCTCTCCACAATGGCCAAGACCAGAGAGCTGTGTAAGGACATTAGGGATAAAATTGTAGACCTGCACAAGGCTGGGATGGGCTACAGGACAATAGGCAAGCAGCTTGGTGAGAAGGCAAGAACTGTTGGCGCAATTATTAGAAAATGGAAGAAGTTCAAGATGACGGTAAATCTCCCTAGGTCTGGGGCACCGTGCAAGATCTCACCTCGTGGGGCATCAATGATCATGAGGAAGGTGAGGGATCAGCCCAGAACTACATTGCAGGACCTGGTCAATGACCTGAATGACAGGACGACTGCATCGTATTGAGGAGAGGATGGATGGGGCCATGTATCGCGAGATCTTGGCCAACAACCTCCTTCCCTCAGTAAGAGCATTGAAGATGGGTCGTGGCTGGGTCTTCCAGCATGACAACGACCCGAAACACACAGCCAGGGCAACTAAGGAGTGGCTCCGTAAGAAGCATCTCAAGGTCCTGGAGTGGCCTAGCCAGTCTCCAGACCTGAACCCAATAGAAAATCTTTGGAGGGAGCTGAAAGTCCGTATTGCCCAGCGACAGTCCCGAAACCTGAAGGATCTGGAGAAGGTCTGTATGGAGGAGTGGGCCAAAATCCCTGCTGCAGTGTGTGCAAACCTGGTCAAGAAATGTAAGCTTAGTGTTAAGTTCTGCCAGGAAGACTCAATCAGCGCGTTATGAATTAACTCACTTCTAACCAATCATGTGTTAACACTCTCAGTATAAAAGAATGGTACTTACATCCGTCTGAGTTCGCAGATACTGACGGCGCCAATTACCTCGATCCTCCCCAACCACCTCCAAGATGGTCCTTTCCCTCCATCCTCCCCACCACCACCAGGATGGTCCCTTCCTTTACCTCCAGGGGGTCGGCTGCGCCCCTGCCTTCATCTTCAGGCGGGATTTGCAGATTCCGTTACCCTCGCATTGCTTGCTAAGGACGGGGCCTACGCCAAAGACTATGCTTGCTGAGCTATTAATAAATTTACTCTTGTTATATCATTTTATCTCCCGAGTCTTTCTGGTAGAACTACAGGAAACGTATGATCTCTGTAATTGCAAACAAAGGTTTCTGTACCAAATATTAAGTTCTGCTTTTCTGATGTATCAAATACTTATGTCATGCAATAAAATGCAAATTAATTACTTAAAAATCATACAATGTGATTTTCTGGATTTTTGTTTTAGATTCCGTCACTCACAGTTGAAGTGTACCTATGATAAAAATGACAGACTTCTACATGCTTTGTAAGTGGGAAAACCTGCAAAATCAGCAGAGTATCAAATACTTGTTCTCCCCACTGTATATATATATATGTATTAATATGCATTAACAATAAAACAATAAAATGCATTAACTCTTTTCTGCATGCACATCTCTGTCACGCGTCTGTATAAGATCAGCTCTTTCTTGTCATGGGACAACATTGTGCACACTGTTCTAGATTGAGGGGGTGGCACAACTTATCCACTGACACATCTTTGGTAACTGATCACTAAGTTTTGCATCATTCTTATTCAGCTTTTGCCTTCATTGTAAAGGGTTTTTAAATTGTAATTTTCTAATATGTGTTCATGCATGCATAATAAAAGAATTAGCTTAATGCTGTTTAATACAGTATTAGATCAAGTATAGCATGGCACACCATATGTGAACATTCACACCCTAACTACCCGCCTGCAGGTTTATCTGCATTGTTAAATGTAACATGATTACAATTTGTGAGTGTCTCTACGGTTCACATGGAGCCAGCCTTGAAATTGTGTGTCTAAACTTCATAAATTAAGGCCGAGTATTCAGACTGTGTAATGATATATTGTGTTATAATGCAGCACTTTAGATCTACATTTGTCTTTCTCTCATCTCACTCTATTCTAAGAGGAAATTGCCACACAACCCTGAATGCTCTCTAGAGGAGAATGACTGACTTCAGAATATAGATTGATGGTAGAAATAAAAAAGAGAAGGTTATTGGTCTAAGGATAACAGAGGTGTAGATGCTTCAGAATGTGTCAGGTGCACTGCTGTATCTTTTTCAGAAAGAAATAGCACTTGTAGAAAATGTAAGCTTTTGAATTATAGAATGCAGAGAGCTTGGTGGATGTTATACTGTGCATGCAGATTATTTGGTCTATAGCTAAATATGTATTTCATGTTAGAGGCTGACAGAGAAGGTTGGTAAAGAAAAAAAAACTCTATGGAACACAGATGCTAAAATAACTTTTACTTCTTACATGCACGCACGTACTGTACATTGAATGCGTTCAGGATGTTGGGGCTGTGGCCTTAAACACATTTATACATTTAAGTTCAATTTATACTTTTTGCCCTCCGAAAGTGTAGATGTGCCCTAGTTTTGAACAATATCAGCATAAAGCTGTATCATGTCATGTTAAAGTAACATTAAAGTAACATTAAAGTAACTTGCACATTCAATTGAAGACCAGTGATAATTATTTATCTCAGCTTTGATGCCTGATTCCTGGATTATGTATGATCCACTTTTCTTTTCCAAATGTTACTGAGTCAGCACACCTGTATAGCTTGACTCAGGGGTGCCCAATCCTGTTCTTGGAGATCTACACCTGCAGAGTTCAAATCCAACCCTGATCCAACTGTAATTTTAAAGTGATTCTGAAGATATTAAAGGAGAACTCCGGTCAATTTTAACATTGAGCTCATTTTTTTGTAAATTTGGAGTGCTGTCAGTACAGAGAACAACGACAAAAATCAGTGTTGCCTACACCGTGTTATCCTCTTTTTAAAATTTGCACCCTGTTGACTTCAATGGGGCAGGTTTTAAACCTGCGTTTAGCCTGCTTTAACATCCTTGATTTGTCATTACAAGTGCACAGCCATGTGAGTGAGTTTATTTAGAGTGAACACGGTGAATCTGACTGCAGTAGATGTGAAAGAAATGAATAAAAATTATAATAATTCAGCCAGCGAAAATACCTGTATTTACATCCTGTTTTCGGTCGAAGTCCATAGTAATCGATTGGCGAGTTCACGCGCATAGGTTTAGTACCTATGATCACGCGCGTGAACTCGACAATTGACTACTTTGGAGTCAACAGGGTGCAAATTTTAAAAAGAGGATAACACGGTGTAGGCAACACCGATTTTTGTCGTTGTTCTCTGTACTGACAGCACTCCAAATGTACTAAAAAATGAGCTCAATATTAAAGTTGACCGGAGTTCTCCTTTAATTTGGGGGTGTTTGTGAAACAAACTTCTGTATTCTGTAAAGCAGGTTGCATCGCTTCCGGATCAGGTCAGGTCTTTTTGTATGTGCCTCGTTAATTATAGAGTTGTTTCACTTAAGATACCTTCAAAGGAGTGAGCGACACTGTAAAAAAGTACAATCAACTTAAATTAAATTACATTAAGCTGGCTTTAAAAATTTGTTAAATCTTGTATAACTTTTGAACAAAAAGTTTTATGTGTCACAGCAATGTAAAAACATATGTTGTCACAACTTATTGATCATATCATTTTTGTCACGTCATGTCTTGTTTTGGATTTGTTTCATGTCAGTCATGTTTCATGTCTTTATCACATGATTCCCTGTTAGTCACCTGATCCTTCCATGTGTTCCCTTGTCTTATGTGTCATGTTGTCATTGGTTGATTGTCTTATGGTCACAGATGTCCCATATCTAATCATTAGTCTTGTGTGTATTTAAGCCATCATGTTTGCCATGTGGTTTTGTCAAGTATTGTTTCCTGTATCCACTGTTAGTAAGTCCATGTCAATGTTTTAGTCCATGTCAATGTTTTAGTCTATGTTTATGTTCACGGTTAAGTTTTGAGTTTCATGCCACTCCTTGCTTTTGTTTTATGTTTGATCATGTTTTGATTTGTAAATAAACTGTACTTCAAACTTCTCTTTGGTTCTCTTCAAACTTGCCTCCAGTGGACTTTATATCGTTAAAAATTTTTACAGTGAAAATAAACATAACCGATGGCCATCACATATGCATATTGATATCTAAAAGTTGTTATTTTATTTTCACACTAAAGGCCTTTTCACACCGGATGCGTAACGAAAAAGCGAAACGAAAAAGCGAATAGTTCGTGTGCGAATAGTTCGCGTCAAAACCATTCACATCAGCCGCAACGCGAATTTGCGACGTCTGTGACATTCAGAGAGCTTCAACATTCCAAAACTTTAGCCAACAGTTGAGAAAACATGGACACTTCATCATCATCATCCAGTGAAGACGAGCTTTTCATTTTCTTTAAAAGACAGAAAAGAAGGTTTTGGGTGCACCCAATCTTAAAGAACAGAAAGTCTGAAGGGGAGTATGCTAATGTGCACAGTTTTTTTTTTTGTGTGTGTCTTCAACTAAACACAGTGGGTTTTGTAATGTCACTACACATTACATGTAACACACGAAGTAAGGAAGTTAAAATCATTCGACTAGAAACTGTAGATATCATGCAAAGAATGTATAGTAGCCTATACTAAAAGCAGCCCTAAATAGTCTCACTACATTTCGTTACATGTTCAAAGTAAACACGGTCTCTGTCTCTATCTTTGACGATAATAGTGTTAGCTTTCTATCCCAAATGTAGTTTAGCCTGCTAGCCTACACAGCACAGGACTATACAACGACTAAAACTATCACACAACATACTCACAGTCGTGATAACCGAGTTGGTTGCCAATGCTACGCCACACATTGTCTTTCAAATCGTTGTCCTTGTATATGATTGGCTGAAGCCGTTTCTGTCGCCGCAAAAGTAAAAAAAAATCGACATCGAAGCGAAAAAAATAAAAGTCGTTTTTTCGCCGCAGCACATTCGCGTTCGGTGTGGAAGCACTCATTACACAAACAGCTGATCAAAAAATAAAACCATCGCGCAAATTATTCGTGCGTCAAAATCGCGTCCAGTGTGAAAGGGCCTTAACATTTAGATATTTAAATCGAATAAAACACCATTGATAAAAAGAAATAGCTAGGTTAGCTACCTCTAAAGACATATACTGTAATTGTTTAAAAGTTGCAATAGAAAACATAATTATGAACATGAAGCCACACATGCATTAATCATTGCACAACTCTTATTAGTGAAAACCAAAAGCTACCATTAGCTGGCACAGAGCTGATAATGCAGAGACACTTAGAATAAACTTAGAAAAGAAAAATTATTTTTTTAAATACATTTGAATGTTTCATAAATAATTTTTGGAAGTGTTCTTCTTTTATATCTTATTAGAAGAGAAGACATGTTTTGAAGTTTTGAATTCAAAAGAATATCTGCAAATGCACACTCCATGTTCATTAGCAGTCATATTATATTGCGCAGCACTGCTCATTTTCATACATTTTTCATGCATTTGCCCTAACAACACCCTTTAATAAGTTCTTCCTTGTCTTGTCTTGTTTGAGACACATTTTAATCTGCATTTTTACTCCGTTTTGCTCTCACTTGTCTGCAAACACAAGCTAGGTCATTTTCATAAATTTTCAACATGTTGTTGTGCCTACTTACACATGTTTGGACTGCTAGTCTCCTGGTGTTGAGGGCAATTTAGGATGACAGGCAGCGAATGTAGACCTTGAAATCTAGTCGGAATAAGACACAGATGTCTGGTTCCATTTTAAATGTTAATGTGCGCAAAGGGTCTTCATAAGAGCAAAAGTCCTCCTGGCCCCATATGGTTCATATCTCCACTGCTCAAGCAGAAGGGGGATTTGTATAAGGACTTATAAATATAGAAAGGTCTCCTTCACACTTTCTCTTTGAAGCTGGGCCGGTGTTTAGGAAAAGAAAGGCAAAACAGATTTCGCTTTATGAATGTTTAATGAGCCAACGGCTTCGCTGGGAGCTGTAGTTGTAGCATGCACAATAAGGAGCGTTCTATGAAACCCCAACGTGCTCCAAAGGGCGAGACCAGCTTAGAGACACACTGCTGTGCCAGTCACAAGCCTTCCTTTCGCAACCCTCCCCTCCATCCATACTTACGCTACGAAAGAGCAAGAGCAGCCTTGTTCGGAGTGAGAGTAAGAGAGGGATCAGCTAAAACGTGAAACAGATCGACAGTAAAACCGTATGAGAGAGAGAGAGAGAGAGAGAGAGAGAGAGAGAGAGAGAGAGAGAGAGAGAGTCAGGCGACTCATTTATTCTAGAGATGGAGGCTGAAGGACCCAGGGCATATCAGAATATGCGGAGCCGCCACTTTTAATTTGGAAATATAAACAACTGTCTTGGTGAGCGCTTTACCTTCGACCCTCATTTAGCGTAACCTAGAACCTGCCAGAGGAGCTTATAACAACAGACAGCACCACTAAGCCCGGCTGTCTCCAGGAAATAAAGACGTCATTGTTTGCTCAACTTTTATTTTCAGTTGATCAACAAGTAGTTGTTCAAATTATTATTATTATTATTATTAACATTATTATCATTAACATTATTTCCCCCTATAAAATCATTCTAGAATGGTTTTATAGAATTGGTCAAATTCTTTCTAAATAGAGCTATTCAAACTATCCAGTGAAATTCCTGTAATTTTTTCATCTTGCAGAAAAGCAAAATATTTAATAGCACTAATAATAGTTGGATCACATTTGACTTTTGATTTATATACTGTGTATATTGCATTTTTGCAATATACAAAAAAGAGTCCTGCTTCTAATTGTCATTTTTACAGAATGTATTGAAATATGATGTTCCCTTATCGGTCGGTCACTCTCGACGTACGTCGTGGTGAATGACAGATAGGAATACTACTTCGAGTGAAACTAAAACAAGCCAATACACATTGGCGTGCAATCATTTGCATTAGCTGTGCAGCCTCGCAGTGCAGGTATTTAACGAGCAGCTGGTGCGATTGCACTTCAGCTTTTTGCTTCGGAGCCAAGCACTTCGATGCGTTCTACAGAGAGTGTTCTACAAAGATGAGCCTTTTCTGGATCTCTCCTTCCCGGTGCGGGCGTTACAGCACGGCAGCGCGAGCAGTCTTCTTTTCTTTCTCTCTTCTTTTTCTCTGTCTTTTTTTGTTTTACATACTGATCAAACAAAAAAAGCTGTTATAACAGCTGGTAAGGTGCACCATCAGAGTGCTCAAAAGCTGTTCTTACAGCTGGTAAGACCTGCCAGCAAGAGAGAGAGACAGCGCAAAGACAGGTGCACATTCCTGTCTGTGTTCGCAGTGACTGTTCCCCTGTGTGTTTCAGCACCAGTGAGAGCAGTCCCTAAAAGAGCTTACACAGATAGAGAGCGTCTTTTTAAAGATGACTTTCTATCTGTGTGTTTCTGGATGCGGTCGTTACCTGGGCTCACGGGATGGTCACGAACGCTGCCTCATGTGCCTGGGCATTAAACACGCTGAGGCAGCGTTTGTGGATGAGTCATGTACCCATTGTGGGAGATGACCATCGCGGAGCTGCGGTCGAGACTCACGTTCCTGCAAAGGGGCGGAGTGCCCGTGCCTCTGCCTCGGAGGGTGGGTCAGACTTCTCCGCAGATGATGACTCTACACTGCTGCCTCCTTCGGGTGTGCCAGCGGTGCCTGAGACGGACCCGGAGATGATGGCCATGCTTTCCCGGGCCGCCAACGGGGTCGGGCTCGTGTGGAATCCTCCACCGTGTCCCGAAACCTCGAGGTTGGACGATTGGTATCTCGGGGTGGCGCGCGCTGGTTCTCAACAACCCACCCCAGTGCCTTTCTTCCCGGAAGTGCATGAGGAGCTTACGGGGACGTGGACGGCACCTTTCATTGCCAGAAACCGTCCCGGTGGCTCCTCCTCCCTCACCACCCTTGATGGCGGGGCGGCTAAGGGATACACTCGTATCCCGCCAGTGGAACGGCCCGTTGCTTTGCAACTGTGCCCTAACTCCACTTGGCATGGAGAACCGTGTCTTGGCCTGTAAGTACTCGTCGGATTTAACCGGCAAGGCTTATAAGGCCTGTGGGGAAGCTGCCTCTGTCATGCATGCCATGGCGTTGCTGCAGGTCCATCAGGCCAAGGCACTGAAGGACCTGCACAAGGGTGGTCATGATCCCCAAGTTCTTCAGGAACTTTGCATCGCGACAGACCTCGCGCTTTGTGCGACGAAGGTGACCGCTCGGTTGGTGGGGTCGTGTGATGTCCACCTTGGTGGTCCAGGAACGCCATCTCTGGCTGTGTCTGGCCGACATGAGGGAGACCGACAAGCTCCGGTTCCTTAACTCTCCCGTGTCTCAGACCAGCCTCTTCGGTGACGCGGTCAACGGTCATGCAGCATCAGGGGTGTGGACGGACCCCCAACTGCATTGGCACATCAACTGCCTCGAGTTGCTTGCAGTACGTCTCGCTCTGAGCCGCTTAAAAAGGCCGCTTCAGGGCAGAGATGTGCTGGTCCGTACGGACAACACTGCGACCGTTGCGTACATCAACCGTCAAGGTGGTCTACGCTCCCGTCGCATGTCGCAACTCGCCCGCCATCTCCTCCTTTGGAGTCAGAAGCATCTGAGGTCGCTTCCATGTATGTCCCCGGTGTGCTCAACTGTGTGGCCGACGAGCTATCACGAGCTGTGCTCCCGGGAGAATGGCAACTCCAACCCCAGGTGGTTCAGCTGATTTGGAGAGAGTTCGGAGAGGCTCAGGTAGACCTGTTTGCCTCCTCAGAGACCTCTCCTGTTCTACTCTCCTGTTCTCACTGCCAGTTGTTTTACTCCCTGACCGAGGGAACACTCGGCACGGATGCACTGGCACACAGCTGGCCCCGGGGCCTCCGCAAATATGCATTTCCCCCAGTGAGCCTACTTGCACAGACCCTGTGCAAAGTCAGGGAGGACGAGGAGCAGGTCCTTCTGGTGGCTCCCTATTGGCCCACCCGGACTTGGTTCCCAGAACTCATGCTCCTCGTGACAGTCCCTCCCTGGCCCATTCCTCTGAGGAAGGATCTTCTGACTCAGAGACGGGGCACCCTATGGCACCCGCGTCCGGACCTCTGGAAACTCTGGTCTCTGGTCCCTGGACGGGACGCGGAGGTTCTAGGTGACTTACCCCCAGAGGTACTTAACACCATCACTTCTGCGCGAGCGCCGTCTACGAGATGTGCGTACGCCTGGAACATGTTCATCGAGTGGTGTTCCTCCCGCAGAGAGGACCCCCGAAGATGTTCGATAGGGTCAGTGCTTTCCTTCTTGCAGCAAGGGTTGGAGCGAAGGCTGTCTCCCTCCACCCTTAAAGTACATGCTGCTGCTATTTCAGCATATCATGACCACATAGATGGCAAAACAGTTGGAAAGCACGACCTGGTCGTCAGGTTCCTTGGGAGGGGCGAGACGATTAAATCCTCCTCGTCCCCCCTCCATACCCTCTTGGGACCTTTCCCTGGTGCTCCGAGCACTTCAGGATGCTCCCTTTGAGCCTTTGCAGTCAGCAGACTTAAAGCTTCTCTCCTTGAAGACTTTGCTGCTGATTGCACTGGCCTCGATCAAGAGGGTAGGGGACCTGCAAGCATTTTCGGTCGACGAATCGTGCCTAGAGTTCGGGCCGACTGACAACTATGTTGTACTGAGACCCCGGGCCGGCTATGTGCCCAAGGTTCCTACCACTCTCTTTAGAGATCAGGTAGTGAACCTGCAAGCGCTACCCCTGGAGGAGGCAGACCCAGCCCTGGATTTGCTCTGTCCCGTTCACGCTCTGCGTATGTACGTGGACAGAACTCAAAGCGTCAGGACCTCAGACCAGCTCTTTGTCTGTTACGGAGGCCAGCAGAAGGGAAAGGCTGTCTCCAAGCAAAGGATGGCCCACTGGATAGTGGATGCCATCGCCTTGGCTTACCAAGCTCAAGGCGTGCCCTGCCCGCTCAGGTTGCATGCACACTCCACGAGAGGCGTTGCATCCTCCTGGGCGCTGGCACGTGGCTCCTCGCTAACAGATATCTGTAGAGCTGCGGGCTGGGCGACACCTAACACGTTCGCTAGATACTATAGCCTATGTGTAAAGCCGGTGTCCTCCTGTGTTCTCGCCCTAAACGGGTAGAAGCACTGTGAGTACCGGCTCTGTCGGCTTTCTGCATCCTACTGTGCACCCTTATTGCTCCAGAGTCAAAACCTGTTGAGTCCTCCAAGCACCCTCGGCCCGGACATGGCGGAGCGTCCGGTGCCAGGCCTTTATCCGCTGAATCCTTGAGAACCGGGTCTAGGCTGGGCCCCATATGTGTGACCCTACAGGGATCCCATATGTGTATATTCTCCACGGTTGCTCCTAATCGGAAGCCTGTGTCTTTCCCTTGGGCTAAGTCACCCATTATTCATATGCAGTACAACCCTTGGGTTAGTCCATATATCTATTCCCACATAACTCTCCTTAAGAATGTGGCTCCCGCAGCGTTCCCCTCCCTCAGATCGGGCACGCCAATAATCTCACTGTATGGGTTATCACGGAACAACAGTGATGGATACTCTCGGTGTAAGCCCTCTCCTATCATCCTTCCAGGCAAGAAAGTGTGGAGGCTTACACAGGGCGCTGGATGGGGTGCAGCAGCTGTGGCGCTTTGGTAGGGATTCCTATCTGTCGTTCACCACGACGTACGTCGAGAGTGACCGACCGATAAGGGAACGTCTCGGTTACATATGGTAACCCTCATTCCCTGAGGGAGGGAACGGAGACGTACGTCCCGTCGCCACATCTGCTGCTACCCGCCGGGGCGACCAGCTTTTCAGGCTTGGCTCCTCAGCAAAAAACTGAAGTGCAATCGCACCAGCTGCTCATTAAATACCTGCGCTGCGAGGCTGCACAGCTGATGCAAATGATTGCACGCCAATGTGTATTGGCTTGTTTTAGTTTCACTCGAAGTAGATTGGCCTCTCTAGCGATATTCCTATCTGTCGTTCACCACGACGTACGTATCCGTTCCCTCCCTCCGGGAACGAGGGTTACCATATGTAACCGAGACGTTCTTTTATAATGTGACCTTAATAGAATAGAGTTACCTTTAGTATCCCGTTGAATAACACCATTCCAAACATTCTGTCACTCCCCAAGCCTGGTTAACACCTTAATTTGGGAGCAGACAGCCGCAGTAACAGTGCTACTTTGCATCTCTAATGATTTCAGTTCCTCTAGGTATGGTGACCTAGATGATGTTATTACATAAAGGCTGGATCTCTGACTGAACAACTAATGCATCTAAACAGGTTGAGCACACTTCTTAACTTCATGTTTAAACAAAATGTGACACCAACGCGTCATATCACTCGAAGCACCAATCAAGCATCTGGCATTGCATATACATTTATATGTGCAGTCATATGCACACTTTGATAAATCAGGATGGCAGTCTGCAGGATACAGTCAAAGAGACTTGTTTAACTGAGTGCATGTGATGTAGTATTACTCAATTACGGTTCATAAGCGATTACCTCATCCACCCTCAGCCTCAGGGCTGATTTGAATTGACTGGGTATGTGAATGCAATGTTGTTCTTGGTATGATGACCAACATTATGTATGACTTCTATCATGGTGCAAGTTTCCTGTTGTTGTTTATAGAGTTTATTTTGTGGATTTTCTGCTTCTCTTTTTTTTAAATTGTGCTCCTGAAGAATAATGACAAACAAAACAGAAAGTTTAAGTTGTTATTCACTGATAGTCTTCCACTCCAGTAAACTTTTGCGACTATAGGTTGCATTTACAGGTCTATAGATATAAGTCCTATTATATAAATGTCCTCTCACATAATTAGCTAATAACTAATTTGATTACTGCCAATTGTATAATTCCCACTGGATTGCATAACCGTTCTGTCTGTGTGCCGGGGAAATGCTAACAAATGCTTTGAAAAAAGTACTTGAACTTTTGCTCTGAGATGAAGGGGAACTTAGTTTGCACTTGACAGTTTGTTGGCTTTTGCACATTCCAATGCTGCTTGAAAAGTATTACTCTGATTCGTGATCTGAAAGTTTGGCCTCCTGGCTCACTAGCTAGAGAGCCCATCTTTCATTCCAACTGTTGTGAGATCAAATCTTGCTGTGTTAGCGTCCTGTAGGTGTGGATTTTTGCTTGCCAGGACAACACCAACTCAAACTCCTCCACAGAAAAGCAGCAGCAAACTAATATATGGTAAACAAACACTTAAGATGAACTTTATTTCCATAATCTGTGCAAGGAAATTTTTTGGCAATGTCCGTTAAGTTTGAGACTGTGCAGTGGTTATGCAAATGATCCCCACAAAATGATGCCTCTGTGTTTTATTTTTATTTTTATTTTTATTTTTTTACATGACGGGGTGCCTGTTCATTTGATTCTCACATATGGCAAATTGTTTTTTTTACAGCACTTCCTCTGATGCTCAGTGGAACAGAGATTAGGGTACACCACACGCCTTGGTATAAAAGTGTCGTTCAGTTCTCCTACACAGCAGTGCATGACCATCTGCTTATTATAGCATGCTTTGGACCATCTTTTGCTTATTATATATATATATATACAGTACAGGCCACAAGTTTGGAAACATTACTATTTTTAATGTTTTTGAAAGAATTTTCTTCTGTTCATCAAGCCTGCATTTATTTGTATAATAAATTGAAAACCAATTATTTTAAATTGTAATACTATATCACAATATTAAAAAAAAATTCTGTATTTTTGATCAAATAAATGCAGGCTTGATGAGCATAAGAAACTTCTTTCAAAAACATTAAAAATAGTAATGTTTCCAAACTTTTGGCCTGTACTATATATGTGTATATATATATATATATATATATATATATATATATATATATATATATATATATATATATATATATTACAGTTTCCTTGTTACGTTTTACATGTAGTTGCTATAGTAATAATTATAAATTGCAACTAACCCTAAATCTATCTATCTATCTATCTATCTATCTATCTATCTATCTATCTATCGTTCTATCTATCTATCGTTCTATCTATCTATCGTTCTATCTATCGTTCTATCTATCGTTCTATCTATCATTCTATAGTTCTATCGTCTGTCTGTTCATATACAAGTAGCCTACCAGTGAAAATGCTTCTATTTTATATAATTATATAATTACATATATTTTTTTCTATTTAATATTTATTATTCATTTTATGTAATTACATTTCTTTGTTTCACCTTTTTTATTTTAAAAAGTTCAGTTTATTTTCAGATTAAAATATATATATATATATATATTTTCATTTAATTTCAGATCTTTGTATTACTTAGATTGTTGCTTTGCTTTTCTCCTGGCTATAAACTGAACACTTTTATTAATTTATTGTTGGCACTGTCTGCTTAAATCACAATTTAACACTACAATAACTATAATCTAGATTTTGATGTGTTGTGCTAAATTCTATACATAAACTGTTGCATTGGTTCAGATGTTAGACTTTGCTACTAGTAGCAGGTTGGTTCCGGTAACATGTCAGTGCATTAACTGTGTTTATTTGTCAGGGCCAGTGGATCCCACGGCCCTTCCTGCCAGGGTGGGTTTTGGAGGAAAAATAAAAATAATAAACCATGTTGCATTCCCTTTAACGAAAGAAAGGAGCTAGACAGAGTTCAACCTGTGGGAGGAAACTCAGTGTTCAAGGCTTTTCTCTTTGATTCTTTAAATTCTTTATTTATTTATGCTTGCAGTCTGACTGTCTCTCAGCAACCACTGCTTATGATGTGACTGCATGGAGCTTCTTTAAATAATATTTATTCAAAGTGACGTATTCAATACAAATCAGCCTGATACTGCAGTATAAAATTGCTACCATGAGGAAAATGAAAAAGAAATCAACCGGAACAAAATCTGCAAATGTTGGGGTCAGGGGGAATAGTTTGAAAATGGAGGACATATTAAGAGTTTGATAGAATTGGAGTGTTTTGGGAAATGTGCTTTTTACATCTGGATTCCTATCAATAGAATTGCCATGAAAGCTTTTAATTAAATAGAATAAATTCCCTCCAGACTTTAAGCAAACCATGGCTGTATTTCCCGAAACCTTCTTAACGCTACGTTGTTCTTAAGTTAGTCCTTAATCTGTACCTTATCGTTAATACGTGTTTCCCGAAACGTTCTTAGTTAAGTATACCTTCTGTAAGTCATACGTTCAGAAGGTTGGTCTGGACCGCTCTTAGCTTTACGTTATCACTGTTGCAGGTCTACACGAATATAATTCTGAAGTTTTAATATACCCAGACAGTGTTCATTTAGGCTAATTCAAGTGTTTTCATGCAAAGAATAAAATTGTCATTACACTGATTGTTGTTAGATTTTTAATTATATTATTATATTAAATTTAATTCAAGTGTGCTTTTAAAGGCCAGTGAAAGCATAGGATACTGTCAGTTAAGTCCTATTTGGACGCTAATTGTTTCTCATGTATTCGTATTTTAAACATTTACAGGGGTAAGTCTGTGATTTTAGTGCCGTACGAATCCATAATGTCAGTGTTTTTCCTCACCCAGCCCGCGTAAAAATCCCTGGCCAAATTAGTACCTACTGTTTTTTGACAAGCAGGTTGTGTGGTAATTAAATTGCCGTCTGAATCCACATCTCTGAGTTTACAAGAAGAGATTCAAAATCCACTGTTTAAATCCTTTTTGATCACTGCCGAGCACCGTACGTAAGATGTACACTTTTATTACTGAAATGCTGTAAAGTATTTACAAGAACAATATTTCATTGCAGCTCCACCTCAGCGAACAAAAATGGGAAAGAGAAGAAAGCACGTAAAAATTTGAAATGGTTATCATGGCAGCAATATATGATACAATTTTAAAATATGTAGGCTAGGCTATTATAGGCTATTATAGTTTGGATTCTTTTTTATAATATCCCATAAAGTCCTAATAAATGCAATTTCAACTATTTCTGAAGTGCTTCTTTTATAAAGAACACCGCTTTCTCACATAATGCAGTGAAGCAGCCCCTGGACAAGAGAATAATTGATTCTCGATCCATCGATATCAACCAATTCAGCACCATCGCCACGGACAGCACCGGGTAACGTCGCACGTAAGAAGGTATATCTTAAGCAGCTTCCTAAGGTATGGTTCAGGGAACACGCCTTGAAATGGTACACCTTCAGTTAATTTATTCCTTAAGAGTCTTTGTAGCGCGCTAAGAGACAACGTTATCGGGAAACGCAGCCCATAATTATATGAAAGTTTTCTTATATCTTTATAACGAACTAACGATGTAAAGTTAAAAACTGAAAATTTTGGCAACCCAGAAAATTACCACCATTTTGATATTGTTGAGGTTAGAATCGGGCTTGGAAAGTGCCAGAAAAAGTGTGACCCTCATAGTCTCATAGACCCTTCTGTCTACTACACCCTTGATTAGGGCTAAAATATGTTGGTTTTCATATATGTTAGTAGTTCAAAAAACTGTAATTGACAGAATACTAATCTTCTCGACACAAACAGAACTAAACGATTGGAAACTTCTAATGTAGACAAAGGGTGATTTACTGTGTCTCAATTCTTTATGGTCCTACAGACAGAAAGAAGCTTTTCCTCTCTCTGGATTTCTGTAATTTTAGTTTGACTGACATTGAGCAGATGTATCATAGCTGATACACTTGGAAGGGCAAACAGAGTTCTGAAACAGAGCCATCTATACTTGTTGGAGACCATCAGAGGGACATTGTGCTACATTGAAAACAGTAATTTAGTTTTATGAGGCCGCTTTACACCCTCTCTCAGACCCTTAGAATTAAACAATTAAACATTTTTGGCTGCTTTGCCTCAAGACGAGCCTATGTAAACACACTCTTTGAACTACAATGCATATTCACGGATTGCACATTTGTTCTCTTGTTTGTTATCAATATAGTTTGCATTGCTCCATCCTTTACTAACAGTATTTGCGAAGACTCCATTACATTGTGCTAATCCACAATGAAACTGATGTGAACAGGAACCTTGGTTAAAAATAATCTTTTTGCGAGTTGAATGTGCTACTTCACAGCCAAGAACTGCACAATGTTTGGTCAATTTTACTTTCAAAGGTCTTTTTGGACAACACACATTTTTTTTTCCTGCACATTTACCTATTTAATTCAACTCCTCAATTTACAAAAAGGTCAGGCGATAACTAGAAATAAAGTGATTTAAAAATGTATATACTTTAAACCTTTAAAAGTTTTAAGGTGATAGGTAGGTATGTAGATGGATCGATAGGAGAAAGACAGACAGACAGACAGACAGACCCGTACATGCGTGTATATAAGATGGCAGCACGTGTCCCCTCATTCAGGTTTATGCTAAGGAGCCAAGACGAGGGCCATTCAGTGATGGTTCAGGAATGTGGCAGGAGGGACATAATGTCTCTGTTCCCTCCATCAGGGAACAAGGGTCACATCAGCAACCAAGATGTTCCCCATCTGTCAGTCACTACAACATACAACATTATGTCAACTGACAAATAGGGTCCCAATGGAAAATGCCACAACCACTGAACTGTTTTACGAGTGATGGAAGCTGTAACGTTCCCTTTTAGCAACTGCTCCCATTGAGTCGTAACCTACCCAGCACCCCACGTAAGCCCAGAATGATAGTCCTCTATGCCAACTGTATGGAAGGGACAGGGCTTACAATGGAGACGGTCATAACTGCTGTTCCTTTACATTGTTATTTCATGGAAAGAGAGCTTCAGTTCTCAATTCCCTTTTTTTCAGCCATGACCAGTGTTTGTTAATGCTGGGGAAGTGTACCTAGTCCAATGGAGATGCACGCTATGGATGCCACATCCTACCCATAAGGAGGAACATGTGGTAACACACATATGGACTGACCTGTGGGGCAGTGCTACAGATGAAAAGACCTCTGCGGTAGGTCCTGCCTTGACAGGGATGGAACTACTACACAGAGAGAAGTAGGGCAGAGCAAAATCTGCCCAGGGAAAGACATGGGTTTACCGACAGGGAAATCGTACAGTGGAATAAAACACATATGGGATTACCATGGGGGAATCACAACACATGGAGCATCTTACAGATGCTGACCGAGCAGGAATGCACTTGATTACTGGGCCGCATCTGACTGGCGAAGGATGCTCAGAGAAAACTCAATCCAGGGTTCGCCAAGTGGGGAACTCACCTGGAAAGGTGAATGGTGTTGCAAGCGAGACACCAAGCCAGCCTTCCCGCACATTTTCTCTGTTGGTAACCAACACATGGAGGAAACCAGCTCCACCCCGAGATTGTTGAATCTCGCAAAGGTATTAGATGTCGCCCAGTCTGCAGCTCTGCAGATGTCAGCCAAAGAGGCACCTCGTGCCAACGCCTAGGAGGAGGCAACACTCCAAGTGGAGTGAGCCCTGACTCCGAGGGGGCATGGTTCACACTGAGACTGGTATGCCAAGGCAATGACATCCACTGTCCAGTGGGCCAACCTCTGCTTGGAGACAGTCTTTCCCTTCTGCTGATCTCCAAACCAGACAAATAAGTACTCAGAGCTTCTGAAGCTCTGCATGCGGTCCACGTAAAACTCACAGGGCACGAACGGGACACAGCAACGCCAGGGCTGGGTCTGCTTCCCCTGGGGGCAGTGCTTGCAAGTTCACCACATGGTCTCGGAAGGGAGTGGTGGGAACTTTGGGCACGTATCTGGGCCGGGGTCTCAGGATGACGTGAGAAGAAGCCGGCCCGAACTCAAGGCACGATTCACTGACCAAAAATGCCTGCAGGTCCACTACCTTCTTGATGGAAGTGAGCGCGGTTAGGAGCGTTGTCTTTAGGGACCGGATCTTAAGCTCAACTGACTCAAGCGGCTCAAAGGAAGCTATCTGCAGATCAGAAAGGACCAAAGAGGGATCCCAGGAGGGGGTGAAGTGTGGCCTGGGAGGATTTAACCTCCTGGTGCCTCTCAGGAACCTGGCGACCAGGTTGTGCACGAGGGAGTGGCTCAGCATGCAAATTCCTCTTGCCAATCCCATTGGCTGTTTTTCTAAAACTCAGAGGTGATCAGGGCTCCCAAGTGAGAATCCATTTATCAGTCAACATAACTTTATATTGACTGACAGATGTGGAACATGTATGTTCCAGTTATTTGGAAATTTGTGAAGTTTTGTTCCCATGTTCTCAACATGGGGTGCATGATAAAGTTATGTTAGCATCCTTCCAAAAATGTGTTTGTAGTTTTAGTTTGAAAGTATTATTTGCTACATGATAGTATGCAGAACTGTGCAGTAACTTCAGAAAAGGCTGTGTAACACAGACATGGCATTTTACACAAGCTCAAGCAGGTGAATCACAGCACTACATATTGTAGCACATGATAATGATGAAAAACAAAACTCGCTGAGATCAAAACACAGTGGCAGGTTGCCACACAAGTGCACACCCACAACTGCTCCTGTGACGGAGGACAGTAGCCACCCAATCTAAGTCAGAGTACTCTGGCTCTGATTTGTAGCCTAAATAGATGCTCTTTTTTCTGCTCCTTTATTTCATTTTTACTTCTGTGTGTGTGTGTTTGTGTGTGTTTATGTGTGCGTTTGGTTTATATTACATTGTGGGAACCAAATGTCCCCACAAGGATAGTAAAACCTGAGATCACCTCCATTGTGGGTTAATAGTAGGGAAATGGGTTAATAAACATACTAAATTATATTTTTTTGAAAATGTAAAAATGCAGAAAGTTTTCTGTGATGGGTAGGTTTAGGGGTAGGGTTAGTGTAAGGAGATAGAATATACAGTTTGTACAGTATAAAAACCATTAAGTCTATGGAGAGTCCCCACAAAGATAGTGAACCAGACGTGTGTGTGTGTGTGTGTGTGTGTGTGTGTGTGTGTGTGTGTGTGTGTGTGTGTGTGTGAGCGCGCGCGTGTGTGTGTGTGTGTGAGAAGGAAGTGAAGGAAGGAGAATGAGAGGAAGAGGGACTGAACAATTTGTGTTCATATCTCTCCTCCATCTTCACATCAAGGACACTGCATGCCACTGCTGAAGCTGCCGTCGTCATGGAGACTAGCGCTAGTTGCCTTGGGCACCCTAGGGATTGCAGGTGATGAAAGCTGCTTGAGCCACATGAGGTTGAATTGACCTTTGACCCTGGGATGTTTGGATCAGCAATTTCAAATCACCTAAGTTTAAATGGTCCACTCAGAGACTATGGTGCAGGTCACACGAAAACATGCTAATAGACAGATAATATGAGGAAAATTAAGCATGTTTTAGTCCATTGTTTTTGCATTTAATTTTTGCTACATTAATGTCATGACAATGAAGCACATTTTATTTACAATTAAACCATTATGTTTTCTATGTTTATTTTTTTGTAGTTTATTATTAAATCTAATTTTAAATGTAATATGATAATATATCTATTTTTATAATTGTCAAATTAAATATTATAATATGTAATAAATCAGGGCCTGAATTTTAAAGGGAAAATGAAATTCCTCCTTTGAAGTATTGCTCCTTTGGTTTGTTTTTTACAATTCCTAATTCCTAAATATTTGCTTACACACAGCACAAGGATGCTTGATTTCAAATTTTGAATTGAATTTAGAAACAGTCAGTTATCAGTCAGTAAAATAAGAACAAATAAATTACAAGCAGTAGCACAAATAAATGCAATGTAATAAAGATACAAATGAAAGGTAGGTGTAGCAGCAGTCTTCAGTTACAGGATACAGAAATACTACAGAAGTTGAATAAAGTTATCAAATGTAAAAAAAAAAAAAACTGGATATTCTTCACGGTAAATTGAAAATACGACATATCATGTTACCACAAGTTAATATGACATTCCCACGAGTTAATATGCCGTAGCCACGACAAAACGAAGTGAACCAAGCATGTCCTCTTCCAGTCACTACTTGGACCACTGAGCAACAATCCAGTTATTTTTCCAGACACTTTTTGACGTTGTCTCTGTTTCAGGATTGGCTTGGTACTAGGAATATGACAGTTGAAGCCCATTTCCTGAAGATGCCTGTACGTGGTGGCTCTTGATGCACTGACTGCAGTTTGAGTCCACTCCTTGTGAAGTTCACCCACGTTCTTAAATCTTTGCTTTACAATCAACTCAATGCTGTGGTCATCCCCATCCCTGTTGCTTGTGGACCTTTTCCTACCACACTTTTCCCTTCCAGTCAACTATGAATGTGTTTCGATACAGCACTCTGCGAACAGACAGCCCTTTCAGCGATGACCTTCTGTGGCTTACCCTCCTTGTCGAGTGTGATGATGATCATCATTTTGACAACTGTCAAGACAGCAGTCTTACCCATGATTATTGGTTGCTTGTAATGAACTAGAACTAGAGATATCCAGTGTTTACACTGTATGAATGGTAATTTAATCAAACTCGGAATGAGTATTTTATTGTATTTTTAGCTGTAGGCTGTAATTATTGACATAAAAAAGGAATGAAACAGTAGTTTACACGTTATGAGTCTAGAATATATTCGCTTTTCACTTTGTTATATACTGTACATTTGCCTGTGCAGTGAATGCTAGTCAGCTACACATAGAAATTACACATAGAATCACAATACATACTGTATATATATGCTCAATGGTGTTTTTAGCCCCCAATGGCTCCTTAGAGGCAGCTAACCCTAACCTCAACCTTAAACCTACCCATCCCCTCGCTGCCTGGGAGGCGCCGTTGGGGGCTAAAAACACCAAACACCTATATAATGTTCGGCAACATTGCAGAGAAAGAAATTTGACTGACTGTCATTCCCTGCACAAGAATATATTTTTGTGGCCTAACTTTAGAAAGCAAAAGTCAGTATAATGTGCGTTTTTCATCCTTATCATTGTGTAT
Source organism: Rutilus rutilus (assembly GCF_951802725.1). Classification (NCBI taxonomy): domain Eukaryota; kingdom Metazoa; phylum Chordata; class Actinopteri; order Cypriniformes; family Leuciscidae; genus Rutilus; species Rutilus rutilus. The sequence continues at coordinate 34,035,505 of NC_140213.1, forward strand.
TTATTTATTTATTTATTTATTTATGTGTAAATACTCTTTAAAATGGATCTGTCAGTGGGGGGAAGGAGAGCAGGTCTGGAGGGTTTTGCTGTGTGAGGACATTCGGGGAAGGAGGAGTTATTCCTACATGGGCCTCAGTGATAAGACTCTGTGTCTAATATGCGCCTCTGTGTCCAAATCATAAAGGGACTTAGTGAAGGTTTTACAGAGCAATCCTCTATCCCAGCAGCCAGCCTCAACAAACCAGCATAAATAACCCTCCTACCATTCTGGTCAAGACAGGAAGAGGAATTCAGTAAGGGTAGAGATATTGTGTGTGCATGTGGGTGTGTATTTGCAAGTGTGTATTAGTGTTTTTGCGTTGTGGTGGCATAAATAAAGCAGACGGACCACTAGTGCATTGTGATTTACTCACTGTGTACATTAGAGATGGTGTGTATTCAGTATTGGCTGAATGCTACAAGCTAAGGCCAGTAACTCAAGCCATTTAGAAAATGAAACAAGATACAATCTGCTAAGATTTCATATACTTACAAGCAAAATAGTGGCGACTGGCAAGTAAATACAACTCACGATTTCTTCAGAAAATGTAAAATTGCAGTTAATTTATATACCGTTGCAGGTGTTTTACCAGGCAAATAATATACTAATCGGGTGTTTACTGCAGTGTTTCTCAAACTTTTTTGGTCATGCCCCCCTTTAAACCTTTAAAAAATCCTCTCGCTGGAACACGGCAGTGGAGCGATGCATTCACAATAGCAGCTTGTGATACCATCCACTGAAGAGGTGCTTTTCTATAGAAGAGGAACTTCTATGTCTGGCTTGTTCAGAGGGTGACAAGTAAACGGTCTGCAAAAGAATGATTCAGTAGAATTGGTGTTAGGTGCCACTTTAAAAAGGCAATGTCAGGTGTTAGACACACTAGATAAGAAGTGTGCTCCACCCTTTGTATTTTTGTTTTCTTAGAGGATTTTAGGACGTCGAATACGCTGAAGAAATCGTTTTATTTTTCACATTTTATTTTATTAAGTTAGAGGTTGTGGGGAATAGGTTATTTTAGTTGGTGCCACTTAAGTTCCTTTTCCCTATAATTATTTGTATATTCTTTTTCCTTTATTTATTTATTTTTTGCTTTCCTATTTACATTGTGCATAGCTCACTCACTGTATCTAGTGGCTTCGGCTTGTAATAAATTATAACGTTCTCAACACTTGCTGTATTCTATTCATGGATCTTTCTGCTTTTCCCAATCTACCAGCAGTAGTGTAATATCTGAATGTTGCATTCCATCTTCTAGACTTTTAAAGATTGTAACATCTAATGGGGGCTCGTCCGGGATAGTATTTATATTTTCCCGTGATATTAATTACTGCTTGTATGGATAGTAGAATGACCATGTTTAGTATTTCCCCTGAAGTGTTTTAGTGCTGCGCTAGGCAGTGACTTTGAATGGGCTGGTTGACCGTATGGTTTGTGCTTGTGACTGGCGCAAGTATGGCTGATTTTAATTTAGGAGCTTTTGTTAATTCACCCACGGCTGAGCAGCTTGATAAATGTAGAAAAGATGATTTGTTGCGTATCGCTGCTCATTATCAAATTGCGGTTTCGAAGCAGCGGCTTAAAAGAGAGATCAGGTTTACTGTATCACAAAGGTTGGGGGAATTGGGTGTTCTGGTGCTGCCTGCAGTAGTTGGGGTACTTTCTCTTGGTTCTGACGGTCACCCTTTTATTTATGGTGAGGAGGAGCAGGGTGGAATTGCTGAGGTGGAGGATTCTGAAGCCAAGGCAATTCTGCCGCCCTTTGAGCCTTTTTCTCCGGCCTCGTTTGAGTCTGGAGGTGATGCTCGGCTTAAAGTCTGCTTAGCGTGAGTCCAAATGGAGGCGCGCGTACGGGCAGAAGACCTTTGAAATGGAACTTCGACTCGAAGTCCGCAGACTAGAAATCGAGGCGGAGATGCAGATTAAGCTGCGTGAACTTGAGTTGAACGCAGCCAAAGGTACACCTGTTCCAGTTGTGCAACCCTCGCAGACCGCTTATGCTCCGATGGAGGCCGGGTCAAAGGGAACCACCTTTGGGGTGAGTAAGCATATCTCTCTTGTGCCGCAGTTTTGAGAAGCAGAAGTCGATTCATATTTTAGTGTGTTTGAGCGTATCGCATCTGCACTCCATTGGGCTAGAGAAGTGTGGCCTCTGCTTTTACAATTCAAATTAACTGGTAAGGTTCAGGATGTTTGTGCTACTTTATCCTTAGAGGATAGTTTGAATTATGATGTAGTGAAAGCTGCAATCTTGTGTGCATATGCGTTGGTACCAGAAGCCTATAGACAGCGGTTTAGGGGTCACAAAAAAATAAAAATTCCAGCCAAACATTTGTTGAATTTGTTACGGAGAAGGGCATTTTATTTGACAAGTGGTGCACGTCGAGTAAGGTAGTCGATTTAAAAACCCTGCGAGAATTAATTGTTTTGGAAGAATTTAAGAACTGTATACCCGAGCATGTTGTCTTTTATTTAAACGAGCAGAAAGTGGCATCCTTGTCTCAAGATTCTGTCTTTGCGGATGAATTTGCACTGACACATAAAAATGTATTTACAACTGCCCGTCCTGAAAAAGCTGCGTCTTTTCCAGTGAACCTGATTAATCCGCCACGACCGAAACCAAATAACTTAAAGTCAAATGAAGACAGAGAATGTTTTTATTGCCACAAGCCTGGCCATGCAATTGCTGATTGTCTCGTGTTGAAACGAAAACAGCAGGGTTCTGCACCTAAGAGTGTTGGATTTGTGAAAATGGTTGATGCTGTCAAAGTTGAGCATGGTGAGAAGCCCGATTCTAGTTATGAACCTTTTCTAATGGAAGGGTTAATTTCCGTCACTGGAAAGTCTAAGAAACAGGTAAAAGATAAAATTCCCTGTGATACTGGGGCAATGCAATGCTTTATAGTTGCAGAGGTACTGCCGTTCTCTGAACAGACTTCCTGTGGCAGTAATGTGTTGGTACAGGGCATAGAGATGGGTCTTGTCAAAGTTCCGTTACATCAGACACACTTAGAGTCAGAAATGTGTACAGGATTTGTGAAAGTAGGTGTTTGTGGGCATTTGCCTGTGAATGGGGTTGAATTTATCTTTGGCAATGATTTGGCCGGTGGGAAGGTTTTGCCTTTGTTGGAAGTATTTGATAATCCAGTTTTGTTGGATTATCCCGATGAATTGTCAAAGTCTTACCCTGAAACTTTTCCTGTCTGTGTGGTTACGCGGGCTCAGGCTCGTAAAACGGATCGCCGCTGATGATTTGTCTACATCCTTTATGGCACCTATATTTGTCGATAATTTTTTTTTATCTGATGAGAGCAAGACCGTTGAAAAATCGCCTATTTCGAGTACGAGTGTATAGCTGACACGCGAGATAATTATTTCTGCACAAAAGGAGGATATAAGTCTGCGAAAGTGTTTCTCTGCTGTTGTTTCCTCCGAGATAGCACAAGAGCGAAAATCTGCCTATTTTGTTGAAAACGGTTTACTGATGCGTAAATGGTGCCCTGATGTTGCAGATGATTCTGAATGGAGTGTGGTTTATCAGGTTGTTATTCCTTCATGTTACCGACAGCAAGTTTTATCTTTAGCTCATGATCATGATTTGTCGGGACATCTAGGGATTAAAAAAACCTATCACCGGATTTTGAGACACTTCTTTTGGCCTAGATTAAAAACTGATGTCACACAATTTTGCCACACCTGCCGAACCTGCCAGATGACGGGTAAACCGAATCAAGTAATTCCATGTGCTTCACTCGTTCCCATCCCAGTCGTTGGGGAACCGTTTGAACATGTTATTGTTGATTGTGTTGACCTAATTCTAAGGCCTAGAATCAATTTTTGTTGACCATAATGTGCACTGCTACACGATTTCCTGAGGCGATTCCATTGAGAAAAATTACAGAGCCTGTTGTAATTAAAGCACTTGTGATTTTTTTTTCCAAGTTTGGTCTACAGAAAATTGTGCAAACAGATCAAGGCACTCATTTTCTTTCAAATATTTTTTCACAGGTATTGTCAACCTTCAGTATTTCTCATAGGATCGCAAGCGCTTACTATCCAGAGAGTCAGGGCGCTCTCGAGCGTTTTCACCAGACTTTGAAGGCAATGCTTAGGAAGTACTGCATAGATACGAGTAAGGATTGGGATGAGGGTGTACCATTGGTATTGTTTGCAATCAGAGAGGCAGTTCAGGAAAGCCATGGATTCAGTCCTGCTGAGTTGGTATTCGGACTAGGGCTGTCAACGAATATTCTAAATTCGAATATATATTCGAATAGTTTTAAAAAACTGAATTTCGAATGTGAAAATTAATATTCGAATGTGGAGAAAACGCCCGCGGTAGCAGAGGTGCGGCTGTCTGCTTTGCGAGTGGACGCGCTGCCTGAGGGGTCAGGGACAGGTCACAGGAAGAAGCATTAACGTTAAACAGAAACATTACTAAAGTGTAGGCTACTGTACTGACTGAATAGATATTGCATGAATAAGGTAGGTTAGATACAGCAGTTTCATGCACTGCAGGCTTCCACTGGTTAGATTATTTACTGTTTCATGTCAAGGAAAAGTTCCATGTTTACCACAGCACAGCTCGCTAGGAGCGTTCAATGTCGGATTCGCGTCTACCGCGTCTAGTTGGACTCTTGAACATTTTGAATCCATTCGCGCGTCAAAAGCCCGTCTCTTTGTATTAATTTGTCCTGTTATTGACGTGATGTGCGTCATTGACAAAATGCGCAACCAGATGTTCGAATAGTTTGAATAGATGTGTTTTTTTTTTTTAGGGAATATTCAAACGTCATTTTTGAGCAATTTTGACAGCCCTAATTCGGACACACTGTCAGAGGTCCTTTGAAAATGCTTAAAGAAAATCTGTTGTCTTTTGAGTCTAGCCCTAAAGTGAGCGGGTTGGACTATGTTAGTAAATTTCGTGATGGCTGCACAAAGCCTGTTCCATGGCTAGAGATTCATTGGAAAGTGCATAAAAAAATATGAAATGCCAATTTGATCGTAAATCTGTACAGCGCTCCTTTAACAAGGGTGATCAGGTGTTGGTTTTGCTGCCTATTGCGGGCTCTGCTTTATCAGCACGATTTTCTGGACCTTTTGAGGTGTTAAGAAAACTGAGTAATACAGACTATGTAATCTGTACTCCCAACAGAAAAAGAAAATCTCGTGTGTGTCATGTGAATATGTTAAAGACATATCACAACAGAGAATCTGTCCTGACGAATGTAGAGACCACTGACCCTGAGGAAGATGGAGTAGTGTTACGTCATACTCATCAGCAATGTGCTCGACTTGCGAACTCTGAGGTATTAAATGACTTAACATCTCAGTTATCTCATTTACCCAAACAACAAGGGTTTGATATTATGCAGCTGATTGACGATTTTCCTTCTCTGTTTAATGATGTACCTTCTCGCACCACAGTTCTGCAGCATGATATTAACGTGGGTGATGCTGTTCTGATCAAGCAACATGCGTATCGCGTGAACGTAACGAAGAGAACTGTTATGAGAACTGAGGTTGACTATTTGTTAGAACATGGACTTGCTAAATTTAGTTGTAGTCCTTGGAGCTCCCCGTGCTTGTTAGTGCCGAAGAGTGATGGTACTGCTAGATTTTGTACTGACTATCGAAAAATAAATGCAGTGACTGTACCAGGCTGCTTTCCGTTACCACGCATGGAGGACTGTGTTCACAAACTTGGTTCAGCTCGGTATGTCAGTAAATTAGATTAATTAAAGGGGTACTGGCAAGTGCCTCTTACGTGCCGTGCTTCCGACATCTCGGCATTTGTAACACCCGATAGTTTTCTACAGTACTCCGTTATGGCTTTCGGCATGTGCAACGTGTAATGCTTATTTAGATGATCTGGTGGTTTATTCCACCGATTGGTTAGAATATGTTTCTCTGCTACGTACTGTGTTTGAACGTCTTGATAAAGCCTCGCTGACCTTAAATTTGGCCAAGTGTGAAATCGGCCAAGCAACTATCACGTAACTTGGAAAAGAAGTCGGTCAAGTGCGCCCAATAGAAGAGAAAGTAACAGCTATAGCGGAGTTCTCAGCTCCAACCACCCGACGAGAACTTCGTAGATTTTTAGGGATGGCTGGCTATTACCATCTCGATTGTTTTTATGGTCTGACGAATGTCAGTATGCTTTTAATTCAATCAAAGCCCTTCTGTGTAGCGCGCCTGATCATTCTATCTGTTACTTCTTGCGTAAATTCAACAAGCATCAACTGAATTATTTGACAATTGAGAAGGAGGCATTGGCGCCGTTAATGGCCCTCCAAAATTTTGAGGCGTTTGTTGGGTCAAGTAACGTTCCAGTCACGTGTTCACTGATCATAACCCTCTATTTTTTTTGTCACGGATGTATAATCAGAACCAACGTTTAATGCGTTGGTCTCTGATTGTACAGGGTTATAATCTGATTATCAAACATAAAAAGGGTGTGGAAAACGTGATAGCTGATGCACTCTCTAGAGTTGGCTATAACGCTGCATGAATGTAACTTTTGGACCAAATATATGTTTATATTATTAATATATGTGTATATTATATTTATTCCATATAGTTTGTTCTTAAGGGTGGGAGTGTTACGTTCTATACATGTTTGTTGTGCTTTTGTTTTTGTTTTTCCCTCCCTCTCTTGTACGCCTCCTATTCGCTCTCAGGTTCCTGTGATAGGCCGTGTCAGCTGTCAATCATCATCAGGGCGGCTCTTCTGCGTCCAATCTGCTGTTGTCCCGCTGTTTTAAAAGACTTCCAGCGCGTCTCGTTTGGCAGCAGTGTGTGTGTGTGTTCAGTGTCCTGAGTTGCGTACTTTGTATCAGTTTAATCAAATCCCATTTGTGTATGTGTAGTCTAACATTAATTTCCTTAGTGTTATTTGTGCTTTACGCCAATGTTCTGAGTTTAATGTTCTTTAGGCCTATGTGGAAAAACCGAACAGGTCAGTAGATCGTGCAATGTACATTGTGCACTAGGTAAGAAGTGTGCGCCACCCTTTGTATTTTTTGTTTTCTTAGTTAGAGAAGGATTTTAGGGCGTCGAATACGCTGAAGAATTCGGTTTATTTTTCACATTTTATTTTGTTAGGTTAGAGTTTGTGGTTTAAGGGCATTATTTTGTTATATTTGGTTCTTTTACAGTATTTGGTGCCACTTAAGTTCCTTTTCCCTATAATTATTTGTATGTTCTTTTTCCTTTATTTATTTTTGCTTTCCTATTTACATTGTACATAGCTCACTCACTGTATCTAGTGGCTTCGGCTTGTAATAAATTATAACGTTCTCAACACTTGCTGTATTCTATTCATGGATCTTTCTGCTTTTCCCAATCTACCAGCAGTAGTGTGATATCTGAATGTTGCGTTCCATCTCCTAGACCTTTAAAGATCGTAACAAGCGCCAATCGCTATCCATGCACTTGAAAGTTGTTGCAAAAGCCACTATTTCAGGTGCTATCAATGAAGAAGAATGAAAATAGCAGTGCTTTCTTCTTAAATACCATGGCTTTACAATTCGTTTAACTGAAGATTTTTCACTGACATTGTGTTCAAGCATGCATGGTTGATCAAATAAAAATATGATTTAGAGAGTTGACAAGGAAGGAGGGAGAGTGTCAAGCACTCATGAATGAAATATCCCAGTGTAGTATGTGTCAGATTGACCTAAAGAGAAAGTGTACGTCCATTTTAGCAAAAAATGTCTAACAAGCACAACAGAGAAGCTATGATTTGATTCCCACATCTTTCACACAAATGACAAAATCATTTGGACGTGGAAGTCTTTGAATCAAAGCTACAAAGTACCAAATTTTAGCACTGGGGCCGTTCACACTGAACACATTTTTCCATTCCACTGCACTGCTTTTCCTTTGTTGTTTTTTATGTAAATACGTTAGATGGACGTCTTTAACTGCTGTGCTCGCGTTAAGGCCAATTTACACCACACAGACAAATGTCACAAACCTGTTTGTTGGGTTTTGTGGGATCAGTGTGTTACCCCGTCGGTGTCTGTTGCCATTGGTTGGGGTTTGTTTTGTCTGTGTGGTGGGAATTGGCCTTTAAAATAAGTTCAAAGTTTAAAAAAATTCTCTAACTTGTGCTTTTTTTTTTTCATTCCACTTACCTGCATCTCATGTTTTTAACAGCAAAAACATGTTGTGTGTGAGTGCCATAAAAGCAGTTTGGTAGATTGGACGTATTTGCATTTGCAGGCTGAATGATTTTCACCCTAATTCGGCAAGTCTCAGTTCCAATAAAAGCAGAGTCGTGTTAAATGCAAAGAGGAACGGGAGCATGGTTTATATGGTGAACCCTGCAGCATGGTGGCATTTTGTCCTTTTTAGGGGCACCAATTAAGTCGCTCTCCCATTAAACGGCAAATTCAGCCATTATGTAACAATTCATCAGCTTTAATAGTCGGACGTTTAAAGTGTGCCAGCTTTGTCTCACATTCAATGCTATGGCCGTTTGTTTGTGGCCTGTTTTACACCTCCACCAGCAGCATTAAGCTAGATGGCTTGTATCAAAGAGGCAGCTTTTGTTTGTGCTGGCCCCCATTACTCCGATTTCACAGTCGCTTATGAATCACACACACTAGGGAAGAGGAAACGGGGTCATGTCTTCTGTAATTACCCCCATTACGGGCGTCCATAGTCTCCAAATACCTCCTTGTGTATGTTGTGTGTGAGTGTGTGTGGACATGAAAAAATAATACAAAGAGATTCCTTTTACATCCATAAGCGTGAACATTTAAAGATGTGTAGTTTAATGGATGTACTTAAAGCACGCTATCACTATTACTATTGTATATACTAATAAGTATTAAGTCATCCCACACGGTTTGTGCTTCTGACATGAATTGAACTTCAAATTATAATAAATGAGGTGGGAATTTACATACATTTTAAAGCACATCATGTCAAAAAGGTGATCGGCCCTTTATTTAAATAATGATTTTGTTTTTCCTGACAAACAGAAAAACAAATATTTGAAATGCCTTTCCACTCATTGATAGCTCTTTTGGTATTCAGGTATTTACGCACTTGAATTATGAATTGTCTTTTTTGACTATGTCCATGGCTCCACAAAAAATAAAAAATAATAATAATAATAATAATAATAATAATAATTTTAACTGTACAAAAGCACCCACAAGGACTTTCTGAGTAATTCTCATCACAATGGAGGCTCTATTGTGTATGTCTCTCTCTTTCTCTCTTGCAAATACTGCATTGTATGGGGAAAAAAATGATTTTACTCAATGGGCATTTAAGGCTGACACACTATTAGAAACAATAAGGACCGCTAAACACTCATTATGCTCCTCAACATCTATGTAAAATCATATCTGCCTCCGCACCATTGTGACATGTGTCTTTGGAAGGAACAAATTGAATAGAACAATCAATTTTTATCCCAAATATCAAGTTGATTACAGATGTAAAACACTTATCTACAGGGACTACAATAGCCAAGACTGAATTTTATATCACTCCTGATATATACTGTATGTGATAACCATAATGCCATCAATGTGTTCAGTGATAAGATTTAGCTATCAGCGGGTCCACACAGAACTGCATGACAAGCTTCACATTTTTTTCAGAATCAGATTGCCTGTTCTTCATGAAATTTAAATGTCACCTTGCCTGTTTATATATTTATATATGTATGTGTGTGTGTGTGTGTGTGTGTGTGTGTGTGTGTGTGTGTGTGTGTGTGTGTGTGTGTTTGTATGTATATGTATATATATGAAGAGTTAGATGCAAAAGTCTCCAAGTGCCATCTGAAAATTTCTTCTAGAATGGTAATTTTTATCAAGCTCGTATATTTAAGTTCAGTAATTTCACTTAAATGACAATTAATAGGTAATTTTCATTGCCATTTAAGTGAAATTACTGAACTTAAATATACGAGCTTGATAAAAATTATCATTCTAGAAGAAAATTTCAGATGGCACTTGGAGACTTTTGCATCTGAACTCTTCATATATATATATATATATATATATTAGTGCTGTCAAACGATTAAAATATTTAATCACATTAATGTCATAGTTAACTTGCAGTTAATCGCAATTTATCTATTTTAAATTTCCCTTGATTTCTTTTTGTCCCATTATTTTTTTTCTCATTTTAATGGTCTTGTAACAGATTAAAGTCTGAATAGAAGTTAAGGCTATAGGAATGTTGCGTTTATGTGTGTGTAACACAATCTGTCCTTTGGGACTTGCCGTAGGCAAGAGAGAGATGGGCATGCGCATAAGATGCCCAGGGGTCCCGGGAGGACATGTGGGATTGATGCGGGAAAGATTAAAGAGTGTGCACCGTTCATGGAACTTCTGTGTCTCGTTTTCATTATTTTATTATCCAAAAGTGTTTAGGCGAACCCAATACAAAAGCTCGGTTACATTGGTGGCAGCGTTTTTTTTTTTTTTTTTTTGTAGGTTGAAATAGTGTTTCAAAAGGGTTTCGGCGGGTGTTAAACCATTTTAGTTATCGTACTTCTAAAGTTTATAGTTAATGTAGCACACGCGGTCAACGGATTGTCATTATGTGGTGCAAGGACGAGGAGGACAGTTTTAGTACTATGTCGCGGGACCGTGACAGAGGCCATAGAAGCGTGCAAATTGATTTGCCTTCGCCGTTCTCCGGGAGGAGAGGCAAAGCTTCGTGTGCTGGGCCAGACAGTTTGAAGTATCGGTCAAAGCGCTCACGGAAGGGAGTGGAGCCGCTTCATACAACTATGAACTGACAAGGATTTTACCTACACGTCTGTGCAACGCTGCCTTTTCTCTATGGGACAGGCTCTCTGATGCTGTTAAGTCGGACTATGATGCGGTGAAGGAGAAGCTAAAAGAGGCTTTTGGAAGGAGACAGTTCATGGAGCGATTCAGAGTCAGCCTGTCTGCCCGCCCCCGTGCAGCGCGGGAGAGTTTGGAAGTGTACGCAGCAGAAATCAGCAGGCTTGTGGATGAGGCTTTTCCTGAATACGGCGACAGAGCCCAGAGGGAAGAGAAGTTTCGCCGTTTCGTGGCGGGTCTGGACCAGGTGCTGAGGACGAAATGTTTTGAGCAGGGGGCGACGGACATGGAGAAGGCTGTAATAATTGCAGGCCGGTGTGAGAACGCGAGAAATGCGGTTGATATGGGACATGTGACTGCTAATGTCAGGCATTGTCAGACTGCTGACGGGACTGTTGCTAATGTGAACTCTGTGTCGGACATTAGTGGACTGTACAGAGCGATTGATAGATTAACTGACGAGGTGAGGGGCATGAAAGTATCTCTTAACCGTTTTGAGGACGAAAATCACAGACTGAAAGAGAGAGTGAGCCGTAGCAGCACAGAGTGGAGTAGAGCGCGCTCCCCATCACGTGAGTCAAGTCAGTGCTGCTGTCAGGGACATGCATGCCGTATGCAGACGTATGAGATGCAGAGAGGCCGCTCATCTGAAAGAAAACCATTTATGGAGTTCAATGGTCGTAAGGAATACAATGCGACTCGTAGCCCTATGAGACGCACCGCCAGCCCTTCCCCCAACCCCAGCATGCGGAGACGAGGCAGTTATGAGGAGGAAACGAGGAATCAGGGAGTGCGCTTCATGACCCCTAGCGGTGAGGAGAGGAACTACGAGCCGGGAAACGGGCTGTAGCCAGGGGGGCAGCGTTTCATATTATGTTGAAGCTTCCCCGGGCGCCGCCATTGGCTATCAGACAATCACCTGCTGTTAGCATCCCATTGATTCCCATTCACTTTGACAGCGAATAACTTTACATCTGAGGCGTTTAAAGACTCCATTTGTCCATTATTTATTTCTAAAGAAACACGAAAATGTATAAAAGGCTCCATTACCTTGTATCTTACGTTATGGCCCCGTAGAAGCAGTTTTTGTAAAAATAGGCTAACGATTGCGTCATACCAACGCGACTCTCTGTCGCACAGTAGAGTGATTACCGTATGGACAGGAGGAGAAGCTCGCGGGCGGGGGGACGTGGAGGCAAAATGGCAAAGTAATTAATCAGAATACTTAGCAAAAGTTTCTCCTGCTCCAGCTCATGGACACCTCCTACTCACACTCTCCGTCTCTGCAAGTTTCGGAAGGGGATGATTCAGATTTCGCTTGGCACAGCTACTAGAAGACAGACGGGTTGCTCACGTCACATCTACATCGTCAAGCTCAGTGTGAGTCTGCGCAGTACGCTCGACCATCAGGAAGTTAGTGCTTCTAATTGACTTCACTTGCCTCCGTTGAATCCAATGGGGTCGCTGTGTCCAGTTTATATACTGTCTATGGCTGTAACTGATGTTGCGGCCCAAACACCAGCTGTACTACCCAGGGGCCTTAAGCATGATGGCAGTTCCTATGTATTGTTGGACGTGGAGGCGTACACAAACACAAACACTAACACTAACAAGGGGCCACTCGTATCATATGTGAAAGGAACTATTGAGGGCATTGAACTTCCTATTTTAATAGACTCCGGTTCTAGTGTATCACTAATGAGCTCTGATTTTCGAATGTCTATCCCAGCACTTCGCAGTCGACCTATGAAGAAAGACTATATTGCGACCCGTGCTGTAAACTAGCAGATGTTGGATACGCTGGGCACGCTTACAGTGACACTACAGCTGGGTACTGAAACATGGCAACACGCTTTTCATATGGTGAGAGAAGCGACGCAGTCCGTATTGTTGGGATGGGATTTTTTAGTAAAAAATCATGCCCTGCTGGACGTTAGTCATGCTAAACTGCAGTTGTGGGATGTTTCCATTTCGCTTCTTGCCAGCAAAGACTTTGTCCCAGCATGCTGCAATGTGTCTCTGGCCACAAATATGACATTTCCACCCCTCAGTGAGTCAATTGTGCCTGTTAAGGTTGGTTTGCCTAGCGCGGCCCAGGTGTCTAGTGACTTTGTGGGGTATTTGGAACCTAATGTGTCTGATTCAGCCGGCTTGGTTATTGCGCACACGCTCACTAACATGCACAATGGACTAACTAAGGCTCGGATTTTGAATCCTACTGGACAGGACATTTCTATAAGACAGGGGCGAGTTTTATTCTGTAGCTGATTCTGATGTTCAGCATATTAAGCAGGACTCAGGTGAAAGGGCCGTTCCTAACCCCCATAACACAGCTCCTCCCATTTCTTTAAGTGAGTCGCCGATTTCAGCATCAGACAAAGAAAAGCTCTCGTCATTGTTGCTGGAGTACGACATTTGAGAAGCTGGAGTCTTTGCTGGAGAAGCGACGCAGTCCGTATTGCTGGGATGGGATATTTTAGTAAAAAATCATGCCCTGCTGGACGTTAGTCATGCTAAACTGCAGTTGTGTGCTCTGCCACGCGTGGATGATACACTGGACGCATTAGCGGGCTCCAGATGGTTCGGCACGTTGGATTTTTCTAATGTCTACTGGCAGGTGGAGGTGGCCGAGCAAGACAGAGAAAAAACAGCCTTTACCACGGGTCAGGGTCTATATCAGTGGCGCTCCATGCCGATGGGACTTTTCAACTCTCCCGCCACTTTTCAACGGATGATGGAGCTAGTTCTAAGAGGACTTCCATGGCACATTTACATGGTATACCTGGACGATATTTTGATTTATAGTGGAACATTTGAAGAGCATTTAACCCATCTGAAAGAGATGTTTTCTAGAATAAAATCGGCAGGTTTGAAATTGAACCCCGGAAAATGCCACCTGGCCAGGGATCATGTGGTGTTCTTCGGTCATGTCGTCTCAGAGAAAGGTCTTCAGCCTGACCCGAGAAACACAGAGAAGGTGAGAAATTGGCCAGTTCCACAGTCTCCCTCCGAGGTTTAGAGCATTTGTGGGACTGTGTTCATACTATCGACGTTTTGTCAAGGACTCTTCAAAACATGCAGCTCCACTGAACCAGCTGGTTGGCAAAAACACACCTTTTGTGTGGAGTACCGATTGTGACAACTCATTTAACTATTTAAAGGGAGTGCTGTCTTCAGCTCCCATTGTGACAATGCCGGAGTTCAAAGTGCCTTTCAAAGTTTATACTGATGCCTCTAAGTGGGCTGTTGGTGCTGTGCTCGCGCAGGAAAAAGAGGGACTTGAGTATGTGGTGGCCTATGCCAGCCTTGCTTTGAATGCCACACAAAGATGTTGGTCCACTTTTGACCGGGAGTTATGGGCCATTGTGTGGGCAGTGAGGGAATTTAGACACTATCTTGGACTCTCCTCATTCACCATCATTACGGATCATCGGCCACTCTTAGCACTACTGCGCATGTCCATCGAGGATGACCCAACGGGCAGAAGGGCTAGATGGCTCTTGGAACTGGACCCGTTGAACTGGGTCATTGAGCACAAAAAGGGCAATCAGCATAAAAACGCTGATGCACTGTCCCGCCGTCCGGTGACACCAGACCTGAAGGACGTTGAGACAGTAGTCGAAGTAGTGCGGGACGTGAATGTGGTGAGTGCTAAACAATCAAATAATTACATTTCTTGTTCCACTGAGACAGCTGAGGTGGCTGAAGAAGGGACTGTGACTAACTCGTCCTTCAGTGCGGACAACATAATGAGCCTGTCTGAGTTATAGTGTGATGCAGCAGACATTGTTGCTATGCAGCAGAACGATCCATAAATTGACACAGTACGGCACTGGGTGGAACGATCACAAAGGCCTCCTAGGAGACAACTGGCAGGTACATCTCCGAGTTTACGGAAATATTGGACTGTGGTTAACTGTCTCTCTATAATAAATGGACTGTTGTGTCCTAGGTTTCCTGTCCCCTCACAGGTGACCCTGTTGCTCAAGTCGTGGTTCCTCCTGCTCTTAAACATGACATTCTTATACAGCTTCACAGGGCCCCAACCGTTGCTCATTTTTCTCCTGAGCGAGTGTGGGAATGGGCGAGGTGTTTTTGCTACTGGCCGTCTATTTTTAAGGACATCAAAACATGGTGCGAGCAGTGCACAGCGTGCCAGACTCGTCGTAGGCCTGTCCCTATTCATCAAGCACCCATGGGTGGGTCCCTTGCAATGCGGCCCTTTGAGAGAGTTGCTATGGACATTTTAGAACTGCCAATAACAACCAAAGGTAATCGGTATGTACTGGTAGTTGAGGATTATTTCACGAAGTTTGTTAATCTATATGCTTTGACTAATCAATCTGCGCAAACTGTCGCACATTGCCTGTTTGCGGACTACGTTTTAATACATGGTATTCCCGAAACTTTGCATTCAGATCAGGGCCGACAGTTCGAATTAGAGGTGGTCCTGACCCCATGTAAATTGCTCAACATAAAGAAAACGCGCACCACTCCCTACCACCCGGCCTCGGACGGTATGGTGGAGCGTTTTAACAGGACGTCAATTGATCAAATTGCTAAGATACTCTTGTCATGTGGGGGCGAATGGGATGATTATATCAAACAGGTAGCATTTGCGTACAACTCCTCAAATCATTCTAGTACCAAGTTCTCGCCATACTTCCTGGTCCATGGACGGGAACCAAGGATGCCCTCTGACTGTTTACTGGCCACCCGTACACTTGACTGTGATGTTGCAAAGTCTCATGCTGACTTCGTATCCACTTTGCTGGCAAAGCTACAAGACGCTTTCAGTAGTGCTAGAATGTACAGTGAAGTGGCGCATGATCGACAGAAGCTGTACCATAATTCAGACCTCAGACACCAGCCCTATACAGTCGGTGCCATGGTGTGGCTCCATAACCCTGTGGAGAGCCGCATGACGCTGGCACCCCACTGGAAAGGACCTTTTCAGATTGTGCAGGTTTTGGAGTCTGGTGGAGAGCCTGGACTGACGTACCGGATCGTTAGCCCTATAGATGAACGAGGACAGGTTGTGCATTACAATAGGTTGAGACCTTATACATTGCCTGTTCCCACACTATCTTCTACTGAGAGACTGTCGGTAGTTCCTGATTCTTTGCCTGATTCCCCTTCTAAGGAGCCTGAAATATTGGGGGGAGTGAAGTGCAGTTCACCTCAAAAGGATTTAGGAGAGGTACTTGAGGGGCCTGATAAGCTCATTCCTGTTATGAGTAGGGCTGGGAGAAGGTTGAAACCTCCTGGTTGCTTGAAAGATTTTATACTGTTCTGAGGTTCATTGTTGTATTGTACCTGTTCGTTGTTGTGAAAAAAATTTGAACAAAGTGAAAACTGTATAAGTGATAATTGTAATTTCATAGTGTCCAAATTGTTTTATGGTTGAACATGGGTTTGAGTATTATACATGTTGATATGTATTATTCCTGTTTCTGTTTTCTGTTCTATCCCTTGTTGTTTGGTAGATAAATGGGGACTTTTATTTTAGGGGGATGGGACATATGTAACAGATTCAAGTCTGAATAGAAGTTAAGGCTATAGGAATGTTGCGTTTATGTGTGTGTAACACATTCTGTCCTTTGGGACATGTGGGATTGATGCGGCAAAGATTAAAGAGTGGACGTGCTGCGATGATAGCTCAGTTCACAACGACAAAACACACAGATCACTTTGGTCTTGTCAATGGAACCATTTGCCAACTTTTTAAAAGTAAACTTTCCATTCAGAATCTTATTGGCATCCATTTCGGCGTCTCGCGCTCGCCATCCTCTCAAAACGTAGTGTTAAGGGGGTCGCACACCAGACGAGAAGCGCAGCGCCGCATCACGTCTAGGACAACTCGAGGTATCGCACACCGGATGCGCACTTTCTCAGTTTATGGCCAGCAATATTGTTATGTTTAAGGACATCATGGAATTAAGATAATATCTGTACTATTTTATGATTGTACTGTACAATTAAATACAATCGTTGCTAAGTCTGCAGTCTGAACACTTTACCTCAGAGCGCCCGTTAACTGAATGAATTGAGAATATCTCCTGAAAATCCGATAACATCAGCAGTTTTCATCCACGCAGCTGATTTCTGTAGATGATTGTAAAACTAAATGTATATTGCAGGACAGGGTGAAGTCAGTATATTGCCTACATTAACGGCGATTTGAGACAAATAAATGTAAATTTAATATAAAACTATGAAAATGCCGCTCTGTGGCGCGGCAGGATTTTGAACAAGGTCCTGAGCCGTAGCTGGGCACCGCGGACAGACGCCGAATGGCGCCGCCGGTGTGTGTACACTGATAGAGAATAATGTGTTCGAATTTTAAAGACGCGGCGCTGCGCTTCTCGTCCGGTGAGCGACCCCCTTTAGCCTACTACTCTTTGGCCGGCTCGCAAGCCCAAACAAGTGTGTGCGGCGTGCCTGTTGTTTTGTTTCCGGTCTAGCTAGATCCGGTGTGGTGTTGTAGTTTTTCTAACGTTACTAGTTGTTGCAACAGCATGTGAAAAAACTACAAAGTTTGCTAGGCCAAAAAGAACGTTAATATATATATATATATATATATATTAGGGGTGTAACGATTCATCAACTACATCAATGTATCGATTTATATTCCTACGATCCAACTACATCGATCTGTGCTCGGCAAGTTGGTCTTCCGGGCGACATATATCGATCTAACATCGTTTTAAAAGGTAATGAATCGATTGTATCGATACTAGGAAATAACGCATTGGATTTAAGCACGTCAGACTTTATATGGATGTTTTTTCTTAGCACTTTTAATGATAAAGGCGTTAAACGTTACACGTTAAAGCGTGCGCTGTATCACTTCACTAAAGTGCAAAAGACATACGAGAATGCAACGTCGTAAATTAGTAAGTTAAGAAATGAAAGTAAAATACCAATAAATTATGTTATTGGTATGTCATGTGTGTTGCTATTTATCAGGAGCAGTTTCCATGTTTCTTTACCAGTTTTGTGTATCACCATGGTAGCCTAATTGTTGTTTGTTTCCATAACAAAATGCCACTTACTGGTTATTTTGTATACTTTTATATGACTGGACTGTGGTGGCTCATACCAAGATTGTATTAACAAAAACTAGTTTGGGACTACTATTTAATAGCTTAACCTCGCAGTGCCTACTGTCTATCAGTATTTGTCATATTCTTACAATTTTTTTTGGTATGTTAAGTAAAGGGGGACAGAACTTGTGTGTCAACAATTTTTGTGTAAACAAATGTATTATAATAGGCCTATATAATTCCTAAAAAGGTGGGTCGTGGCTTGATGACCATGGGGAAATGTGGGTCCCATAGCCAAACTATTCAAAACATCATTCAATGTTGTGATAATCGTCGTAATTAATAATCGCAATTACAATTTCAAGGAAATAATCGACAATTATAATTTTTGTCATAATCGTTCAGTCCTACTTTATTCAAATAAAATGTGAATGCATTTGACATTAATTGTTGTTTACTTGTTTGTTTATATCCATAATTAATTGATACCTGATTCCCTTACAATAATTTTTAGCTAAAAAGTCACTGAATCGATTTCAAGTCACTGAATCATTTTGGATCGTATCGTTCTAAATTAACCAATATCGTCCTTGAATCGTATCGACAACCACGAATCGCGATACAAATCGAATTGTTGTTAAAACGAATCGTTACACCCCTAATATATATGCTAATTAATTACTTCTAATAAATGACCAATGTACAGTATAATATACAGCTCTATTTCACACTATACCATATATACTTAATTTATTACAAGAAACAGCCTAGCATGAATAAGAGCAGGGAGAGCAGCAAATAACCCCCCTTAGGGTAAACAGAACAGAACCAACAAAAATGTATTGCAGATATCATTAATTTCAATATTTTAATGTACAACATAATCAAGAATTTAGTCTGATTCAAATGTTTGTTTTTTTTTTGTTTTTTTTTAAGAAGTAAAGCTTTACTAAGAATAATTAAATGAATTTACAAATTGACATAAACAAAAGTCCAACAAAAGAAAATACAAAGTAGGTGAAAAGAGAACAAGAGTGTTGCAAAAAAAAAAAAAAAAAAAGAAACAAGGAAAACCAAAATAAGCAACTAACTAAAGGCAGAAGTGTCTTACTGAAAAAAAGAAAAAAGAAAAAAAAATCTGCATACTCTACCTAGAACAAACACTTGCAAACACTCCTTACCTGGTGTTACTAGACAGTGTTATGGTCTTCATGTTGCAGCATGTAAAGGGCCCCTAAAATGTTCCCAATTCAAACATAAAACAAGCATCAAGAAAGGTGCAAAGACCTTACAAAGTCAAAATAATAAGAAATAAAAACAAAGAAAAGAAAACAAACTGAAACGCTTTACAAAAGCCACAAGCAGAACAAAGAGAAGTATTTATTGTATAACAGCAATCTTGAGCTTTATAGACCTTGGTAAACTCAAGTCTCAGTGTGTGATTGGCTGATCACAAGACAGGCAGCAATTGGCTGGAGCAAATGCAAATGCATGAACCAATGGGGGGCCAGGCACCTGCAACAGAAAACACACAGAACGAAAACAAAACACATACGCCTAGACAGCGTAACACTGCTGATAATACTGAAGGAGCTCATATGAATACAGTGATAGGCGTCATATTCCTAGACGTGGATCAGCTGAGAGTCAGCTGATGCAAGCTTGACTAACGTGACCTGCCAGAACTAACGCTACGCTTGATTTCTGTCAGGGCCACTATCGTTAAATACGATTGACCATTAGCATATAGTTTGGATTGGTGGTATGGTTCCGTTCTGGGCAAGAAATCCCTGCGCATCCATGCAGCCCAGCATGGATAAGAGCAGGGAGAGCAGCAAATAACCCGCCAAAGCAAAACCACATGCCAATATCCCTCAAACACAAACTGACAGCGAAAATCTGGATGCCTTTTTTTTTTTTTTTTTTTAGGTAACCTGAGTGAGTTAAGGCAACAAGCATGTTGCCAATACCTGAAAGCTTGAGCAACAGCATGTTGCCAACAATACCGGAAAGTCTTAAGCAACAAGTATGTTGCCCTTACCCAGAAGACCTAAACAAGTATGTTGCCAATATCTGCAAAAGCCATAGCAACAAGCATATTCCCATGAATGACATGCCTTCTTAAAATGAAGAAGGTGAAGATTAAGTAATCAAAATGCATCAGGCGCTGCTTGTTTATGGTTTGTATCGCAGTCCAAGTTCCAGTTCCTTTTGAGTGATGAATGCTACTGCCACCTGCTGGTGTTGACAGTTACTCCTCTCATGTGGGAGCAGATGTGCATGCTTGTTGCTGTAGTCTTGTGGTAAACCTTCATCCATGCAAATTGTCGTTTAATAATCTCTTAAAATATGAAGATGGCTTCCCTTCTGGAATGGTGTTCCTTCTCTGATGCGTCAGTTGACCACTTGGGCAAGACTAGCCCCCTGCAACAGACAACTGCTGTGAGCTAGAGATGAGAGATGGAGATTTCCTCTTCAGTTACCCTCTTCATTTGGAAATACTTCACAATACTGAAGTAATGTCGGTGGCAACTTCCAGTTTTCTCAGACTTAAGCAAACACGTCATCAATAACCGCTGGATGGTAAAATGCAACAAGCGTGATGCTAATACCTAGATATATTTAGCGCGAATATGTAGAATTGCATAAATTCCAAATCACAAATTATATTTGTTGACGTAAACTGGGTACACTGTCACCTGTCAATGACGTCATATCTTTGTTATACTTGGTTGTCGTTTTACTCCTGTAAAAACCAAGAAACACCCCCAACATGACTGATGCTGATGGAATGGTTAATACATCCTGATGTTAGCGGCATATGTTGAGCACTATAGATCCAATCTTATGGGGGAAGCATCACCCTAAGCTGGAGCAAGCAAGGACATATTTGCAACAAGTGTGTTGCTGTAACCAATTTAACATTTGTATGGAATCTATTGGGGGAAGCTTACACCTAGCCTGACTACGTCAGACTTCCTACTTCCGCTCAATTTCATTTCGCTTCTGTATTCAGTCTGAGAAAGCGTAATAGCTTTCCGTTTTCCTCCGGCCTGAAAACAGCCGGCCAATCAACGAACAGAGGGCGGGTTGAGAGCCGTGACGTAGATGCTGATTGTACCGTGGATGCGTAGATTTACTTCACATAATCTGCAAAAGTCGTTCACAGCCATGTTCACTCCGGTATTTCGCTCGATGGTTTTGTTTTCGCATCATACATGTGTTTACAGTGGAAGTTAGATGCGGCTGAGCATGCGCATAACACACGCCATAACCAAACGTTATGTGATTGGCTTACGGGTAACCAATGATTTTAAACTTCCGACAAGCGCCCCCCCCCCGCGAGAAAGAAAACGCTTTTCAATTATGCCATGCCAGACTCTGTCTACGAAGCAAAGCAAAGTAGCAGAGTTTGGTATTACCAGGCTAGCTTACACCCCTAGCGGCAGCAAAATCTGATACAACAAGCATGTTTTATAATCGCAGAACTAGTACTAAAACTAATGTAGTCCGGTCAGGGAAACATGCACAAAATCTGAAATAACAAGCATGTTGCTGGGGAAGCATGCACCCTGCAGCAATAGCTCTGAGTTGGATGCAGTGCGCATCTAAGCAATGAAATAGTGTGCTTCCACATTTATGAACATAATTTCTGCTCCCATCAGCTGATTCCATCGCTGTGGAGGTGAAGATGACGACTCCCATGATTCCACATTCCTAGGATCATCAAACTATGATGCTGTTAGTGCTGAATAACAGACCTCTATGGTGAAACGTACAGTGTATTTAGCACAAGCATTTTACAGATAATCTAGTCAAGTCAAGTCACCTTCATTTATATAGCGCTTTTAACAATATAGATTGTTTCAAAGCAGCTTTACAGTGATAATAGGAATTTAAAGTGACAGAGATTGTTTTGGCTTTACAGCAGCTCCAGAATAAAGTTATTGTCCAGCTAAAGTTAGTTTTGATTGATTCACTTCCGTCGCAATGATCATTAGTTATTAACTTATGAACAAATTCCTCTCGCTAAATTCCCGATTTCACGATTCCTAGTGAGATGATGCGGTTTTGCCTGCCTGCCGAATCCGCCATTTAATTATCTCCCGAGAAATGCTATAGCTGCTGATAATAATGAAGGACCTTATATACGAATACAGTGATAGGCGTCGTATTCCTATAGGTAGACGTGGATCAGCTGAGAGTCAGCTGATGCGAGCTTGACTAACGTGACTTGCTAGAACTAACACTACGCTTGATTTCTTTAAATACACATTGTCGCACTGTTGACAAAAACAGCTAAAAACAGACCAAGCTGGAGACATTTGAAAAAGTAATTTGTTCACAAATCAAACTTCACTGTTCGAGCTGTATGTTTTTGATTCAATTAAAGGAACTGGCTCATAAGACTCATTTGTTCATGAATTGGATGGCGCTGGTCATGCTGTATATTTTTTATTTTTGCACTAAATAGAACCACCTCTTAAGAGTCATTTGATTGTAAATTGGACCACAATGGTGTGGTTGAATGTTTGTTTTTGCATGCAGCCTGTGAGAACAACTCAACAGAAAAAAAATTCTTGTGGCACGCACTGTATTTTTATTACATCACATTTAATACAGACAGCAAACCAACGTTAACAAGTAAAAAAAAATACTATTTGTTTTTCCGTGGCACTGAATATTCATCAGGGGGAGATCCACACCTCAAACGCAGGAAACACTGTATTTACCCAATCAAATACAATAATTGACCATCTAATTTGTGTATCCAAGCAGCACGAAAGGGACACTGAAAGTGTCTTGATGAAGATGAGACAACGTATTTTGCTCTCTTATTCCATTCCCTGTTCTTTCTCACAGAAAAGAGTGAGAACAGATCTCATATTTCTGAGTTCCCTCATCAGGCCAGCATATCAGAGGATTCAAATTACACACAAAGCCCTTTGAGCAGCAAGTCAAGCCCTCAGTCTCTCAGGAATAGCATCCTCCGGTACGTAGTCCTTGCCTCCAACCAAGTAATCTCACTGGAGGACACTGCGGTGACTCAGTCTGGTAATTGCTTTCTGCTTAACCGGGTCCACAGCTCTTGTAAAACAGAGCTTCATCTGCTGCAATGTAGGCACATGAAACAAGAGCCCAGAGAACTTTCCTCCAAACTAAAAACTCCTCCTCCCTGCCTCCTGAGACACCAGTGGGCATCTGAAGGACTGCCGATCGATATCTCTACTGAACGTGAGATCAATATTTCATTTTCAGGAGTTTTCTTTAATAAACAGAATCATTTGCGGGACGAAAATTGCATATGGCAGCACTATTACTCACATTAACACGCCACAAGGCCAGAACTCAGTCAGTTATTAGCCCTTGTGGAATAACAATACTTATTTGTCCTGTGAGTACATGGTTGAAATGCAACCCCACAAGCCATTAAAACTGGTTCTGAATTGTTCTTTTTACATTTCACAACCTTTAACTAAGTGCTTTTTGCAATTATTGACAATCTTGCATCATCAGTGTTTTTCCTGAGGTACCTTTATTATTTACATGTAGCTAGCTACCTCTCATATTAACCTTACATTTATTGTGTGTTAAAATGACAGACATACCCTTGTGCAGCCTCTCACTTTATTGAGAGGCTGCAGAAGAAATCTGGTGCATCCCCTACTGTTGCTCTCTCTCTCTATTTACTCAGTATTTACTCACCCTCATGTTGTTCCGAACCTGTATGCTAAAACAAAAGGAGAATTTTGAAGCAGCTCTTGTTTGACAGTTCATAGTGACGATGTCTGTCAAGATCTAAACAGGATAAAAGCACCATAAAAGTAGTCCATATGACTTGGTTTATTTGAGATTTATCACAAAAATACTTACTCTTTAGACTCTCTCCCATATCATACACCAGTGCTGGAGAAAAGTTACTTTTAGCATTAACTATAGTGCATAACTCCCGAAAAAAGTAACCAATTGAGTTGCTTAGTTACTTTTAATGGAAAGTAATGTCTAATGTTACTCATCTTTGCTGGGTTTGCTTGTTTGTTTTTTAATAACAAAAAATATATATTTTTGGGGGGCAAATGTTCCTTTCACACCAAAAGAGAAATAAGTCACAGGCTGAAGGAAATGCAAATTCATGCCTAAACTAGAGGGTGCAGCTCAAACAAACCTTTCAGTTGTGCTGCTATTCTGGATCGCAGAAGTATTGGACACAGAAGAAAGTACCTCACCAATAAAAATAAATAAAACTTAAACACAAATGTGACTAAAGTAACTTATCCGTATGGTTGAATTGGATCATCAAAAGTCGGCAGCAAAGACATTGGTTAATAAAGTGAGATTAGTGTACTTACGATTTCTCTCAACATGGGGACAGGAGAGCTTTCAGTCAATAAATGGGAAAACAAAGTAACTTGAGTTACTTATTTGAAAAAGCAACTCAGATGTTTTGTTGTAAATGTAAAAGTAATGTGTTACTTACTTGAGAAAAGTAATCTGATTACATAACTTATGTTACTTGTAATGCATTGCCCCAGTAACACAATGTTGTTGATAAACAAGAACATGCACGCACAAACAAATGTAGGCTATGTAAATAACATAACAAATAAACTATATCAAATGACCTATAGCCCAAAGGAGTGGAGAGCAAAAGTTCAAAGTACAAACAGTATAAATTTGATCAAGGAAAAAAGGTTTGAAAATGTAAGTCCACATCTCATTTCAAACCCGATCCGGAATGCAAAATTGTAGGTTTTATGCATTGCAAGTGTCAAATCAAATACTGGATGGTGACTATTTGATATTATGGCGATGTTTTATATTTAATGTGCAATTTGTATGCTTCATTTGAATGTTGTTTCATTTGAATTAGATTTCTGAGCTTTGATGCAAAATTCTCCTTATGTGTTTCTAATGCATGTAGATTAAGTCTAACTACCTTTTTGTAAAAGCTAAGAAATTCATCTGTGACATTTCGACTGTAACTTGCTTTTAATGAATCACTCAGAATTGTGAAGTTATTTGATTCTTTAATCTGTTTCCTGAATGATTCACTTCCTTTTATGCCTGTTTTTTTTTTTAACTGCACTTTTGGCATACATACTTTGGTTTTTTATTTTATTCTCTGACTGATGATATAAAGCTTTTTACTGCTTTGTTTATCATCTCGTCCCCTGGTGAATCCTGTTTATTGTCTTTGTTGTTCATCTTCTGAGTTCATAATTATGCTTTCAGCTACAGTGAATCACACTAGAGGTCACTAACCTGTAGAGGTGTCACGGTGTGACAAATGAGGGCGGAACTAAAGTTCGCCGCAATTGTGTCCCCTCCGGTACAATAATAAGGAAACACTACCCCCCCGTGTAAGTGTATATCTGTTGCCCTGCCAACCGGGATGAGGAAATTGACACCAGGTGTGAGCAATTAATTTGGAGCCATGACAAAGCCATGTGGGCATTGAGAAGGATATAAAAAGCCAGTGAAGAGAGACTGTGGTGTGGTTCTCTCCCGTGAGAAGTCGTTCTATTTGAGTGTTGCAGAGAGGAATTGCGGGGTGCAAAGGGAAGTGCTGCTGGAGGGGACTTGAGGAGTGTGGAAGAGTTGTGAAAACACACCGTTTGCCTGGAAGGGAGAGAGATAAGTAATCGACCATCGTATCTCGTACCTGCATGTTTCAACACTGAATTTGAGGTGGATTGGAGTGCTTTGATTGTGCTACCTAAACGTCACTGAGTGAATTATACTGATTCATGTTCGATCTCTTGCCCTCTTCCCCCGTGTTGGAACGGTGATGTGAATCCGTCTATGTTTGTGGAGGAAAACCCTGAAACATCTTTTCCCCAACATTGGAGCTCGTTGCTTGTGGCACGGAGACCCCTGGGTGAGTGCTGGCCTTATCTGCACTTATTGAAGTGGATTGCAGTGCTTAAATTGACGTTTCCCCCCTCACGTTGCATGTTTGGAGTGAAATTGACGTGTGTGTGTGGAAGATTTATTTTCTCTTGCCGTGCACTCCCCACGTGCCATGCTGGTCTACTGTCAGTAATTGGAGCTTAATAATTCGATCGGTCCCATCTGTTGAGGACTAGAAGGAATAGCATCTGTGAGTCAAACTAACCTCTCTGTTTTGAAGTAGTGATTCTGACTGTCTTAGAAGAAGCTCTGTCCAGCCTGTTGACTTAAGTTCGCTACTTGCATGTCAACCCACCTGTATGGTCAGAAGGTTTGCCCCCCTTGCAACACACGTGAGACTGCACACTCTATCTGCAATCGTGATTTTGTCTGTCTTAGCAGGAGCTCCGCTCAGCCTGTTGACTTTGAGTCTGCTGCAGCCCTAAGCCCACCTGTACGGTGTGAAGTTATCTGTCCCCGGCAACCCACGTGAGAACTGTATACTGCTGTTGAAGTTGATTCTGTCTGTCCTAGAGAAGCTCACCTCAGCCTGCGACTGGAGTCTGCTACAACCCCAAGTCCATTCTGCATGGTGCGAAGTCATCTGTCCCCTGCAACACATGTGAGAATTGTATACTGCTGTTGAAGTTGATTCTGTCTGTTCTAGAGAAGCTCCACTCAGCCCGCGACTTGAACCTGCTACAACCCCAAGTCCATCTGCATGGTGTGAAGTTATCTGTCCCCTGCAACACACGTGAGAACTGTATACTGCTGTTGAAGTTGATTCTGTCTGTCCTAGAGAAGTTCACCTCAGCCTGCGACTTGAGTCTGCTACAACCCCAAGTCCATCTGCATGGTGTGAAGTTATCTGTCCCCTGCAACACACGTGAGAACTGTATACTGCTGTTGAAGTTGATTCTGTCTGTCCTAGAGAAGTTCACCTCAGCCTGCGACTTGAGTCTGCTACAACCCCAAGTCCATTCTGCATGGTGTGAAGTCATCTGTCCCCTGCAACACACGTGAGAATTGTATACCGCTGTTGAAGTTGATTCTGTCTGTTCTAGAGAAGCTCCACTCAGCCTGTGACTTGAATCTGCTATAGCCCCCGGTCCATCTGCATGGTGTGAAGTTATCTGTCCCCTGCAACACACGTAAGAACTGTATACTGTGGTGAAGTTGATTTTGTCTGTCTTAGAGCAGCCCTGCTCAGCTGCGACTTTGAGTCTGTTACAATCCCAAGTCCATCTGCATGGTGCGAAGTTAGCGGTCCCCCGCAACACACGTGAGAGTGGTATATTGCTGTTGAAGTTGATTCTGTCTGTCCAGGAGAAGCTCCGCTCGGCCTGCACTTTGAGTCTGCTATAGCCCCCGGCCCATCTGCATGGTGTGGAGTCACCTGTCCCCGGCAACACACGTGAGGCCTATATACTGCTGTTGAAGCTGACTCTGTCTGTTCTAACTGTCTGCCCTAGAGAAGCTCCGTTCAGCCTGTTGACTCGAGTCTGCTGTAGCCCTAGAGTTCCAACTGTCTACTCACCTGTGGAAACTCACCTGTCTGTCGTCGGTCCCTGTGAACCCTGCATCAGTGTGGGAAGAGGAACAGCCCGACCGTCTACTCACCTGTGGAAACTCACCTGTCTGTCGTCGGTCCCTGTGAACCCTGCATCAGTGTGGGAAGAGGAACAGCCCGACCGTCTACTCACCTGTGGAAACTCACCTGTCTGTCGTCGGTCCCTGTGAACCCTGCATCAGTGTGGGAAGAGGAACAGCCCGACCGTCTGCTCACCTGTGGAAACTCACCTGTCTGTCGTAGGTCCCTGCGGACCCCGCATCAGTGCGGGAAGAGGAACAGCCCCGACCGCATACACACCCGTGGAAATCCATCGATCCATCTCAGGCCATTGCGAACCTTGTATCGGCGTGGGAGTGGGCCCCGGAGACTGCTGCATTGCCTCGATTCCGGGGGAGAAGAGGAAAGGAAGATTTTAGCTTAGGTTATTCAAATTACTTTTAACTTTAATAAAAAGAACTGTGATTCCCTTGAATTCTGTTTCCGTCTCGTCTCTGACACGCTCCTCAGGGTGGTCCTGGTTCAGGGGTGGGCGCAGTCCGGCTTGGCCCATCCCGACCTGTGACAGATTTGGCGTAGTCGGCAGGATACCACCTTGAGTTGAGCGATCAGAGTGAGATGGCTGAAGAAGAAGAGCCAGTAGTGCGGCAACCGGCAATGCCGATTTTTATGGGAGCCCCGTGGGCCCAGAAGTACGGAGGCCCTGGATCAGAAGTGAGTTTGTCATGTTGGAAAGCGCAGGTCGAGTACTTAGCCGGACTTCAAGGTCTGAGTGCCCCCCAGAAAGTACAGTTTGTTTTAAATTCCCTGGAAGGAGAAGCAAGAAGAGAGGTACAGGCAGCGCCGGAAGCAAATCGAACGACGGTCCAAGCAATCTTTGAATTTCTCACGGGGCAATATGGAGACACCACCCCGGTAGCTGTCCTGCGAACGCAGTTTTTCAATTGTAGACAAGGGCCTCGACAAAATGTCCGTGCATTCACACTACAGATGAGGGAACAGTTCTCCCGTTTGAAAGGAAGACAGGATCACGGTCTGGGTGATGAGGAAGTCCTGTTGAGAGATCAGTTTCTATTAGGATTACGAGAAGGCCCTGTGCGTCAGAGTCTGCGGGTCCAACTACGACGAGAACCCGACCTCACTTTTGAAGAGCTGCGTGGAGAAGCTTTAGCCCTTGAACGTGACCATGCTGCGAGCGTAGACCCTCCCAGTTGTCTGGCTACCAACGCCACTAGTGTTCCACCGCCCCCTGCTACATCGGATTGGAAACAGGCCCTTCGGGAGGAGCTGAAGAAGGACGTACGTGAGCAACTGTCCGAACTGTCTAAGTCCCTCGTGGCAGAACTTCGCCGGGAACATCCCCGTTCATTGCCTCCGCCACGGGAGCGGGCGTACTCCGATGGGGGCCATCTCCCAGAACGCCGTCCACTTCGGCCTTTGGGGCCTCGATTCCAGTGGGATGAACAGGGTCGTCCTCTCTGCAATAACTGTGGAGAACCGGGTCATTATTTCCGTCAGTGCTCCTCCAGACGGGCATCGCAGGGGGGTTTTTAGAGCGTCCGGCCACTGTGGGTCAAGTGGTCGGGACCCCCTTGTTAGACCCTCAGCTTCCCACACTCCCCAACGAACACCTGGTGGGCCGTTGCCCGGTTGTGGCGATTCAGGTCAACGGCCAGGAAGTACAATGCCTCCTGGACACCGGGTCGCAAGTAACCTTGTTTGCGGAGAGCCTGACTCATGAGTTATTTGGTGCCCAGGGTCGGTCGACGGCCGAAGCCCCCTGGTTGACCCTGCGTGGGGCAAATGGACTTGACATACCATACGTTGGATATTTGGTGATGGATCTGGAGATACACGGGGTTGTGGTACCCCAGAAGGGAGTAGTGGTGGTGCGAGATGGCTGTCTGGGGTCTCATCGGGCCCTACTGGGCATGAACGTGATCTCTGAGTGTTGGGAGGAACTGTTCCGGGGCAGACCAGTGCGAGCTGCCTCGTCATCGGATGGCCAGGAGTGGGATCGGGTGAGAGCCGACTGTCGCCGGGTTTGCCTGGCCGAGCAGCAGGGCGAACGGGAGAGTACTGGGAGAGTGGCCTGCCGTTATGCCTTGTCCGTTCCCGCTCGAAGTGAAGCCGTGGTCTGGGCCAGGGTGCCCTCTCGGCTTTATAGCCCCCAGGAGTGGGTTTTGGTGGAGCCCTACCCGGATGGCCCCAAGGTGGAAGTTGCTCGGGGGCTGGCGTCCGCAAGGAGAGGCCGAGTCTCAGTTAGAGTCCGAAACACAAATTCTTTCCCGATCCATCTATACCGCCACCAACGCCTGGCCCGAGTTACCTCGGTGAAGCCCCATCAAATTCGAGAACAGGGAGAAGTGGAATTCTGTCGAGTAAGTCCAACAGTGGTATAGGTGGCCCTGGCACAAACGGGTCGACACGTGGAAGAGGTTGGAGGAAGACTGCCGACACACCTGGAAGGAGAGTCGTTACGTGGAGAGGGATTGAAAGAGGACCAAGTCCAACAACTTCAATGTTTCTTGACGAAATGGCAACATTTGTTCTCTACCCACGACGAGGACTACGGCCGTACGGATGCAGTTAAGCACCAGATCCCGACCGGAGAGGCCACACCCAGCAGGGAGCGTTATCGACCCGTGCCTCCGACCCTGTATTCAGAGGTTCGCACCCTCCTGAGGGGGATGTTGGATAAGGGAATTATCCGGGAGAGCAGCAGTCCTTGGGCCGCGCCGATAGTACTGGTACGGAAGAAAAATGGTTCTTGGAGGTTCTGTGTGGACTACCGGCGGCTCAACCAGGTGACCAAAAGGGATGCTTTCCCATTGCCCCGAGTAGAGGATTCTCTCACCAGCCTTACCCAAGCAGCTTGGTATTCGACACTCGATCTGGCCAGCGGATACTGGCAAGTCCAGGTGGATGAGCGGGACAGGGAGAAGACTGCGTTCACTACCCCCTTTGGGTTATATGAGTGGGACCGGATGCCCTTTGGCCTCTGCAACGCCCCAGCCACCTTCCAACGGCTCATGCAGCGTTGCCTGGGCGGCCAACTAATGGAAACCACGCTTGTCTACCTCGACGACGTGATCGTCTATTCTCCGGATTTCGGGTCCCATCTCCAACACCTGGAACAGGTCTTCCTCTCCCTGGAGAAGTATGGGCTGAAACTCCAGCCGGGGAAATGTCAGCTTTTCCGAAAGGAGGTAAAATTCTTGGGCCACATTGTGAGTGCTGGAGGGATTTCTGTCGATCCGGAGAAGGTGGCGGCTGTGCAGGGGTGGGCCACCCCTAAGACGGTACGGCAGGTTAGATCCTTCCTGGGCTTCGTCGGATATTATAGGCGGTTCATTAAAGACTTCTCCAGAATCGCCAAGCCGATCAACCAGCTGCTGGGAGGTACGGGACGAGTTCGGGGTCGAGGGTCGCCGTCGATCCAGTGGGATCCGGCGTGTGAGGAGGCCTTTCAGAGGCTCAAACAGGAGTTATTACAGGCCCCGATTTTGGCTTATGCCGACTTCACACAACCTTTCATCCTGTACACAGATGCCAGTAACCTGGGGTTAGGAGCTGTTCTGGCTCAGAAGCAACAAGGAAAGGAGAGGGTAATCGCTTATGCGAGCCGAAGCCTGCACCCCACCGAGAGAAACGACGCCAATTACAGTTCCTTTAAACTCGAGCTGCTGGCAATGAAGTGGGCGGTGAGTGAAAAATTTAAAGATTACCTGTGGGGAGCCAGGGTGCAAGTGGTTACGGACAATAATCCGCTCGTACATCTGCAGACCGCCAAGCTGGGGGCGGTAGAACAGAGATGGGTGGCACAACTGGCGAACTTCGATTACCAGCTCCAGTACCGGCCAGGGAGGGAACACACCAACGCCGATGTCCTATCTAGGCTGCCAGAGGAAGGATCCTCGGGCCCGGTATTGGCTCAGGAAGCAGGACATGACGAAGGACTAATGGTGGGGATTGTGGAGGCACCCGGCCAGCCCTTGGAAGAACCCCCGGGTAGTTGGGGATGGGACCCGCAGCGCTGGAGGGTATGGCAGGGCGAGGACGAGGATCTGCTGGTGGTCCGGACTTGGCTGAGGCGGAAGGCATGGCCCGACGGTGCGGAATGCCGAGCTCAGACCCGGACAGTGCGAGGACTGTTGGGCCAGAGAGAGAGACTCTACTTGAAGGAAGGGGTGATCTGCAGGGCCCTTCAAGATCCCAAGAGGGGTGACAGGGTCTGTCAGGTGGTGGTCCCAGAGGGCCGCTGGCCAGCGTTGTTGGAAGCCTATCACACCAGGATGGGGCATCAAGGGCAGGAGAGGACGACGGCCTTACTACGGCGACACTTCTATTGGCCCGGGATGGAGGGCACGACGAGAGCCTATTTACAGAAGTGCCCACGCTGTATACTGTTTAAGACCAGGAAAGAGGTACGGGCTCCGCTGGTTCCAATTCAGGCTAAGGCACCCTTGCACATTGTCGCTATGGACTATCTGACCCTGGGTCGGCCGGTGGACCGGATCCAGTATATCCTTGTGGTTACGGACCTGTTCACGAAGTACGCTTGGGCCGTTCCGACCCTAGATCAGACTGCCATTACCACCGCCAACGCCCTGTGGAAGTACGTGATCCAGCCGTTCGGGTGTCCCGAAGTACTCCATTCTGATCAGGGGCCTAACTTTGAGTCCAGGGTGATCCACGAGCTGTGCCAGCTGTATGGAGGGAAGAAGACCCATACGACCCCTTATCACCCCCAAGGGAACGGGGGTTGTGAGAGATTTAACCAGACGCTGCTGAGCCTGCTGGGGACCCTGGAGGAGGACCAGCAGGGCCATTGGGCCGACAGACTTCCGGCATTAGTTCAGGCATACAACAATAGCGTACACAGTACTACGGGCTACGCCCCAACTTACCTGATGTTTGGAAGGCATGTGAGGCTTCCAACTGATTTGCTCTTGGGGACCATGGCGGCGGAAGAAGGGAGCAGTCTGACCGATTGGGTGACCAGGCACCACCAGCGCCTTCAGTCGGCTTATGAGCAGGTCTCGGATCAGATCAATCGGGCTGCAGCGAAGAACAAAAGGCTATACGACCGGACGGCTCGGGAAGCACCGCTACTACCAGGGGAGAGAGTATTGGTAAGGGACAACCGTCGCCAGGGGAAGGGCAAACTAAGCGACCGGTGGGAGTCACAGCCCTATGTAGTCCAGCGGCAACCACACCCAGACCAGCCGGTTTATGCCATCCGTCCCGAAGGGAGAGCCGGTCCAGAGCGGGTGTTGCATCGCAACCTGATTCGCCCCTGTCCGAACTATCCGACTCCTGCTGCCGAAAAGCCCCCCGGTGAAACAGCATGGATGCCCCAGTTGGTAGGATGGGCGGTGGTCCCGAGGGGACTAGGCATAGAGCCACGGCCCGAAGAGCCTATTTCTCCACCCAGGCGGCCCCAGCGGGAGAACCGAGGTCGGCCCCCAGCTAGATATGGAGAATGGGTGTCTGGCTCCCGTTCTCGGGACTAGAACGGTTTGGCGGGGGAGTATGTCACGGTGTGACAAATGAGGGCGGAACTAAAGTTCGCCGCAATTGTGTCCCCTCCGGTACAATAATAAGGAAACACTACCCCCCCGTGTAAGTGTATATCTGTTGCCCTGCCAACCGGGATGAGGAAATTGACACCAGGTGTGAGCAATTAATTTGGAGCCATGACAAAGCCATGTGGGCATTGAGAAGGATATAAAAAGCCAGTGAAGAGAGACTGTGGTGTGGTTCTCTCCCGTGAGAAGTCGTTCTATTTGAGTGTTGCAGAGAGGAATTGCGGGGTGCAAAGGGAAGTGCTGCTGGAGGGGACTTGAGGAGTGTGGAAGAGTTGTGAAAACACACCGTTTGCCTGGAAGGGAGAGAGATAAGTAATCGACCATCGTATCTCGTACCTGCATGTTTCAACACTGAATTTGAGGTGGATTGGAGTGCTTTGATTGTGCTACCTAAACGTCACTGAGTGAATTATACTGATTCATGTTCGATCTCTTGCCCTCTTCCCCCGTGTTGGAACGGTGATGTGAATCCGTCTATGTTTGTGGAGGAAAACCCTGAAACATCTTTTCCCCAACATTGGAGCTCGTTGCTTGTGGCACGGAGACCCCTGGGTGAGTGCTGGCCTTATCTGCACTTATTGAAGTGGATTGCAGTGCTTAAATTGACGTTTCCCCCCTCACGTTGCATGTTTGGAGTGAAATTGACGTGTGTGTGTGTGGAAGATTTATTTTCTCTTGCCGTGCACTCCCCACGTGCCATGCTGGTCTACTGTCAGTAATTGGAGCTTAATAATTCGATCGGTCCCATCTGTTGAGGACTAGAAGGAATAGCATCTGTGAGTCAAACTAACCTCTCTGTTTTGAAGTAGTGATTCTGACTGTCTTAGAAGAAGCTCTGTCCAGCCTGTTGACTTAAGTTCGCTACTTGCATGTCAACCCACCTGTATGGTCAGAAGGTTTGCCCCCCTTGCAACACACGTGAGACTGCACACTCTATCTGCAATCGTGATTTTGTCTGTCTTAGCAGGAGCTCCGCTCAGCCTGTTGACTTTGAGTCTGCTGCAGCCCTAAGCCCACCTGTACGGTGTGAAGTTATCTGTCCCCGGCAACCCACGTGAGAACTGTATACTGCTGTTGAAGTTGATTCTGTCTGTCCTAGAGAAGCTCACCTCAGCCTGCGACTGGAGTCTGCTACAACCCCAA
Organism: Rutilus rutilus; assembly: GCF_951802725.1. Lineage (NCBI taxonomy): Eukaryota > Metazoa > Chordata > Actinopteri > Cypriniformes > Leuciscidae > Rutilus > Rutilus rutilus. The sequence goes on from NC_140213.1 coordinate 34,069,601, forward strand.
GTCCATTCTGCATGGTGCGAAGTCATCTGTCCCCTGCAACACATGTGAGAATTGTATACTGCTGTTGAAGTTGATTCTGTCTGTTCTAGAGAAGCTCCACTCAGCCCGCGACTTGAACCTGCTACAACCCCAAGTCCATCTGCATGGTGTGAAGTTATCTGTCCCCTGCAACACACGTGAGAACTGTATACTGCTGTTGAAGTTGATTCTGTCTGTCCTAGAGAAGTTCACCTCAGCCTGCGACTTGAGTCTGCTACAACCCAAAGTCCATCTGCATGGTGTGAAGTTATCTGTCCCCTGCAACACACGTGAGAACTGTATACTGCTGTTGAAGTTGATTCTGTCTGTCCTAGAGAAGTTCACCTCAGCCTGCGACTTGAGTCTGCTACAACCCCAAGTCCATTCTGCATGGTGTGAAGTCATCTGTCCCCTGCAACACACGTGAGAATTGTATACCGCTGTTGAAGTTGATTCTGTCTGTTCTAGAGAAGCTCCACTCAGCCTGTGACTTGAATCTGCTATAGCCCCCGGTCCATCTGCATGGTGTGAAGTTATCTGTCCCCTGCAACACACGTAAGAACTGTATACTGTGGTGAAGTTGATTTTGTCTGTCTTAGAGCAGCCCTGCTCAGCTGCGACTTTGAGTCTGTTACAATCCCAAGTCCATCTGCATGGTGCGAAGTTAGCGGTCCCCCGCAACACACGTGAGAGTGGTATATTGCTGTTGAAGTTGATTCTGTCTGTCCAGGAGAAGCTCCGCTCGGCCTGCACTTTGAGTCTGCTATAGCCCCCGGCCCATCTGCATGGTGTGGAGTCACCTGTCCCCGGCAACACACGTGAGGCCTATATACTGCTGTTGAAGCTGACTCTGTCTGTTCTAACTGTCTGCCCTAGAGAAGCTCCGTTCAGCCTGTTGACTCGAGTCTGCTGTAGCCCTAGAGTTCCAACTGTCTACTCACCTGTGGAAACTCACCTGTCTGTCGTCGGTCCCTGTGAACCCTGCATCAGTGTGGGAAGAGGAACAGCCCGACCGTCTACTCACCTGTGGAAACTCACCTGTCTGTCGTCGGTCCCTGTGAACCCTGCATCAGTGTGGGAAGAGGAACAGCCCGACCGTCTACTCACCTGTGGAAACTCACCTGTCTGTCGTCGGTCCCTGTGAACCCTGCATCAGTGTGGGAAGAGGAACAGCCCGACCGTCTGCTCACCTGTGGAAACTCACCTGTCTGTCGTAGGTCCCTGCGGACCCCGCATCAGTGCGGGAAGAGGAACAGCCCCGACCGCATACACACCCGTGGAAATCCATCGATCCATCTCAGGCCATTGCGAACCTTGTATCGGCGTGGGAGTGGGCCCCGGAGACTGCTGCATTGCCTCGATTCCGGGGGAGAAGAGGAAAGGAAGATTTTAGCTTAGGTTATTCAAATTACTTTTAACTTTAATAAAAAGAACTGTGATTCCCTTGAATTCTGTTTCCGTCTCGTCTCTGACACGCTCCTCAGGGTGGTCCTGGTTCAGGGGTGGGCGCAGTCCGGCTTGGCCCATCCCGACCTGTGACAGAGGCATACTAACATGACTCCAAGATGGGACACTGAATTGACAGCTTTGCTATATATAGTCTTCAAAAACATGACATGTTTGATCCTCATATTCTAAAACTAGTGCCTCATTTTCATATATTTGCCAGAATCTTCTGCATACACTAAATAATTCATATGCATTGTAATATAATTAATATAATGCAACCATTCACCATTTGATATTTACAAAATGTGGTTTCTTCAGTGATAATCAGTGTGAATATTGGGTAAATTAACTTGATATTCTGTAGGGGCAACTGTGGCTAGTTGTCACACTTTTTACTCTAGTGAATATTGAAATATATTTGATAGTCAATATCTATAGACACAAACCTTTCTTGGCTACAAAGCTGATGAGCATAACATTTAATACTGTAACTTAATAAAAGTGAGTTAACTGAACACATATTGACCATTAGTGAGGCTTGCTGTCTATATGGAATAAATATTCATAAAAGAACCTGCTTATACAAAAGTACTTGGACTTGGACTTTTGACTCAAAACCTAGTTACTGAGATATAACTCTTGTATGACAACTTTCTATTGACAACCAGCCCCATATATACAATATAGTGATAGAGGTGTGATGAACACAGCTAAAAATAAAATAAAAAACCTGCATGAAGTAAGGTGAACTTGGAAGTTTGATCATTTAGGTCAAGAATGTCAATTAAAACCAATGCTAATGGAATTAGCCTCTCAATGGCATTCAGCTCCAAAATAATCCACATTCAATACCAATGTTGTTACCCAGAGCTTGTGCCTCTGAATTCACAGAGTTTGTGAATAATTTGCTTTGTTTTGTCTTAGATAATTAAGTTTGAGGACAGCCTCACCCTGCTGGCCAGTTTGATTTAGTTGAATGTGAAGTGCATTTAACTTTGCTTTAGCTTCACTTGAGAAGGCACATCACCAACCAGCTGTGAGCTCACATACCGAACCATATGCTGTTACATTGCACAAAAACTGTGAAGCTGATGTACTCTAATTTCTCTGAAAGGCCTGCAGGAAACTTCTGCTGTGTGCATACTCCTCTCTTTATTAAACCTTGTCTCAGCATTTGGCGTTTTGCTTTGCAAGCTCTATTAAAAATGTACTAAAATCTGAGACATCGTCTTTAATTTTTCAGCTCACAAACAGCTCATGCAGTCATTTGTGCATACTTAGAAAAACTGAGGTCTACTTAAGTTTTTTTACGTGTACAAAATGTATGACTGTATTATACAGTGCCTTGCAAAAGTATTTGTACCTCTTTTTTCACATTTTATGTTGCAGACTACTGCTAAACTGCTTTAAATTACTTTTTTTCACATCAATCTACGCTCCATACAGCATAATGACAAAGCAAAAAACAGATTTATGATAACTGTAAATGTATTTAAAAATAAAATACTGAAATAATTACATTGCATAAGCATTTGTACCCTTTTCTGGGACACTTGAAATTTAGCACAAGAGGATTCCAATTTCACTTGTAGATGTTACTACACTTCGAGCAGAGTTAACCTGTGCAAATTCAATTGAATGGGTGTGATTTGGAAAGACACACCTCTCAATAAAAGGTATAACAGCTGAAAATGCATATTAGAGCAAAAACCAAGCACTGAGGTCAAAATAACTGCCTGTAGAGCTCAGAAACAGGATTGTATCAAGACGCAGATCTGGGGAACACTACAAAAGAAAATCTGCCGTATTGAAGGTTCAGAAAAGCATGTAGCTTCAATAATTGCTTATGGAAGACGTTTGGAACAGCCAGGACTTTACCTAGCGCTAGCCTAACTGACCAAATGATGGTGAAGGTCCTTGGTAAGAGCAAGTGACCAAGAAGCTGATGGTCACTCTGGTTGAGCTCCATGCTCATCTCATATGGAGATGGGAGAAACTTACAGAAGGACAAACATCACTGCAACACTCCACTTATCTGGGCTTTATGGCAGTGTGGCCAGACTCAAGCCTTTCCTCAGTGAAGACACATGAAAACCCTCTCGGAATTTGCAAACGAGCACCTAAAGGATTCTGTCAGACTGTGGGAAACAAGATTCTCTGGTCTGAAGAACCTCAGTTCCAAGCATCAGAAACCAAGCACTGCTCGTCACCTGCACAATACCATCCCAACGTAAAATGTGGTGGGTAGATGGAAAGCTCAACGCAACAAAAAGGCCTAAATGAAAACCTAGTCCAGAGTATTCAGAACCACAGACTGGGCAGAAGGTTCACCTTCCAACAGGACAATGACCCTAAGCACACAGCTAAGACAATGGAAGAGTGGCTTATGGACTTGAGTGGCCCAGACAGAGTCTGAGCTTGAACCCAATCTAACATCTCTGGAGAAACCTGAAAATGTTTGTACACCGACGGTCCCCATCCAACTTGACAGAACTTGAGAGGATCTGGGGAGAAGAATGGCAGAAAATCACCAAATGCAGATGCGTAAAGCTTGTCGCATCATTCCTGAAAATATTCGAGGCTGTAAAGGTGCTTTAACTAAGCACTTAGTTAAGGGTAGTGTACTTATTTCAGTTGTTGCTTTTTAATACATTTGCAAAGTTGTCTTTGTTTGTTTTTTTTTTTTTTTTTTTTTTTTTTGTAGTGTAGATTGATGTGAAACAAATAATTTAAAGTAGTTTAACAAGGCAGCAACATAACAAAATGTGAAAAAATGAAGGATTACGAAAACTTTTGCAGGCACTGTATATGAAATCTTATGCTCACCAAGGCTGCACTTTTTTTTTGTTTTTTTTTTTATTATACAATAATATAACTACGGGACCCCTAAAGGGACAATATACAGACTTTCATGTGCGCACGGGATACGTTTCTCGTGAGCACGTGAAAGTCAGTATATTTAAATTTTTGCAAAGATCCCTTTAGGGGCTCCATATATAACTGTTTTCTATTTTAATATATTTAAAATGTACTTTATAACTGTGATGGCAAAGCCCAGATTTTCCATTTTCAGTGTCAAGTGATCATTCAGAAATCATTCTAATATGCAGATTTAGTGCTCAAGAAACATTTCTTATTATTTTCATTAATGTTGAACAGTCTGTACTGTAACTTGTGATCAATTTAATGTGTCATTTCTGAATAAAAGTATTAATTAAAAAAATACAGTTTTTTTTTAAACAGTAGTACATGTGTGTGTGTCCAAATAGTAGAATTTTATTTATTGATGATAATTCCCTGAAAATCTTTTTTTTTGTACTTTTTTTGTACTTTTTTTTTACACGCCTTGTATGTTGTAGCATGCAATAAATAAAATTCGTTCATTCGTAGCATGCGTTCAAATAAAAAAATGCTAATTTAGAGAAATTCAGTAAGAATGGTCCAAGTGCATGTCAAATATTTAAATTAAAATTTCCATATGTGTTTGACATTTGTTTGTATTTTCAAGTGCTGTACTGCATGCATCCTTAAGTGACTTTGTACAGTGATACCACTCTCTATGAAGCTGTGCTATTTTGGATATTTATAACTGTTGACACTTCATTGCATTTCCAAACGGTGCCTAGGGAACTCTTGACTGAATGCACTCAGCCGCAGAGCTATCTTAGCTTATACTCTCAAATTACTCATTGCAGGTCTGCGGTGCTAAACAGGTACTGCACCGAAAATAGTGTATTCCTATAGTATTATGCAAGGTCCTATTCATCTGTTTACCACATCAAATGTACAAATAACACTGCCAGATCCTACACTGTGCCTCTGAAACCTCCTTCTCTTTATGTAATTCAGTTTGTCATCATTTGTGTGAGTGGGTGAAAGTATGTTGGGCTTTAAAATAGATTTAGACATGTATTTTTCTCCATATATTTCTGCCTCTCACCCTGTCTGAAAACAGGTGAGACTCAGACATTTTGCCCCTGCTGTTTTTGTTCACTAAGCTTCAGATCTGTATAGAAAATGCATTTGCGTTTAACTGAACTTAGTAAATGTCTCAGGTCTCTTAATTTGCCAGCTGTTTAAAGAAAATGTATTATTATATTTAGTGCGACCATGGAACATTAGGTGGAAATTTTATCATTTTACATAACTATTTCAACTTTATATTTAACTGTTAGAATTACAAATATATACATGTGTTTGACAACAAAATTGGACCCCATTGACTTTCTTTATATGGACCAAACAAAAAACATTCAACTATGTTTTTGTGGCTTCAGAGGTTCTGTGTAAAAATGTGTGTATTAGTCCCTGCAGATCTGGAAATCTAAGAGGTTTTGATTGGCTTTAACTGATCTTAATTCATTTTGATTAGAATTTTGAATTTCAGTTGAGCTATATAATTATTGGAAATCATTTTTCCAACTCTCCCCATGTTGGAATACCAGAACTTCTTGATTTGATTTGTACAATCATTTCCTTTTATCCCAAAATGTATGTGAATTTATTGATTTAAAAAAAAAAAATCCTTCATCGGAAATAAAACAGTTTGGACTGTGGCTTTATATTGTTTTAGTCAGTTTCAGAAATGAAGGCAGAGGTCCTGATTACATAGTTGATGGTGTTTTTGATTAGATACATTTCAGTTTGTTTGTTTTTTCCTCAAACCATTTGTTACTATCTAAATATTTTTTCTTTGATTTAACAAGCATCAAATTACTTTTTTTGTGCTGTTTTGTAGAATATGTTGTTTAGATATTTTACTTCCCGATTGATACCAAATTGATGAATGAATGTAAGAGGGGTTGTATTTCTGAACATTCAATAGCATGGATGTAATCAGTGTTACTGTTTTCTGTCCATCTGAATGACATTATTGGTTCATTTGATATGGATGGTGTCCTAATTGGTTGGAACATAATTGGAGCATGTCCTAACTGGACTCGCTTTTTCCCTTGCAACAAAACTGAAATAATTGACATGGTCATGGTGGTTCCCTTTCTTGTGAAGATCCCTGTCTTTTTTTGCGTGTGTTTGAGTGTGTGCGTGAGTGTTACTTGCAGAATAAATGCTATTAATTCCTTGAATCTTCCCCTCAGGACGTCAGCTTAATCTTCAACACCGCTGTCGAGACAACAACCTGTGTTACTAATTTATTAAGGTCAGCTTCAATTACCCAGCCCAGAAGCAGGAGATATCTATCACAGGGGTCCAGCAATATGTTCCAAGGACAATTATTTTTTATGTGGCTGAGTCTAATCCATCTGCATAAGAGTCAATTGCAGAGTATGACAGATCTGTCCTTCAGCAAGTCTCGGTGTCTGCTGTCACCTTTGACATATTCTCCACTTGGCTTATTACGGGAGCCATAAAATGCTCATCAGGTTCTCCTCAGAGTCGGTGGCTGACCAGTGAGGGGCTGAAATCAGCTTCAGTGTCTCGCTTTTAATGTGTTTGTTCCCATATGAGCATCTTTATAAGGTAGAGACTCAAACTAGATTTCATCATAATACCCAGCTGCACACTAACAGCATATAATGGATTTTAGGTAACTAATGGCAAAGTGATGGAAAGTTTTGCATAAACACTTGAAATGAGTAATTTGCAACAGGGAGTTAATGGTGACTTAAAAACAGTATTTGGTATTTCACTGAAAAGTGGAGCATTGGCCAGGTTGGTGTATTCAAAGGATCATTTAAAAAGCTTCATTTAAAGTCAAAGTGAATAGAGTGGAGTCTGCAGTCGTGACGTCACAACCTGGAAGACTAATTCGCAAGTGGTTCCCTCTAAATTTTCCTATGGGTTTTTATAATGGGGCTTTACAATTTATGAGTGAACTAATCTCTGTGGTAAACATATCTTGACGATACTTGGACGTTTTGCTCTACAACGTTAATCACACGCACCCATATCATATGACTCAAGTCATATCAGTGATCTGATTCTGTATATTGTACATTATTCTTGATGCTCTATATTCATCTTTATTCTGCAAATGGGGTATATGCAATGGTATATGTTACATACTGAAAACTGCACATGATGATGCGTCCATAGGCATTGATATAAAGTCCAACACCACTGCCAGCACAATAAGAAATGCACCTTTGAATGTGCAATAGATGTTCATTTATTCATTTATAGCCATAATATACATTTAATTATATCTGATCAAAATGTTGACCTCTGCATATTGGCTGTTCTGAACAGTCGTGTTTCTTATCCAGTGGCGAATAACTTCACAATGCTGCAGAGTATTTCTGTCAGGCTCAGATTCCTGCTCTCGTGTGTCCTCGGGAGATTGGATAGATTTGATAGCTGCCTCCACCAGCCTTTGATCATAGGTTCTCTCTCTGAGTGGATGTTCCATGAGGGTCCTGCTCCATGGGGGATCCTAAGAAAGCTCAAGGATAGGGGGTCTTAAGAGGAATGAGTGTTTGTTACACCAGTCCAGGATTTTTTTTTATTCCCCCAAGGCTGGTGGAGGCAGTCATTCTAACCTTTATGCCTTAGTGTACTTAATGTACTGACTGATAAAACCAAAGAAACACTGTTCACATGCAGCTTTATGGACCTACTGTATCAGCGGGTCAGATCTACTGAGATAATGATAATGATTCTGAAATGAACAGCATCCTGTGGAAATGGTCGCGCACCCACTAATAAACATGAGATTTTCTCCATTCATGTTAACCAATAAAAAAATAAAAAAAAATAAAAAAAAAGATTTAGAATCAAAAACCACTCTGGGTGGTAGTCCTCACATCAGGTCCTGGTGGATCATAATACACAAAATTCTACCATTATATTTAACATTACAACATAACAACCTGAAAAAAAGGCTTGTGCTTTTTTGTACAGTGATAAATTATATTTTAAGTAATTAAATCATCTGGTATATCAGTGAGAGAGCAACTCATGACAAGACTCATGGAAACAATATCTGCTTTTGTTTGTATTTGCAGTCTGTGTGTTTCTCTTCTCGAGACACTAATAACTTTTGTGTAATGAATTAATCAATGCACCACTGAATGGAGATAAAGATACTACTCTTGAAAAACTAAACTCTGGTTAACGAATTAGTAGTAATTGTGCTTAGTCCAATGTTGTAGTTCACTAGTAACTAATCAATAACTACTATTTATTTTCACAAACTAGACCAGGCTGAAACTACTACATACAGGTTCATAATTGACATGAATAATGCATAATGTAAAATTAATTCTAAAGTGAAGGTAATGGCAACCCACTAGTAACGACTCTGGTGTTACCAAATCCTTCAGAAGGAATTAGTGTTTTAAAGTAAAAAACATGAAAAACTCTAGTAATGACTGAAATCATTGTAAGCTTTTGAGGTTTTTGTAGGGTTTTGGATAGTAATGACTCAAGTGTTACTAAATCCTTCAGAAGAAAGTATAACTATTTGGATCAGTATTCTAAAGTAAAAAGCATGATAACTACCTAGTAATGACTGAAGTAATTGCAAGCATTTGATGTTCTTGTAAGGTTTTGGATAGTAATTTCTTCTGACGGTAACACTTCAGTCATTACTAGTGTGTTACCTTGATCTTCACTTTAGAATCCTGATCCATTGGTTTTACATCACAAACCTACTAACTATAACCCTATTAGTTCAATGCATTTTTATAACCCTGATATATTAAAATTATAACCCTATTGTGGAACAGCTCAGTTTAAATTTGAAATAAATATTTCAAATATAACTTGAAATAATATAATAATATAAACATTATCCAAAATAAAATAAAAATAAAATGTTTCCAATGCAACATTTATCGGTTTCACTTTATTTTGACGGTCCCTTAACACTAGTAGACTAGTAGGGTTAGGGTTAGAATAATTTGACATGTACTTGCAAAGTTATTTATAGTCAGTAGAATGTCTGTTGGAGGACCATCAATATAAGAGTTAGCAGATATTAAGCAGACTCTAATGAGTGTTAGTTGACACATTGGTGCAAGTTTACTTATAGTCAACAGAATATTCAAAAGGGACCGTCAAAAAGTGTTACCCATTTATCATCTTAACTTGATTTAAAAATAAAATAAAAATAAAAATAATATTTCATGTTTTATGCATGTATATCCAGGGGTGCATATACATTTTTCGGTCTGGTTCTCAAGGGAGCGCTTGGAGATGCTGCTTGGTACTCACACTTTACACAGCACACTTATCCTTAAAGCTGCCTAAATGTAAAATAACACTATTTGTTCACTGTAGTGTTTGTTAAAGCTGTATTTTTAAAGCTGTACAGCGCACAAGTCCCAATTTCTGCCTCTTCTTCCACGTTTAAAATAGTTTGAATGTGTAAATTGGCAAAAAAAAAAAAAAAAAAAAAAGTCCAAATGATAAACTTTCACTCTATGATGGTTAAACTTGACAGGTAAACTACGAATCACATGCATGTCGAACCGTGGGGTCTGGTCCGTATGGATCACGGATCAATTGCAATCTGTTGCACCCCTAATGAACAAACTTTTCGTCATGGCTGCTATCTTACCAGAGATGGAGAAAAATCCTACTCAATAAGTAAATGTGTCCTTGTCCCGGAAAGTGGCAAAAAATGTTGGTACTCAAAAAGCGTTTCTCTCCACATTTTCTGCTGCGCATCATTTATTTTTACCACGCATGCGCACCTGCGTAACCAGTTATGTGCACCCCTGCTTATATAACATTTTATATTGCGTTATCACGTATCTGCACAGTGAATTTAGCTTTACCGTGAAGTTAATGTAGCTATTAGCTTTGCTAATCTTCTCAAACAGCCTGCAGAATGGCTGATTAGAATTGTCCCCAAAGATCTGATGTATTGACCTAATTAGCGAATGGAATTGGGGTGATTATTTTGCACGTAAAATGTTGTTCATGATAAACAAAGATTATGATGATAGCTGTAAAGATTTCCACAGTTTAAATGTTGGTAATTACCCTGTTCCAATCCACCTCAGCTGGGCTGTGCGGAAAGTGCGGTTAGCATAATAAATGGGGATTATCAACGTCTTCTGTAGTTACTCTGCGTACTGTTTCATGGCACTTATTTTTACTCCATTTGATTAGCAATGATTAAGAAACGTATTTGAGCTTGAGTTATTTTTGTTTTCTTCCTGTTCTCCTCCAACTGTCCTGTGAAATGTGTGACTTGCATTAATGCTGGTGATCTCTATGAATTAAATATTCCCTCAAGGTTCCCATAAAGACATGAAGCGATGAAGTTGAAAGTAAACCAATCATATAAAGAACAGCATTTACAGTATATTAGAAGCAGGGAAGCTTCACAAAAAAGATACATGTCTTACAGATGTTTTAATGGCATGCATCCACAAGCTTATCGCTCACTCAATGTTTCATGACATTAAAATGTTGCATATTTGATATGCCGCACGCCCGGTCACAGCATTCTACAGCGTTTTGATCTTGGAGGCCATCAGTCTGACATTACCCAGTAGAGCTTCTACAAGTGCTGCCTCATTCTGCTTGTGTCTGACTCTGACTTGAATAAATGCAATGGATATCATTGCGTAATGGCGATGCATCACTATAGATCTTTAGGAGAAGACTACTCTGGGTCATCATCTTGTTTGCAGTGGTTTCCTGTGGTTAAGTAGTTCCTCCGGTAAATTATTCATGGCTAAAAGGACTAGATCCCTGCAGGCAGAATCACTGAGCCAAAACAGTGTGTAGTATCATGTTTTTTTCTTTCAATTTATATGACATATCATATTGTGCATGATAAAATATACTGTATCAGTTTGTTTGGGAAACATACTGCGAACGCTGATGAACGCTTTTTTGAATTCAAAAACCGAAACATGAAACGAATCCATGGCACCCTTGATTTTTATTTTTAGCTTTTAAATCTACTTGATATTATCATGTAACTATCCGAGACCGTGCTTGTTCCATTTTCCAAAATAAATATCTGAGACAGAAGCCTGTGTGACAGTGTCAGGGGATCATCTTCTCTCGAACCCTGATGACTCACACATGTAGAAAGAGACAGAGAGAGAGAGAGAGAGCTGTTCAAAGCTACAATCTCCCCCAACAACAAACAAGAGTTTCGTATGTTCAGAAGAATTCCATTCCTTCTAAAAATGCTACAGGGAATAACTAATGCATTCTCTGGATCTGAATGAGTGGGCGACCATAACTAACTATAAAAAGTCAGCTTTGTAGCTATTCATATTTTGATATGCTGAGAGACGTGCGGTGCCTGCTGTAGCAAGGCTGTCATAAGTCACTGTCTGCCTCCTATTTAGCACATGCATCTGTTGCATTAACCCTCAGATTATTTGATATTTTTGTGCATGCTAATTTCGCTAGCACGTACCGGAACAGACACTCCCCTGGTCTCCAGATTTCTGGTTAATCAGCCCAGATGGTGATTCTGACCATGGTCATTTAATCGTTATGTTTACGAGTCTGCTCATGAGGAAAACAGTAGCACGCCCCTGAGATGGAGAGCAGGGCCCAGCAGTGGTTATTCTTGGAGAGCAAGAGACACTCATTAGGTGGGTAGGAATATGAGTGGCACAGCGAGTATGACACTGAGCCCCAAGTCCAAACCTTCCTCCACCAATTAGGGATCTGCCGGTGTGAGTGAGTGAGTGAGTGAGGAAATGTACAAGAAAATGCCCTGAATTTTAAGAGTGTGTGTGTGCGTTTTTGTGCCAACATAAATTAATTTCTGCTCTGTAATTGTGTTTCAGACAGATTGCGTTAGACGGGTGAGACTTATGAGAACTTGTCTAGGTCACATTTTGCGGGAAAAAAAGGTTAGGTCCATTAAGATTTTAGGTACATTAAGATTTTTTTAAAGTGAGACATTATTTTTATGACCGTTAAGCACATTTTCTCCACCCAAATTCTCATTACTGTAAGGAAGTTATAACTCATGTTATTCTCTATGGTAATTCTCATTAGGTGAGAGGTATTTTTCTAAAGTAATTAATAAATACCGTATAATTCAAATATCACAGTTTTTTCTTTAAATTAAACAGAGGTATTAATATTATTATTATTACTGTAAGTCGAAAAATGCATAAAAAGTTTAGAATTAATGAGATCCTTCTCAATTTAAATGTCTTTTTTTTTTTTTTTTTTGAGTTTGTACGATTTTTTATGTTTTTGAAAGAAGTAATTTATGTGATCAAAAATAGAGAAAAAAAAAATATTGCAAAATATTACAATATTAAATTTTTCTATTTTAATACATTTAATTTATTCCTGTGATAGCAAAGCTCCCAGTCTAATATGCTGATTTGGTGCTCAAGAAACATTTCTTATTATTGAAACAGTTATGCTGCTTGATGTTTATGCAGAAACCATAATACACTTTTTGTTTAGGATTATATGATGAATATAGTATAATTATTTATAAGTCTTTACTGTCCCTTTATACATGTATATATATATATATATATATATACACTGTAAAAAATCCAACTTACATTTTGTATGACAAATTCAGTTTTTAAAGTTTATTCAACTATTTAACATGAAAAAAGTTGAGAAAAGTTGAGATAACTCAAAAATGTCCTGCAGCTGGTTGCCTTAAACTTTTAAGTTTTCTCAACTTTTTTTTTTTTACAGTGTACAGTATATATATATATATATATATATATATATATATATATATATATAGTAATTCATATTTTAACTCAAAATCAAAAATCAAAAGATATATATTTATATATATATATATATATATATATATATATATATATATATAAACAAGTCTAATTTTCTTTAAGCACATGTATAACTTCTTTTGATTTTGAGTTAAAATATGATTCAGACACATGCTCTCACAGTTTTGCTCTGCTATTAATTATTGCCTTGAATATGGTATGGGATGAGACCATAGACAGTTAAAATATAAAGATAGCTGTGCACAGTCATTCCTGTCTGTGATGATGGACATTCACACAGCACCCTAAATGAAAATGTCCACCTGTGATCAAAGATACAGTATATGAATGGTCATATCTACTGTACTGCCCTTGAGCTTAAAAAAGGCTGAGTCGGATATGTCCTTGACAGATTTAGTGAATATTCCCCAGATTGGGTGGTCCACTGACAGAATCCCCTTTATTAAAAGAGTTTATTTAAAGAGGTGGCTTTTCTTTCCCAATGTCCTTTCGCTCGCATCGGCTGCTGTCAGAACTTCTTTAAGACTCTTTGATCAGCAGGCTTCTGTGCTCCGACCAGAGAGCAGCAGCCTTAAATTATTCACCAGAAATTCGGGCCCTGCCTTTTAATGGGCAAATATTGAGGCAGCGGATAGGTAGAGAGGATTCTGGGAGGCTCGGAGGAAAGCAGAGAGAGAGAGAGAGAAAGAGAGAAAGAGAGAGAGAGGGAGAGGGAGCAATATTAACTGAAAGAAATGCTGTTTCATGGCTTTTCATTCTGCGCTGTCTTCCCTCTAGTGAACTGTAGGGAAGCACACATGAGTTACTCTTTATTTCGGATGTAACTCATCCTGTCAACATTGGCATGGGCCAAACCAGCTCATGAGTACATTTAACCCTCTGCACCATGATGCGATAAAAATATGCCGACGGCCAGTAGAGATTTTGCTTTAGTGTCCTTAATGTGGTATTTGTAGATACATTTGTGGCCATGTAACAGTTTATGTTATGGTCAGAGAAGAAACTTTGGGAAATGTGAAAATAGTCCCAAACTTTGTAAAGCCTTCCATAGAGAACTGACCGTACATTGTAAAGAAAATAAATTTTGCATTTTGCATTTTTACAGAAAATAAACATCAACAAAAACTGGCAGGTGTGGTTGCCAGAATAATTCCGTAAAAAAAAAAAAACAGTAAAAACGTAAATAGAACAAACTGTACATTTTACAATATAAAACAGCAATTTACACACACACACACAACATTTTAAATGGGTACATCCAAAACCCCTTTGTGCTGAATTAACAAGACCTTCTGTTCTGTGCGTTAAATATATACTGATATCAGCCATAAAAACAGGTGGTAAAGAGAAAATGACATAATAAATCAAAGTTCATCGCAACTGATGTATAGAAGGTGCACACAATGTCATACACATAACACAAATACAAAATACCACAATGGGAACACACACACGATACTGAAATAATGCAATAAATGTTCATTTAGCAGCATAAGATGAAATCTAAAACCCTAATGCACATAGCCTAACTGATAGCAAAAAGAAGAAACACAATTATTTAAATCAAAAACCATCAAATTTAAAGTGTCATACATTTTCAATGTAAAGATGATTTGTTATTTTTTACTTCCAAAAACAGTACTTTACTGTAAAATTACATTAAATGTAAGGATAGATCTATTACAGTTTTTCCCGTTTACTGTATAGTAAGATAACTTACTTTTAACCAATTCACTGGTTTTTACATAGCAATTTTACAGTCTATTTCAGTTAAAATTACAATAATTTTTACTGTGTACTTTCCAGAAATATGAGTAACGTTTAAAAAAAAAAAAATCTGGCTGACTTAAATTCCAAAGTGATTTAATGCTATTAACGGCAAGCGTGCAAAACATGAGCAAAAAGCATTCATTTGAATTTGTGCCGAATGAGCTGAAGTTTATAATAATATGTTGTTTATATTGAATGCCACTATAATTTATGTTTGATTTATGCTTATATTGTTTTCATTACTATTCTGTTCTGATTGAATAGAAGAAGTTGTTTTACATTTACAGTTTATAATGTTTGTACACGTTTTGTTTTATTTACCGGTATAATCGGTAATCGTATAATCTCAACAATGCAGTTTCAGGTGTTACTTAATATAAAGCTTTTCATGCTCTGGGGATGAACTTTAAAGTCGCAAATGAAGAAAATAATCAAAACAGTGGAAATAAATTGACCTAACGGGTTCTTAAAAGTGGGAATGAAGTGTTTAACTAGTATTTATTATGACAATAATTAAAATGGGAAAGACAGAATGTTTATTTTGGGTAGAACTATTCCTTTAAAATATCTCATAGTGCGATATAAGATTCTGACCCTATTGGGCATGTCTGCACATTTCTGCAGATAGTACATTTGATCTTCTTCAAAACCTTGCATCTCTGCCTACTTCCTACATAGTCAGCTGCCTTCTAAGGCAACATTTTAACAGTTATGAAACCTCTTATGTGACTGATTTGGAGCTCAAGAGATGTGATACTTTAATAAGCATAAATATGGCACACACAAAAACATAACAAAACAGTCTGTTTTTAAACATTAATTATTTAATTTTTATGATTTATTTTTATCAATACTTTAAAACAGAATTATGAGCACACTTACAATCAACATTTCTCTTTCTTCATCTGCCACCTTAGATATTTTTTTCCCCCACTTGCTTGTCACTGTGCATTATAAAAATTGCCTTCTACTTGTGTGTCTGCCTTAGAATTTGGCCAAAACAAGGTGTCTCAGGATGCAGCATAATTAAGTTGCCTACCTTCATGTGGAGAGACGAGCCTGTGATGCCTTAAAACGCTGCATGCGTAAGCAGCTCACTAGGTTTTAGAACAAAGCAGTTGTGTTTTGTGCCTGTTTCTCTGTATGTGTGCAGAATTACATATGTGTGAGATGAAACGACTCCAGGCTAGAGACTGTGGAAATTCGTGTTTAATCCCCCCCGAGTTGCAAATATTGTGTCAAATAATATTAATCTCGAGGTCCAGTTGCTCACCATGTAGTTGAAACTGCAGGCAGCCGGTCTTTGATGAGTCTATCGGTGGTTTAGTGTTTCTGTAACATCACAGACGGGCGAAGAGAAACCCGGTGCATATCCACCGATCTCCTGGAGACCTGCATTATTCAGTTCTGAAGTCTTCAAAGAACTTAAAGCCTGTCCACAAATCCACGAAGCAAGCAGTTCAGTACCTCGAAAAATCCTTCAAAACTGCATAAGGAACTCCTGGGATTTATTCAAGATGAGACAAAAAAAAAAAATTCCCAACAACATTGTTCTAAATATAATTATGCAACAAACTGTTCGATTTTTCTCTGCCACACAACGCGCCAGCAAAACGTTCCCTGCTACTGCATGGGGTGTTTGCTTTAAGTTGACAGCATTTTTGAAAATAATTAGTTTGAAATTCTTTTGAGCAAGATAACAGGCCATCTGAATTAAAACGGAGAGGTCTGTAATTCATATTCCACTTGAAGCTGGAGGTGTCCTCACGGTTTTGCTCTGCTATTAATCACTGCTTTGCATTTAATGTGAGACGGGGCCATAGACAGGTAAAATACTAATTAGATTGTTGAACACAGTCAGTCCTGTCATGGTCATGGACATTCACAAAGCATCCATACTAAAAAATGGCCTGCTGTGTTCATACCCTTGCCCTTGAAGCACCAAACAGAGTACAAGGTAGAAAACAGAATAGAATAGAATAGAATAGAATAGAATAGAATAGAATAGAATAGAATAGAATAGAATAGAATAGAATAGAATAGAATAGAATAGAGAATAGAATAGAATAGAATAGAATAGGATAGAATATAGAATATAATATAATATAATATAGAATAGAATAGAATAGAATATATAATAGAACATAATAGAATAGAATAGAATAGAATAGAATATAATAGAATATAGAATATAGAATATAGAATAGAATAGAACACAACACAACACAACACAACACAACACAACACAACACAACACAATCTATATTACCATGACTTTCACATGATGTCACAAAATGTTTCATGAGCATCGAATCAGCAGATTAGAATGATTTCTGAAGGATCATGTGACACTGAAGGCTGGAGTATAAATCCAGCATTAACATGATAGGAATAAATGAAAATTTAAAATATATATATATAAAAAAGAAATCAGTGCTTTTAAACTGTTTTTACTGTATTTTTGATCAAAAAAATCAAATGTATGCAGCCTTGGTGAGTATAAGAGACTTCTTTCAAAAACAAACAAACGAAAAACATTTATTCCAAACTTATTTTGTAAAGTTATTCAGTTTTGTGTACAAAGCTAATTTCAACGCTAAGATCATGAGTAACATACTTAAAACATAGTCAAGTGTGTCTCTGCGCTACATACCAGGCTGTCATTTCCAACATTATTATGAAAAGGATTTTCTTTGGACCAGAGTGAACCATGCAGCATCCATTCTGCTGTGTAAGGAAATGGAGTTTGCACAGTCATAATTTACAAGATACTTCTAAATGCTTATTAATGATCTTGTAAATGGACACGCCAGCAAAACAGCAGTGATAGATTCTCAGCAAGACCAAACAACCATAGATTTAGCAAATGTTTGAGTTTGTCTTCACATAAATCCCACAAAATGGACTGCGTGGAGTAACGTTGCAATTGTACTAATCCATAGAACTGTGTCCTTTCTTTCAAATGTCTCACTGAGCATGTTGCACTAATCTGTCAACATTTTAATTGAGCTGCTTTTCTTCAAGATGTTGCATGGTGACCTTAAAGGAATATTTCACCCAAAAATGAAATTACTGTCATTGTTTACTCCCCCTCATGCTGTTCCAAAAATGCAATTACTTTCTCTTCCATACTTTTGAGCTCCAAATGCACCTTAAAATGTCATACAAGTAGTTTGTACAATTCATGCACTATTTTGTATGGATGCTTGTTGGGCCATGAAACGATTAAGTGTGATTAATCGCATCCAAAATAAATGTGTATAATTAATAATTTTAATTATTTTGTATATTTAAATACGCATATATATATATATATATATATATATATATATATATATATATATATATATATATATATATACAAATTCTTAAATATATACATGCATGTGTGTGTATTTATATATACAAAATAATAAAAAAGGTAATTGTGACTTTTTATCTCACAATTCTGACTTTTTTCTCAGACTTAAGATATAAATGTGCAATTGCAAGACATAAACTCTCAGTTGAAAGAAAAACAACTTGCAATTGCAATAAAGTCTGAGAAAAAAGTCTGAACTGTGTGATATAAACTCACAATTCATAATTCTCTGAAAAAAAAAAAAAAAGATATTTGCAAGATGCAAACTCACAATTGAGAGAAAAAAAGTCAATGTCTTTTTTTTTTTATGTTCATCACACATCCTTTCAGGTTTGGAACAACATAATTTTGCGTAAATAATAGCAGAATTCTCATTTTGTGGGTCGACTATTCCTTGAAATGCTAAAGAGGCTGTTGTAGTGTTTAAGGAATCAAAGAATCAGTGCAAGGCCTCAGTTACCTTTTAACAAGGAAATATTCAACCTCCTGCTAGTCAGCTTCCTGTCAGCTTAATTTTATGTGCATAGACCTTTTGTAGTGATACTGTCAGGGTTTTTGCTTTCATAGTGTCAAGCACATGCCACAGGCCAAGCAATGTAGGAGAAAGCCTGCAGTTATTCTGACAAGCCTAAACTCCCTTTGGGCACAAGTTAGAGATAACCTTGAAAGCAGACTGTCAAAAGACATCCTGGCGTATGACCTATTAAAAAAACATCTGCCTGCATTATTTTCCCAAACAGGAAAAAACAACACAGCTGAATATTATCAATGCAATATGTGACACCTTGGTGTGCTCAGGTGGAGATAACTGCAGTCGTGAATGTGTCACTGGCCTCAGTGTGGAGGAAAAAATGACACAAGTAATGTAAATGAAGGACACACACGTGTATGTGCACACACAGCCCAGAAGGCATGCGACTTGGATGGCATCGCGCTGTGAAAGGGCTTGTTAAGGGCTAACACAAAAGTAGATTCAATAAGGGAGCTCAGCTCCTTAATACACAGAGCAAGATACAAGATACACAGGCTGTGTAGGGAGGATAAGGAAAATGGCGGGAAGATGACAGAGGGGTGAATGAAATGACCACAGGGAGGAGAGAGAGAGAGAGAGAGAGAGAGAGAGAGAGAGAGAGAGAGTTGGGACTAATCATGAGGATGGCAAATGGACACGGTATATGTTATATTTTAACATTACAACTATGTTATATACGTCAGTTTTATGTTTTCAGCATTACTGCAGTCTTCAGTGTCACATGATCCTTCAGAAATCATTTTAATATGCTGATTTGCTGCTCAAGTAACATTTTATGTTATTATTATCAATGTTGAAAACAGATGAAAACAAGTGCTGCTTAAAGGGATACTTCACCTCTGGGAAGATGAATGTGTATTTAAAATAGGTCATTTATGTAGAAGAAATGTGAAGAAATTTTTTAATTTGGAGCTTTCTAGACTGAGAAAAGCCAGAAAATGTATTTTTGGCTTATGTGGATGAAAGACAACAACTCCCAGAATGCACTTGCTTCGCTGCCCTAGGAGGCCACGCCTACCGGTAAGACAGCGCAGTTGAAAACAAGGTTAGGCTACCAGTGAGTCTCCGTGACGAGTCTGCCTGGGATTTCGGGATCGCCCAAAATGTCCGGGATTCGGCTTTTGCGTTCTACAGTCGCCATTCATTATGTTTTACTGTGGTGAGCAGGACGAGGCTGACGGCCGCGGGAGAACGGCGCGAGGCCGGTGGCGTCATTACTGAGACGTGCCGGGTCTCGCATCTCTCACGGAGGAGCGGGAATTTTCTTAGCAATGTTAAAACGCACATCAACCGATCACTTGTTTAGCGTTCATGTAAACACTACATTCAGATTCACCGATCGGAATGAATTCAGTTAGATTGAAACATGAGGTGTGCATGTAAACAATGAATGGCGACCGCAGAAAGCAAAAGCCGAATCCCGGACATTTTGAACGATCCTCGCCCGCCAGACATGTCCGGGAAAAGGAGGATGGTTACCCATACTTACTCAGCTTTCTCCTACTATTCAGCTTTCTCCACAGAACAAGAGCCTGCTAGCTTAGCTTCCAAAGAAAGACGGCTGACTGTGTGTACATTCTGTGAGTGAGATCCCACCCTCTATGGGCGGGCTGAAAACATGCGGAACAACGCCATCTACTGGCTGTAGTCTTTAGCCTCTGTCCAGAAAATCCTCCGATGACGCAAAATGACGATTTTTGCGTCAGCGGAGGATTTTTTCTAGACAAAAAATACATAAATCTCTCCTCTCAGGGGGATATGAGGGTGGAAAACATGGTAATTCGAAAATACTACAGGTTTTCTACTAATACAAAGCTTAATGCTAAATCCTGAAGTATCCCTTTAATTTCACTGTTTTTACTGTACATTTGATTCAATAAATGTACCCGTGGTAAGCATAAGACTTATTTAAAAAATGAACTGATCCCAAACTTTTGAACAATGGTGTGTTTTATACATAAAAAAATTGTAAGTAGTATATAGTGTATGCCGTCTGAGAGAACACACATCCTTAAGAAATGGGAAGAGAGGAAGATTTGGGGAGAGAAAGAAATGGTAGAAGACAAAATAAAAGAGAGAGGAGAGCCGTGGTACTTGAAAATGTATGCAGTGATAGCACAAAAGATTGTTTTGATGGAGGGAACAGATCAAAGTTGTTGGACTGGAAACCGGCAAAAGGCTTTTCGGTGCCAGATGGCTCCCGTGTCGCTGACCAGATACGCTGCTATAAATGGAACTGGTACCCAACAGGTCTGAACACACTCACGGGTGCCTAGCTGTGCATAGCTGAACGCAATTCAGTTACAGACACACAGCCCCTAACATTGCTTTAAATAGGTTTTGAGTTGTTCAGTGCTAAAGTGAGTTGAAAAGACTCCCATATTGTGTGAAGTAAGTGATGCAGTGTTTTCTCTCAGTGTTTAACACCTTGCACCCCCTCACCCTCCACGTTGGCACAGTATTGTTGATTACCCATGGATGTGCTAATGTAAACAGTCGTCTAGCAATACGAGTGACTGTGAAGAAGTTTTGTTTTGTGGTTTCATAGTATAAGAGTATTGGAGATATGTTGGCTCCTGTTTTTGGCCTGAGCAATATGTGGCAAGGGCTTTAGCACTATTATTTCCTGGTTACCAGTCAGTGCTTATAACCAGTACATAAATGTGTCAAACTACTGGAAATTGACAAAGTAAACAACTCATCCACTATATAAATATACTGTATATATAGTGATATAATCACTTTCGGTTTAAATCCAAATTTAAATGAACTAACTTGGAATGATAATCAGTGAGTGAGCTGTTCTTTCCAGTTCGGCTAAGAAAAAAATTGCCTCACTTTGAGTGAGGATTTCAATCAAACCTCACAGGATGTTGAGTTGGAATGACAATTAGTTTTAATTGTTTTTGCATAGTAAAATAAAACCTGTAGCAGCAGTTTGCCTTTTTTGGACAAATAATTATGTCAGATAATTACCTTAACCAAGTTTAGTGTTTTGATTTTTGCTTCATATTTAAAATATTTCAATTACAATTTTCACTCATATTTTGATATTTTAATCAAACTTGTATAGGGTCACAAAAAAACAAACATCCCCTCCAGACATCACTTTTAGCCACTACTGTAAATGCTGCTTAAATGTTTTTGTTTTTTTGTTTTTTTTTGTGCAAACTAAAATCATGAGTCTTTGAATAAATAATGTTTGGTAACAAAGTAAATGTCTTTACTATCATGTTTGATCAATTGAATGCACACTTGTTGAATAAAATCAAATAAATTAAAGAAAATCTTATTCACCCCAAACTTTTGAAGGGTGTGTGAAACCTTTATCATTGATGCCATTTAATATTTCTTGTACCCCATATAGTGTATGGAGAAAATTATATTATTTAATGTCATTCAAACTATTTTTTTTATTATACTGTCCATCCGTCCATCTTCTTCCGCTTATCCAGGGCCGGGTCACGGAGGCAGCAGTCTAAGCAAAGATGTCCAGACTTCCCTCTCCCTAGACACTTCCTCCAGCTCTTCCGGGGGGACACCGAGGCGTTCCCAAGCCAGCCGGGAGACATAGTCCGCCCAGCCACCCTGTGGAGAAAGCTCATTTCGGCCGCCTGTATCCGGGATCTTGTCCTTTCGGTCATGACCATAGGTGAGAGTAGGAAGTAGGAACGTAGATTGACTTCGCCTTGCGGCTCAGCTCTTTCTTCACCACGACAGACCGGTACATTGACTGCATTACTGCAGAAGCTGCACCGATCCGTCTGTCAATCACCCGTTCCATCCTTCCCTCACTCGTGAACAAACACCCCAAGATACTTTAACTCCTCCACTTGAGGCAGGAACTCTCCACCAACCTGGAGTGGGCAAGCCACCCTTTTCCGACTGAGACTATCCGACTATACAATACTATTATATTATATTATATTATATTATATTATATTATATTATATTATATTATATTATATTATATAAAAAAACAAGAAGTTAGACAAATTTGTTTGAATTGCATTCCATTTTAATCATAGTTCCTTAAATTCAAATTCAGTTCAGATTCAAAGTCAATCAGTTCAAAGTCATTCTTAATTCCTTTGTGAATGAGACACAGCCTTAGTGCCTTTGCACTGAGAATGCATGGAAAGTGTGTCAGTGTCTGTGTGGCTGTTCTTCTCTATCAGAGCTCAGCCACTGGCACTTGGCTTCAGTCTGCCACGCTGGGCCCTAGAGCACCAGTTCAAGTTGAGATTACTCCACGCTCAGGGCACACGCTGCCCAATTAAAACAGAGATTACTGAGAGCCCAGCTCATGAGACTCCAGCCTCCTCTGAGGGTAGACCTTACCACAACGAGAAACCTGAGCTTTGTCTGCCTGCCGAGAAGCAAGCAATTACAAGCATACTTACAGAGAATCCATCCTAATGAGGACGCCGTCGAGGTCCACAGCGGAAAGTCCAGTTACAGCCGCATTACTGCTGAATCAGATCTTCTAAGGTTGAGGAGCAGTCTTGCTGCATGGTGACTTCAAAGTCGGCTCTTTCACTGTGTGTGTGTGTGTGTGTGTGTGTGTGTGTGTGTGTGTGTGTGAGTGGACGGAGTGAGAAAATAACTTATTTTGTACAATAATTCAAATCCCAGAGCAGGGACTTGATGGGGAAAGCAAAAGCTCTTTTTATTGTAAAACAAAAATGCTCTTTTTTTACATTCTAGAGGAGAGCTATAAAGCTGAGTAGTTCACAACAAAACAATAAACAATGACCAAAAAAAAAAAAAGCATTTGTTCTGATATTCTTTGGGGAAATAAATGGAGTGTTTTGTTTATGCTCTGCAATTTCAGGCAAACAAATTTAGCCCAAGAAAGCAGAACCCATGTGTGCTGAATGGCTTGAAGAGCCAAACAAACTAGTAAAGAGTAAAGAAAGAAATATTACTAATGGTGCCTGCTTATACAAGCAATCTACAAAAGAGGGCTACTTTATGTTTTTTTCATAATCAAAATACAAACATGGAGATTTTTGTATAATGATGGTAGTATGTTCCTTATAATGATGTAGCTGAGTCATGATTGATTGTTCAGATTGAAACAGGAATATTTTAAGTAAGTGATTTGTGCTCAAGCAAAACAGAAACCAAAACAAACACTTTAACATTCAGGAGTGAGTAAAAATCAGGGCATGACATTGACCCTACCACAAACTTAATGAAAGAATATAAGCTCTTTTTTCTTCTCAAATCTGAGTTTGTTGTGAAATTGAACACCCTATGACTTAGATTCTTTCAACCTTGTAATTGGTTGATGCTGAATAATTAGCAGCTCTAATTAATTATCAACAGCAGAGTGAGGAGATATTCCATTGAGACGTCAAGGTCACCACCGTTGTTTCTCTCCATCCTGGAATAGAGTTGCTTGCAATAGAAAGGCCTTAATCAATTGATCCAATCTCAGGGTGCACCTGTGTTCATTTACTTCACCCCTGTAGGACGTCCTGCATGGCAGATTGTTTCAGACAGTGTTGTCTTGTATATTAGGTTTCATGGTTTGTATGACGTGTAGAAATTATTAAATTTGTCACAATAGAGCAATTTACTTTGTTAGAGTTTTCAAGCCGTGGGTTCTTTTGTGAATTTCTTATCTGTCAAAGTCTGTTGAAGAGAGTTTCATATTTTGTTCTACAATATCAGTTGCACACAAATCTATTGTGAATTCTGAAACTGTTTTGAGCTTTTAAAAATGTTAATACATTAGAATTTACATTAGAACTAGCACTTAAGGATGTGAATTTATGTGCTTGGGTTATCGGACATCCTGTATAGTAGAAACTTGTTAGCAACTTACAACAGTTTCAAAATTCATGTTTATCTCTATTTTCTCAATGCATCTTAATGTTGTTGTTTTCAAACATTCATATATATATATATATTAAATGTTGTAATTCTTAATAAAATAGCTTGATCTTTCAGCGAAACGGCAGTATTCTCAGATCTGCCTTATTCTAATCAATAACCCGATGATTTTTTATTTTCTTATTAATAATCCATTTCACTCAGATTTATGTCATAAATGGAAAACTTGAATAAATGAAAAACGTTTTTCTACAAATTCGTAAGAAATTCCCAAGAGAACCTATGGCGAACTAGCCTTCTGGGTTGGCCTGTAGATTGACATCATAACTGACCAGCTCTATTCCTGTTATAAGAACTTTTCTGGTATTGGATTGGGAGAACCACTGTACGACAGTATATGTTTTATCTGTTTTATTCAAGCCATCTTGGTATAATGTATATTTGCAAAGCAATTATAATTGACATAGCCTTTATCACTGTATAATACTATAAAATAATATAATTTCTGCCTCATTCTGTGATAAGAAGCCACATCATTTCACATAAGGAAGTTATTTCAATCATTCGACTGATGCTATAGCGCGATTTTGGAGTAAAATATGGTGTTTTTCTCATAAATTGTATTTTGACGCTGTGCTAAGCTAAAAACATAGCATGGTCTAAAAAATGTTCCATGAATCTCAATTTTATCATTGATTGAATTAATTCTGACGATATGTTTGAAGTCCAAAGGCTTCATGAACTATGCATTTTAATTTGGGTATGCCATTTCATGGATTTGAGCTCTAAACAGGTTAAGGTATTAGTTATATTGTAAATTATTTTAGCCACGATAACCACGGTGTGAAAAATCTGATATCGTGACAGCCCTATAATAAAGAAAACAATTTCAGTGCTGAATTAGGGAAACGTGTGTGTGTTGTGAGAACATGATCTTTGTTGGATTTCGAGAACATTATCATTGTTGGATTGTGAGAACATTTAGTATTGCTTTGCATTTACATTTACGCATGTGGCATGATGCTTTTATCGAAAGTGACTGGCATTGCATTCAATGAATAAATGTTATCAATTCATACACTCCCTGGGAATCAAAACCATGACCTTGACGTTGCTAGCACCATGTTCTACTGTTTGAGCTACAGGTATGAAATTCCAAGTTTTGCACTGATAAAAAAAGTTCCTGTATATTTAAAAAAATGTATTCAGTGGATCAGTGATTCATCATCTGTTCACATTCATCGCACCTTGAAGGGGAGAGTGCTTTCCTGTCTTTCATTGGAGGTTATTTCTAATAGGCCAATTATGTGGTAAATTAGACCAATTATGCTTAATAATCAACATTTTTGTGCTACCGCTTCTCATCTGTTACATTGATCTCCTGGTTACCTAGAAGACCTTTGGATTTCTCTAATGTGAATTTCTTTCAAACAGTAATGTAATAATTGAAAAGAAAAATAAATAAATAAACAGACAAAATGGAGAGCAAAGCCACTGTGTTCTAATCCATTACGCTAAATAGAAGAAAGGATAGCACACTCCTCTGAATGCATTAAAAAGAAATGAAGCATATTGATTTAAATTAAATGAATAACTGATTTCACGCCTCCAGAATAGCTGAAAAGAGCTGCGAGGGAAAATGGGTTTTTGTGTGGAGGCAAAAGAGCAATAGAGGCCTGTTAGAGAGTGTGGAGGAGCCAGCCAGCAGTCATGTGTGACACACGGTCCCAGCGTTCCTCCCTGCGGGGCGCAGTGGGGGGACTGTGGGAGTGGTGAGCGTTATGATGCTGGTGGGGGGTCTGTATCGAAGCTGCAGGCAGAAACACAGACAGCTCGACACTGGCAGGGCGCTCACGTACGCACCCGCAGACGTTCGTGTCACCTGTAGGGGGTCTCGGAGTGCACACAGCGCTGGCAGATGAGGAAGAGGAGAAGGACGAAGAAGGATGTGGCGTCTCACTCACTGCATTCCTTCACTGGGTGCGTCTCAATCAGCTCCCCAGCTTCCGAGGTCGTGAATCAGTATATCGCGTGCACGAATTCGGGCACTGGTAAGGACAGTACGGACTCTGGTTCACTACATATTGGGACACTGATGACTCATGACAGCGTCCTCATTGTACAACATCACTACTTTATGAACAACAGCAGATCTAATATCTTTCTGACATGATTTTTTTTCATCCTTCCCTCACATCCTTTAACAAATCCTTCCCTTGCGGGTCAAAATTACCCGAAGCCCTAAAAGTATACTTTTTTTTTGTCCAGAAAGCTTATTTTATTTCATTTTGATAATATTTTTTTTCTATTTTTAATGCAATTTATTTATTCACCTTTAAATTACTAGATGTAATCAATAAATAACAAACAGACTGTAATTTAGTAATTTAAGCACATTCCTCACATTCTTTCAACTTAAATTCAAAATAACTAATAATATAAAAATAAAATAATATAACATGATATTCCATAACTCTAGCCACTAGATATCTAGCCTTATAGCACTATTTGGAGCAAATGAGCTGTTCCACTGGGTCCTAAAGTCAGTTTTTCTTCAGTATGCATTTAGATACACATGTAGACATTATAAAATAAATCTTTGGTAAAGTTGAATTTTGAGCATTTTTAGATTGTTCTATGTGTACTGAAGCATTCCGCGCATTCCATTAATTCCTATGGGAGTCAAATTGCAATTTATAAAAAAAATTTAATTGTGTATTCAAGTGCGACAAAAGTCCTGGGGTCTTGGAGCCCTCCGATGAACACTCAATATGTAAAAAAAAAAAAAAATCCAGGTCAAAATGACCCAAGGGAAGGATGAGAGTTTTAAAAATTACATTATGATTAATACTCTGCTTGTTACATATACGTGCAACATTTCAGCTGTAAATAAATTATAAACGTTATCTAGATTATGTTCATTATTTGTCAATGTATGTTTTTGCTGAAATATAATTAAATAATGGGTTGTATAAAAAAATAAAAAACATACATCACGTGTCATATGTAGTGAGTTGTGAGCTCATATGATTTATGTTTCGCGCAGGGAACATAGTGAGATTCGATGCTCTCTGGTTTTCATGGTGCATTGTGGGACGTTTTAGGGGGCGAATGTTTTCTGGAAGGATTTCGCGATTTAGACAGCCCTAGAGAGCTGATTGAGACGTTGCTGTCTCTCTTTTCTCTCCGAGTCTTTTTTTCCTTGCTTTTTTGATTAATCTGTTTATTTCCTTTCCTTTCTACTTTCTGTCCCTCTCTGTTTCATATTTTCACTTTTCAAAGGGTACAATTAGGATGACTAACAATGAACTAGTTCCAAATTAGTTCTGTCTGCATGCTAAAAATATGGTTTAAAAAAGGCATCAGAACATAATTCATATTGATCAGACAAGAAAACATGAACTGTCTTAGCACCATTATTTTCAATGATAATGCGGTAGTCTGTGGTCTAATTAAAGTGTAGCCAGGAGCCAGAACGTAGATCAGACATAAAACTTCCTATTTGATCTCCCTGTTTTTTGTTTTGTTTTGTTTAAATTTTTATTCAGTTTTTTTTTTCTTTGTTATACTTTATATCATGTTTTGCTTTTGCTTTTGCTTTGTTTGCTTTGCTTAATTTTTGTTTTTGAATTTTGTTCTGCTTTTTGTTTTGTTTTGCTTTTTGTTTTTGTTTACTTTTGGTTTTGAATTTTGTTTTGCTTTTGCTTTATTGTTTGTTGCTTTGTTCTGCTGCATTTTTTGTTTTTATTTTTGAATTTGTTTTGTTTTGCTTTGTTAGTTTTTTTATCATTTTGTTTTGCTTTGCTTTTGTTTTATTTATTTATTTTTGTTTTGTTAACTTTTTATTTGATGAGGAGTATTATGGCGCCTTGCTGTGTAGTTTTGGTTTGTTTTGTGTCTACTTTCATTAGCTTGGTTCGCTGGATGACACTGTGCTTATTTCACCAACAATACACTGTATGTCAGACCTCAACTGAACACCATGTGACTAAAAGAGCAAGTGAGATGGAGAAGAAAACTGTTATTGGAAGGCATTGAAGAGGTCCTGCTGATTTGTTAACCTTCATAGAGGACTACTCAGTATCACTGATGCTTTTTCTGGAAACCCTAACTGTTTTTGATCAGGATAGGAGGAAACATGCAGTGTAAGTTTTCAATCTCGTTCTGGCGGGGTACATATAATAGTCAATGTTTGTAGGGCACTGTGAGTGGTAGATGCGAGTGATATTGATCTTTTTGTTTATGGATGCCATTCTTTGGTCTTCTCATTTCTATTTCAAAGGGAATAAAGGGAACACTATCATTGAAAGTAAAGGCTGAGAACGGGAATTTTAGGTGAATCATCTGGCATCAATCACATGAAAACATCCATTTTTTTGTCACATTCTAAATAAAAAATCAATTGAAAAAATCAATTTTGCATATTATTGAGACCAATTTTTGGATATTTTCTATTTATTTTGTATGTATTCTTTTTGATATGCTTCCATGTAAATACATTTCCTCCAAAGCTTAATAGGAACATTTTTTTTTTTTTTTTTTTTTTTTAGGTGATTGATATTATTGATATTATCAGTGTTTAAAAATATATAAATAATTGTTTGTAATTAAATCAGAATTTTTAATTTAGAACAGTGCAATTTCATATAAATTCTTCACAATTTAAACTATATTTAATAGTTTATATAAATATATATATATATATACATACAATAATCTAAACAACTTTTTTTGTCTTGACAAAATGTCATCCATTCCTGATTTCGAATTCATTGTATATCTAGATAGTGAACTAACCTGAAGGATGCTGGTTAGTATGCTCTGCGAGAAGGATAAGACAAATCACAATGAGCTGCTTAACATAAACTCAAGGCTAGAAACAAAAGCACATTTTAAGAGTGTGAGATTGACTCCCAGAACCCAGTAAATAAACAGCTCTTAAACCACATTGTTGTCAAAATGTCAGGACTGATGGAAAGCAGAAGCCCAGGGCTTCATTCATGTGTGTGTGTGTGTGTGTGTGTGTGTGTGTGTGTGTGTGTGTGTGTGTGTGTGTGTGTGTGTGTGTGTGTGTGTGTGTGTGTGTGTGTGTGTGTGTGTGTGTGTGTGTGTGTGTGTGTGTGTGTGTGTGTGTGTGTGTGTGTGTGTGTGTGCGCGTGTGTGGCATCCTCACGTCTCTATTGCAACAGGGCCGCAGGTGTCATCCTAATCATTTTAAGCAGCACACATACAAACATAGATTGCATTATTTATTCAGAGAGGAGTCATATTCCTGATTTAGAAATGAAATAGGAGCCACCCGAACACCTGTCTCTCACTCAAAATAGAACAAAATAGAATACCTGTCTCTCACACACACAAAAAAAGTCCCCAAATTGTATGCACACATACACATCCTGATGCACGGGTTGTTTGGGTCAGTGAACTGTGTTTCTTCCTTGTTGATTTCCACTGTTTGACATTGAATGGCAACAGTATGTGTTTTGGAAACACTGACTGTCACTTTCTCTTATACACACATGCTAGCATGTACGGGTGAATCAGACAAATGCGTTTGACATTACACTTTGTGAAACATGAGCAGCGCTTTATCTAGCAAAATAATGTGTGAGCATTTGACACCGAAGGAGATAAATATCACCGTGCAACTCCGCTAAACTCCAAGTTTCACAGAGGACAAGTTTAAAGGATGCCAGGTTATATTTAGCTGCCTCCGAGTGTTTGTTTCACAGAGTGAAGGATGGCCTAGATAGAAATGAGGAGGAAAATATATAATGAGAAATAAAGCAATCAAGACAAGCAAAACAGAAAAAAAACAAAGGTCTGACAGATGTTTCATAGTGCAGAAAATTCACGACTCCCAAAAAGACTTTCATTGACTCTGATGGACTGAATGTGACTGTGTAGTTCCATATCAGGAGCTAATATAAAAAGTCAACAAATGTTGTACCTACTAAGACTGTGTCAGCATTGTTTAGTTTTTTTTAGAATCTAAGTCTATTAAGAATCTAAGAGATTATTTTTGTCTTTGCAAACCTGGACACATACACAGAAACACTCAGCACTTTTTTTGGCCCCAGTGACATTGCAATGCCTGTGTCCTGTGCTGATGAATGTCCTTTTGGAAAGGTGCAGGGATGGAGAGACAGACAAGATATATAGAAATGATATTGCTTAAAACCATAAATAGTGTGCTTTTGCTCAATGAGAAAATGTATGTAGGTTATGATATCTTGCTTGATTGCCATTGATCACAAACTTGCCATTGGTTGAGCCAATGCTGATGTCTCAATACTAAAACAATCAGAGCAATGTTTTAAGAGTATATAGAGCCATGGTTCAATAGCTTGTTTGTAGCTGTCTAACCACAGTTAGCATTAAGGGATAAGAAAAAGTATAAAAATGATTCTTGTTTTGTTTGCATGTCATGACAAAATATCAAACAAAGGGGCTTTTATTTTAACCCTATATAGGATACATAAACCAAAAAACCTACACGAATGCTTAAAAATTATCCATATTGAAATAAATGGTTTTCTTAAAAAAAAAATTTTTTTTAAAAAGAGGTGTCATTTTAATGAAAGAAATAGATACACGCACAAAAAAAATAGTATTAAACATGATTATTTGTCCACTTTCCTTGTTATATGCATTACAAAAGATGAAATGTATTATTTTTTTAAATGCAGTTGTACTTTTTCCTAAACCCTTAACTAATTTAGATCTACTGTACATTCTAAATTGAACCATAACTCCCCACATTTCTCTAAGACCATGTGAAAATGATCTTTTCAGACAGACAAAAGTTTTCACATATGATTTGCTTTTGGGCAGAGATTGCACCAAGCATTAACACACACAAAAAAAAGATAACTATAACGATAAATTTCACACTATAACGATAAGTCACAGAGAAACAATATCGTTGGAATCACTGCTGCATCCAAATGTAGAACAACACAAACAAAACACGTGTTGTTGTAGGAGGCCTCTAATGCAGAAATAAATGGGTTTTTACATTTTATTAAGTTTTTAGGGAAATGTAATATTGCACCGTTAGGCCTGTTGGGTAGCAGAATTTGAGTGATTTCACTCACTGTCTGAACACATGTAGAGAACATCTAATTTAATGTTAATTTGCAGGGTGTACTGCTTATGTATTGCAGTGTCCTCTATTCTCTATTACAAACTTTCAGAAATACTGCAGCATCATTGGTGATATCGTGACCTGAAAAATCAGTTAGGACTGATAAAATCCTTTTATCAGCCAGCGATACCCGTTGCGGGGCATGGTCTGTGTTCTTGAATGACTTGATTTTGCTGGCATGATGTCCACATAATCATCAGATGGGTGGTCATTGGGTTGTTTATTTTCATTTTCCAGTTCACAGGCATCTCCAGATTCCTCTTCATCACTTGTATCAAAATCCATAAAAAAAAGAAAATAATAAATAAATCACTGTTCCCATTTTGGACAGCATCCATGACATACACTTTGTAGTTAATATGGTCTTTCCTGGCTGGTGGCATTCTGAAATGAAAACAAAAACAAAACACTGGATATTTTCCATATCCCAATCATACTTACACAGTTTAAAGAATTCATACATTCCACAGAATTCACACAATACTGTTTAGCTAGCTTATTGTGCCCTCTACTTAATAGCACTTATACAACCCACATTCCAGAACATTGTCACCTGTCCCTCATGCTTTAACGCGAAGAAGATGAAGATGTAACACAAGGTTTATTGACAACACAGAATAAGATAACCAATGCGAGGCAGCGTGTAAACATGAACAATGCCAGACAATTAATGAGAACTCAAGAAGAACTTAAAAACACAGTGATGATGAGACAATGGCAAACAGCTGTGGTGATTAAGTAGGTGTCCATTTTGACTGATCAGTGGCAGGAAAACAAAGACAAAGAAACACATGTGCTGAATGAAAAAGAACTAAAAGTCCTTGAACTGAATACAACTAAACATGATGGTGACACATGCAGCAAGCAGATATTTGGGGAAACAAAGTCCAGAAAAGAAAACAAGACCAGTTAAGTATATTTTATAAATGATAAGATAAAGACAGTTTCAAATATTGCTACACAAATACTTTCGAATTCTAAAAGAAATAATTGATTCCCTAATTCAAGTTGAACTTATTTGGATTAAAACTCAAAATTGTAACAAAGAAGACATTTCAAACTTGTGAATGATCAAAAACATTATGTTTTTGGTGTGAACGGGCCTTAAGAAATTAAATTCCTTGTGCAACAATTCAGCATATTAGAATGATTTCTGATGGATCATTTGACACTGAAGACTGGAGTAATGATGCTGAAAAGGGAGCTTTACCGTCTTAATTAACACGTTACATTTTAAAATAGATTGTTATTTTGAATTGTACTATTTTACAATAATTTTTCTTTACCTTATTTGTGATCAAATAAATGCAGCCTTGGTTAGCATAATGCCTGATTCAGATTACACGATTTTAGCCCGATTTTGGCACGATCCGTTTGACGTAGGGTGTCTTGGGGATTCGCAAACGACAACGGGCGTCGGGACACAAGATTTGATCGTTTCATCTCGTATAGTGTGTCATAGTGGGCTACAACCTACGTCGCGTCTGCGATGCTTCACGACATCACGACAGAAAGACTAGCATGTTTAATTTTTTAACGGTCCTCCACGACGACGGCGCGCGAGTGAGTGAGTGAGTGAGTGAGGGAGAGTGTGTGTTCGCGAATGAGTGAGTGTGTGTGACTGTGTGTGTGCGCGAGAGTGAGTGTGACTGTGTGTGTGCGCGAGAGTGAGTGTGTGAGACGGCTCGCGATGACTGGTCGGAAAACAACGTGTAGTCTGACATGTTTCTTGTCCAGGACATGACAAGATTTTTAGGAGTCAAAATCGTGTAATCTGACACAGTGACTATCATAACAGACAAAAAAATCGTGTAATCTGAACCAGGCATTAGAGATTTCTTTCTCATAGAAAAAAAAAAAAAAAAAAAAAAACACAAACAAAAGAAATCTTACTAACCCCAAGTTGATGAGGTTTTTGTAGTGTATATTTTTGATAAATATGTGCATGGTTTGGGATTTTTGTGTCTGTGTGAGTGTAAATTCAGTGTATTTGTGTTATTATTGTATTTTGGCATTGATGGTTGCAAGAGAGGTGTGTGCACTCCTATACCTGCTGTTTTGCTCTTTCCAGCTCCGGCATGTTGAGTAGTTGTTATGAATTTGTAGTCGGCTTCTGTCAGGAGGAGACCGCTAAAGACTGATCTCTGATCAGGAGAGGCACGCAGGCCATCAATCTCCCCCTATGCTGATGGGTCCCACTCAAGTCCTACCCATAATTACCGAAATGTTAACAGTGACGCCCTGCTCATTAGGGAACAACTTCCCCTAACATTCATTCCTTAATAAGCAGATGCAGATGGGAACATCATTTATATAAAATTATCAGGGAAAGTGCAACCTGTGTCAGAGATTAATGTTAGTAGCAGTTGACATTACAGTTTAATTTCACATAGATTGCATGCTATTATATTTAATTATAATAGTACTTTCAATACAAAGTTTTTGAGTATATAGAATATATTTCATATATAATTTTCATAACAGTATATGTAAAATGTTATCTTTTTTGAAGGTCACTTTTTTAAACTTTTTTCACTTCAGCAATTATAGCCTGCCAAGTTTTGTCTTTTAAAAGAGGCCAAACTGAAGTCTGTGCTCTAAAGCATTCAAGATTTCTGACAGTTTAAGTTGGAAATTTCATTTTCAGGTTCATGCTCAAAAGGTGAATATATGGATTATAACTACTGAATAAGTGTAATTTAGTACCATAAAATCCAGACCTTATTGAGCTAAAATATAGTACAATCATTTCATTAAAAAAAAAAAAAAAAAAAAAACACTCGAACAGTACCAGAGGGTTAAAGGGATAGTTTGCCCCACAATGAAAATTCTGTCAATTACTTTCCCTCATGTCGTTTCAAACCCATTAGACTTTCGTTCATCTTCAGAACACAAGTCTAATGGGTTCGGAACTACATGAGGGTAAGTAATTGACAGATTTTTCATTTTTGGGCGAACTATCCCTTTAACCCTATTTTTTTATGAAATCTTAGAGATTTCTGTCCCTCCATTGAAAGTCTATTCCCCCAAAACTCTGACACTTCAAAACTTTCATAAAGTGATTGTAAAATAAATCCATATGAATTGAGTGGTTTAATCCAAGTCTTCTGAAGAGACATGTCTGCTTTATATGATGAACAGATTTAAAAAGGCTTTTTATTCACCCATATGAAAATGAAAGTTTAACCATACTCTCTTGATGTGTGAGAAGAAGCCTCATTGGTTCTCACGGATGCTTAAACATGCTGCGTAACACGAGAATTAACCCCATTGGTTTTGGCGCATCATGTAAGCATGCGTGAGCTTCTGTTTACCAAGTGCTATGTGTGCTCGCCCATCAAAGCTACATCTGTTCATCATGTGATCAAAGACGTGTATCTTTAGAAGACTTATTTTTATTTCACGATCTCTTTATGAATGTTTTGAAGTTTTGAGTTTTAGGTGAACAGAGTTTCAAATGGGGGAAAGAAATTACTCAGATTTCATTAAAAATATCTTAATTTGTGTTTCGAAGATGAACGAAAGGCTTTTGGATTTGGAACGTCATGAGGATGAGAAACTGACAGAATTTTCAATTTTGGGTGAACTAACCCTTTAAGTTTAGGATTATGTATTTTGTGGCTGTTCCCCCAAATGAACCCAAAATGTTAATCTTTGCATTCATTTTATTTCCAATTGCTTATTTCAGCTGAAGAATCAACCACATCCTGACCGCATTGTCCCATATGTCCCACCCCATGAGCGATGGTGGCGGAACGCTTTTAGGGACAGACGAGTGTGTGCGTCTGTGGACTCTTGATGGTGTGTGTCACCGGGTGATGGATGCCACCCCAGTTCTGTCAGCCTTCCACTAGGCTGACAGCAGCAGACTGCAGCTGCCCTCCCAGGATGCAGTTCTGCAGTGGGGGGTTGGATGGAGCGCGTGTGCGTCTGTGTCATAAGGAGCCAACGTCTGATCCTCTGAGCCTAAAACTCTCTGCGCAAACTCACTACCCATAGTCAGCTTTCTCTGCTTTTTGCTGCCAACTTGCACTTTAGGGAAATCTAAACTTTGAGTCAGAGTCCCAGAAACTCTTATTGAAACAGTGTGACCTCTCCAGCGGATGCCACTTTGAGTGCCACAGGGCCTTGTTTTCAATTTCACATAATTGTCTGAACTGTAGTGTCAACACTGGCCCAGAGTAAAGTTTTCATGGGTTTAACTGTTTTTTTTTTTTTTTTTAGTTGCTGGTTAGCTTGTCTGTAGTGTTGCAGCTTTAATAATAGCTGTCTTTTCAATGTTGCCTGGCAATGATTTAGAGAATCTACTGCATTCTCTACCCTTGCAAAATTTCCAGTTTCCACCCAATAACAAATACAAAGGTCTGTCATTAAAAAGATGGCATGAAGTCCTCAACTAAACTTTTGCTGTCACATCGTTATCTAAATGGCACAGTTGATTGGTTCCTGCTGTATCAGCAGCCAATGATCATACTGCTGGATTTCCAAATGGTCAGCGTTTGCAGCACACTTTCAGAAATCCTTCACCTTCCCCAGCTCCACCTGTATAGATCTGCTATGGACAATTTGTGTATGCTGTTATACAGCAGCATGTCTTACTTGCTCACAGCAGCGTGTTGTGTATGTATTGGCAGTAGCAAGTCCCGTACTTGCTCTGCAGCAGCAGCATAAATAAACAGCAGCAGCAGTGTAGTATAGCAGATCAATTCCACAAAGACCAAACATATTAACATTGTCATATCCATTACCATGCCAAACCCTCTTGAGAGTTGTCATGACAGAAGTTGAACTACAATTATTGTTACTACTTTAAAATCATGATACGTGGGGTCTCTATCTAATGCTGCCACAATGTTAACTCTGAGTAGTATTTCATAAAACTATGCTTAACATGGTATGTTTTTGTAATTCTTCACAAATATGAATATCGTATGACCAAATTTGTTATGAATTGGGATGAATTGATATTAAAATTGTGGCTGATAATAGTTTTCATGTTATAGCTGATAACTGATAATAGTCAATAAAACTCAATACAATTTTGGGTATACACTTCACAATAAGGTATCATTTGTTAACATTAGTTAATGCATTAACTATCATGAACTAACAATGAGAAATATATTCTTACATAATTTACTTATCTTTGTTAATGTTTGTTAATAAAATGTTCATGTTCACATTCACAGTGCATTATCCAACATTATTACAAGGCTCTGTGGAATACTTGATTCTGATTGGTCAATCACACCATCCAGCGGAATGTGATTCCTCAATAACAACCACTAAAAACAGATAACACGCTTCGCGTCAGGGCCCCGATCACCCTGTCAGGGTTTATTCTGAGTCATAACAACTGGCTGGATGTACATGATCCCTTACATAACAGAAAACTTACAATTTAAAAAAATGTATTAGTACATGTTGCTTGCTAACATTAACTAAGATGAATAAATGCAGTATTGTTCATTGTTAGTTCATGTTAACTAATATAATTCACTAATGTTAACAAATGAAACCTTATTGTAAAGTGTTTTTCCCAATTTTGTGAATAAAGAAATTAAGAATAAAACTAATAAAACTAAATACCAAGTGAATATAGGCATCACAGCATTTAATGTACACGGAAATGTATATTAATTTTGAGATTTGTTAAATATTTGTGTTATTAAATTATTAGTTATGCTAAATTACGCATGCTAAATTAAATATTCAAATATCAAATGATGCTGTTAAAATAAAAAATGTCAAACATTGGCTGGTAACAAAAATGGTGCAAGATATATTGTTCATCTCTAGTTTTGACTAACTGAAATTATGTTTTTTGTCTTTTTTGCTACTTATTTTAAAAGGTACTGTAGAGAGAAATGGAAGTAAATACAATTTCAGAGCACACATGACCTAACCGCTAGACCCCAGCTACGAATAGACTACCTAACTAAAATAATTAGTTATGGCTATGCTTCCTCTTACATTTCTTCACATTTGTAGAAACCAAATTGGTCAGCAACACTGCTCAGTCCACATCCAGTTGATTGGAACAACTGCTATGTCAGAACCTCATGGATGTTGTTCTAGCTACTGCATTCCAGTAGAGAAGACGCAGCAGCCGTGTGCTATTGTTTTAGCAGAGGGTTTTTAATAGCATAACATTAGACAGGCTAGGAGAGGCCTGACATTTAGCAATGACTGTGACTAATGAGATAAATTGTTCCAGTGGCAGAAAGGTTGTAAATCAACCTGTCACCAGCATTAAAGGGATTTGTGTTTGCCCCAACCTAGATCCTCAACATTATTAGCAAATATTCACTTTCATTTCATCCCAATTCACATGACTTATGTTATACAAAAGAAGTTTAGTTCTGGTTCGGATCCTTCACGTATGATATACACCATTGAACAGCATGCTAAATTAACTCTTTAGTACCTTGGATTAGTGCTTTAATATATAGCAAGGTACTGAATGACCATATTTATGTACCATGACATTTACATAGTATTTTAATACTGGTACTTTTTTTTTTTTTTTTTTTATAGTCTTCAGCACAGAAAGTTAACACATTCAATTAAACTAATTTTCAAAACAAAGACAGTGTTCTCAACAATATAATAAAATCAGGTTTTTTATGGTTTTTAGTCTGTGTTATTGTGTGTGTTGTTTTTAGTCTGTGCAGCATTTAGGCCATCTGTGTGCGGTAAATGATTGGTAAGATTTTAATGTTTTTGAAAGAAGTCTCTTATGCTCACCAAGGCTGCATTATTTTGATCAAACATACTGAAAAACAGCAATATTGTGAAATATCTTTACAAGCTAAAATAATGGCATCAGCTGTTTTCTCCAGAGCGGCTATATAAATGAACTAAATTATTAAAGGAGCTGTAAGATTGTGGTCAAAACTGGTACTGCAATCACGTTCAAATTACTGTAGAGCGGTGTATCCCCTCCCCCTCCCCTTGAAAACAGGTGTGATTCTTAATATTCTGGAAACTGTAGTATGAATTCAGGATGATTGGGACACTTTTTGCCATTGTGATGACTTGGAAAATGTGTCTTATTCAACCTGAATTCACGCCTAAATTTTTTTCAGGATTCATTGATGAATAGAAAGTTCAAAAGAACAGCATTTGGTAACACATTGTTTCGATGGTCCACCTTAGACACTTTCTACTAACTATATAACTTTGCAACTACATGTCAACTAACTCTAATTAGAGTATTATTAGTCTGTAGTAGACTGTTAGGTTAGGGTTTAGGTTAGTAAAATAAGTTGACATTTAGTTGCAAAGTTACTTATAGTCAGCAGAATCTCTGTTTCGGGGCCATCAAAATAAAGTGTTAGCAGATATTAATCAGACAGTATAATAATACTCTAATGAGAGTTAGTTGACTTTGAGTTACTCATACTGTAGTTAGTAGATTGTCTAAAGTGGACCATTGAAATAAAGTGTTTAATGTATTTAAAACTGATATAATCTTTTGTAACATTATATATGTCATTATAAATGTATTTATACAGTCACTTTTCATCAATTTAATGCTCCCTTGTTGAATAAAAGTATTATTTTCTTTTTTTTATCTCATTGAAGATTTTTATATGCATTATAATCTTTCTTTTGTAGAA
Source organism: Rutilus rutilus (assembly GCF_951802725.1). NCBI lineage: Eukaryota > Metazoa > Chordata > Actinopteri > Cypriniformes > Leuciscidae > Rutilus > Rutilus rutilus. Next base: position 34,109,007 of record NC_140213.1, read on the forward strand.
AAACAAGAATATTGATGTCTCATTTTGCACTTGTGTGTATCCAAACATTTCGTACAATTACATTTCCTTTTGCATCAATAGAGGAAAGAAAACTATGTCTGTCAACCATCAACCATTCATGGGGTCTTAAGGATGCAAATGTCTAACAAGGCCTTTATTTTAAATCTAAATGGCCAGAAAAGAGTGTTACAAGTGTACCTGAAACATTGGTTTCAAAGAGGCTAGTTAACCTGGAAGTACACTGGCCGCCTCAGAGCACAGCCTAGCCTTCACAGGGGAGCGAAGGCCAAATAGAGTGTGAAGGGAAGGAGGAATGAGGTGCAGAGGAAGAAAGCATGACTGTCAGACAGGACATGGTTAGTTAGACAACATCTGTACGTACAGGAAGGGAAAACAAGCTCCAAGGCCAGTATGCAATGGTGAGATGAGAGCCTCTCTTGGAGCTGAGCTGGAGGACTTAAAGATAGATGGCCTGTTTTCTCTGGAGGATTTGGACTGTGTGTTCTGGCCAGCTTTCCTGCTGCTATGAGCCTGTTGGGAGGGAAAAACAACATCTTTTTCATAGAAGTTTACGCTTCAACATATACAATATGCAAGATGACAAAAAGCAGTAATAGAAAAAGAGATGGGAGATTTGTCTTCTCTAAGGACGGGTAACATCACTGACTTTGCAGTAAGAAGCCAAAAGCTCTTGACATGCTAATAGGGTGTCACTTATCGCTATATCGTACTTTCCCCAAATGAGTCCTTTAAGCAAAAAAAGTTGAGGTTTACCTGTTCGGTAATTACTTCAGTGGGCATAATACTAGAACACAGCCTGTGCTCTTTTAAATAGTCAATTGCAAGGTACAAGGAACTTTCACACACACACACACACACACACACACACACACACAGGCAGAGCTATTTTTCCTACGGCTTGACAGCTCACGCCATAAACATTTCGCAAACAACCTGCCATCTACAAATCAGTTAGCGGCCAACGGATAAAATCCACAGCTAAAGTTTGTGCATGTCATATTCTTCCAATCAAAGCCCACAGGTCAGAGAGAAAAGAGGGGGGGAGGTGGACGCTTGTGCTGCTGTTTTCCACTAAACATCGATTTAAAAAGAGCTGGCGCCTCTCCCAGCCTATCTCTCAAATGGCATTAATGGCCTATCTCTCTCTTTTATTGTTTTCCAGGAATCTCCTCAGGGATGGTTTGCACCTTACATCAGCACACATTCCTCAGTCCCCGCATGCCACCCCGAAACAATAACTCAACCAAATTAGCATATCAAGAGAGCGGTGCGGAGCCAGGAAATTTGGGTCATGTTTCATGGGACCATGCACATTCGGTGTTTTTTTGCTGTGTTCTGGCTTACGTTTCTATGCTGTAGTAATATGGGTTTGAGGAAATGTTCTCATGAACATAGAGGCTCAAAATATCATTAGTCGTCAGTTCACAGGCTAGATTTCCTCTCATTAGCTCATTTGGACAGCTAATGTCCTATTTGCATTAGGCTTATTTTTCCTCATGCAGCTGATGCTCTCCTGGCAGGTGCCAGAGGACATACTGGTGTCTCTATCAGTCTCTGTCAAATAAACAACGCTTGATGTCATCTAAAACTCCTAAGAAGTCAGAACAGACAAAAGTCAATGTCTTCCTGCGGTATAAGATGCGACGTAATGGATAGAAAGCCCAGCTGCCATTCTACCTCAGGCCCTTGCGTTTTGTCTGACAGAAACATCGCAGCTAGCCCCCGTGTGACCCTGCTTGGAATTATGGGAAGGAAAAGTCTCTTTAGGTAGAGTGGGCTGGAATCGTGCAGGTGCTTTGCTTTGATGCACAAACTTGGCAATGCATTTGAGAGAATATCACAGTATAAACTTATCCCTGTTCGTTCTTTTTTCTCCATCAAACTTTGTTGAAAGGTGCTCATCGGCTGTGCAATTATCCACTGACCAACTTAACACAAAAAGCGACTGCGGTTCATTCAGACGTCCCTTTTGTCTTGAATTAGGCAGCTAATTATAAACCGAACAAGCGTATTAATTGATGCGGGTCACTAGAAAGGGCCAGTCCAAGTAATTACAAGAAGCAAAATGCATGCCAATGAAGGGAGCGCAGAGAAGAAGAAAAAAACGCCAACTCACACTGGCTTTCAAGTAAAACATTTTGTGTCCTTCAGTTTTGGGCAGAAATTCTGTTGCCTGTGAGAAACATATGTTGGTATGAGAGGAGCTTTAATTTTTCACATGTCCTAGTTTCTGCTGTTCTCTGGGGAGGACAGACCCACTGAACACAGACAGAACTGGGGATTGGTGTCTGTCCAAAAGTGCTTACAGTGAAGAAACAACTATCTGACCGATGGGACAATTCTGAATCTTTCACAGACAATGTCACACAGATAAAGCTCAGTGAACAGTGTCTCAATGGAAACACAGACATTCATGTTTAACAAATACATGTATCTAACCATGCAAGTCCACACTGGTTTGTCTTATATTGGACAGGAGTCCTCCAATTTAATTACATTTATTTTCATTTACTTTATACCTACAACGCATTTAATTATGTATGTGTATTGTAATTTAATAAGCCCAATTGTGTATAAGAAATGCCTTATGAGAATATTTCAGATAAAATATGCATTTTGTGATCACACCATATGTAGAACATGAGAGAAAAGTGGAACATAATTTGGTGTCCTCAGAGTGGGAATAATCTTTTTTGCCATCATATCTATCTATCTATCTATCTATCTATCTGTCTGTCTGTCTATCTGTCTATCTGTCTATCTGTCTGTCTGTGTCTGTCTGTCTATCTATCTATCTATCTATCAATCTATCACCTTCTATCATCTATCTTCTGTCTGCCTAAAACCATTTTATACTAAAATCTATTACACAACACACTAAATACTGTGTTTGTAGAGGAACGTATATGCATTCCCAATGTATTGAATTTATTTTTGTATTATTACAGTATTGATTGATTATTGACTGAAGTGTCAAGCCATTTCTTACTTGCTTCTTTGCATTACATTTAGTAATTATTTTTAGCAAGCAAGCATACACTGTGAGTTTTTTTTTTTTTTTTTTTCGTTAGAGCAATGACATTTTTTTTGAGTGCATACTTAAATGAGTAATTGTTATGCTAGCACCACCAAATGATGTAGTAATGACTGTTTTCAAACAGGTTTCCCAAATACTCCCCCATACAAATGACATTGAGTCTGTTGGGTTTACTTTTTATTTTTTTATTTTTTTCTTTACAGAACGACTGAGGAATACAATACACATCATTCATACCTGAAACTGTGTTTTTGTCAGTCAGGTTGGGATGTTTAAAAAAAAAAATAGTTTTGAAAGCTTTAGGGCCCCTTATTTATACTTTTATTGGGAATCAACCTACAAATGCCTTACTTATTGCATCTGCATATATGTATTAAACTGGGAAGTTTTTAATATTGAAAAAAATACTTCATTTTGATATCTAGGGTAAACACCCACATAAGTGTTTTAAAAATTCCATGCTTGCACATTTTGTTTATTTGTTTGGTAACAAAATGGTTTTACTTCACTGGGCCTAGGAAGACATTTGGATCTGAATTAATGGAAATTACAGGCTCACTTTATGAGAATCCAGATTTCCAGGAACAAATGCTCATAAAAGGGCTGGACAGCTGTATATCAGCGGCAGCCTCGAGTCTGGCCACAGTGGTTCTTTGATGTGCATAAGCTGCATTTGCTCTTTTTCTTAAACACCATCAGGAGGGTGTAAATGATTTGAAGTGCTATTGCACTTGATTCCTGCTGATCCTGTTCTTAAGTCGTTATTAAACTCTATATCTCTCAGCCCATATATAATAGCTTGTTCTCTCTCTTGTTGTCTCTACCCCTCTCTCTCTGTTACCAGCTAGGTTAATTAAGTGAGTAATTTAGCTTGGAGTTCCTCTGGGCTTTCAGAGCAGGTAGAGAAAATTGACTTGAGCCTTTTATTTCAAGAAAACTGGCGAGAGCCGCGTGCATCAATAACAGCCTGAAGCCTCTTGGCGATCAGCTTTTACATCCCACAAACAAGAGCAGCTTTGCGGCCCTTAATGACCTCAGAATGTCAGCAGTTTATGGATTTCACGTGCTTACGAGCAACTTTTCATGTTGCCTCATGTTGAAAAACTCATGTTGTCTCAGCATAATCAGTAATGTCGATGAAAGCATTTGTAGGATAGATAGATCATGGCGATTTTAGATTTGAGTTTTTAAAATTTGAAACCCATTATAATTAATTGTGATTAAACTATAGCTAAGGCACCAGTATCTTAAAGAATAGTATTGTTTAAAATATACTTAAAACCCCTCAAGGGCTCAAATTCTTGGTACAATTTTAATGGAGGGGTTCAATTTGACCCAAATTTGGATTCATTACAATTTATCAAAAATCACACTAAGAGGTCCCATTTTATATTAAGTGGCTTTCAGTACTATACTTACATCGAAAAATAAGTACAATGTACTTCTTGTGTTCATTGTAAAACACTTTTGCTGCTATTGAGGTGTGATACGGGTAAGGTTAGGGCCTGTCCCTAACCTTACCCGTATCAATTCAATTCAATTCAATTCAAATTTATTTGTATAGCGCTTTTCACAATTAGGCATGTGCCGGTATCACATTTTCATGCTGCGATTAATTGAGTGAGCTTTTATCACGGTATACGGTATTATCACGATATTTTAATTGCACATGAGAAACAGATGGATTGGGGGGTGGTGTAAAAAATAAATAAAACTTGCATCACAAGGTGTAATTTTGATTGTCAAAGATCCATTAAATACACAGGAGCTAAACCATTTAGGGCTTTATAGGTCAGTATACTTTGTAACTGATACGGAACTTAGGTAACCAATGTAGAGATGATAGAATTGGTGTTATATGATCATGTTTTCTTGACCTAGCAGCTGCATTTTGGACTAACTGTAGCTTGTTTATTGAGGATGCAGGACAACCAGCTAATAAAGCATTACAGTAATCTAGTCTCGAGGTCATGAGCGTGGACATGCCGGAAGATGGAACTGCCGATGATCACAGCGTCGCGTTCCGTCTCGCGAAGAGGGGAGAAGCGGTTCCGGGTGGAGATCTCGAAGACCGGAAGGGGCGGAGAGGTCCTTGTTCTGGTCCTGGCTCGCGTCTTCCGCTGTGGAATCACCCAGGGTCCATGGTGTTGTGTCGGTGCCGGAGTGAATGAAACCAGGGATCATCGGGTCCTGGGTGCTCGGGTCCTGTGCAGAGAAACACAGGGAGTAGACGAGGTCGGAGTCAAAAGGTTACTAACCACTGACTTGTGAGCATCGGCGCGTGATGTTTCAAGCGCTGATCGCCGATCTCGCAGCTCGCCTTGTCTCTCTAGTAGGTCGCGGATCTGCTTTTCCACCGACTCCAACACTTACTGCACAGAATGCAGCTCGAACGTGTCCTCACCTGCACTCAAAGGTAACGTTAGACTCACATCCGATATATTCGCCATTATAGCAGATGTGCGAATTATAGCTTTCAGTGATATGGGTGTAAATAAGACGGATCGATAGGCGAGACCACGCGTGCAATGCTAGCGGGCTAAGGCTAGTAGCGGAAGTTCGGAAAGTTGGATATAAGTAGCGATATCAAAGCAATCCGATTGTTTTTTATAGAGAATAGTATCGGAGATATGTTCACACGCTGTAAAAATAGAAAATGTTCGTTTGTAAATGAGTGTAAAGAAGAAAATCAAGGATTATGAATCAATTCGATCAGTGGGACCCATTACGAAATTAAAAATCTTAACATTAATACTTCTCACAAAAAACAAACAAACATGAAAAAAAAAAAATTAAACCTGTATTTTTTTATTTTTTTTACATTTTTAAAACATTTTAACATAATTATTAGATGTGTGGAAAAAAACTTTTTTCTGTGTGCTTTCCTGAAGCTCAAACAGTAGAGCATGACACTCTCAATAATTCCTTGATAAATCACACACATGAACTATTTAAAATGTGTGCCTTCAACTCAGTGCACATTTCTTTGGATAAAAGCATCTGACTTTGCATAAATGTAAATGTAAAAACCCTTAAAGGGGAGAAACTGACATAACAAAATACATCAAAAATATTTGTATTTTGGGTCTGTGCAGCTGCATTTAACCATGAAATTTGCCAAATTGACCCACAAAGTAATATGAGGGTTACGTAATTTAAAGTGCACAAGAGCCTAATTTTTGTGCCAGATAATTTTAGCCTTACAGTTACATTTATACTAATTAAACTAGAATTTTTTATTAAATATTTATCTGTCAAAAACAGCAATGACCAGCAGTCATTTACAAAATACTTTGCTGCAAACAAAACAACATAAAATACTATGTAAGGACTCAAATTGAATCAGCGAATCTTTCATGTGAAATGGTTCATTTCATCAGTCCAAACACACTGATTTACTAAATGAATCTTACTTAACATTATATATATGAGAGAGTGAACAGTTTTAAAGGAGCTTGTTTAATTTTTTTTTTTTTTTGCTCTTTTTTTCCAGAACATAAAATCTGTTTTGAACACACATGAGCAACTTAAAATGCAAGTTATTTGGATCATTTCTATGCAACCCCTTTTATTTTTGCGAATGTTGTTCTTGAAAGTTACATTATTTATTTGCATTGTGCTAATTTAACTTATTTTATTCTGCAAAATTCCATATTGGCATTGTAACAGTTGCCCCTGTCACATCCTTTTTCCTGGCTCGCTGTTCTTCTGCGCAGGAGAAGGTCACGGGAGGCACGTGCAGATGCTGAACCGGTCCCGCGGGAGAATGGCTTTCTCTGGATCCCGCTGCCTGTTCCGCAAACAGCTATCAAGCGTGTCTAACAGGAACAGAGACTTGATGCTGTGACATAGCCCACTTTATTTAGAGTACACATACACACAAGAGACAGAACATAGCTGATCAGCTCCGAAAGGACAGGTGTTCTGCAATGACCATTGTTGTGTGAATTGGTGTGACAGGTGTTTAATGTAACATCTAAATATTCACCAAGCTGGTGAATGTTAAAAAGCTCCCAAAGGCAGTTCACACACACACAAAATTATGATATTATCATCATTTACTGACTCTCATTTTGTGCCTGTATGATTTTTTTAAATCAGATAATTTCATGAAGCAACAGTTATTGCTTCTGGATATAATGATATAGTGACTGTCGAATGGATTTAAAAGATTCAAATCACTTAGGCGAATCAAAATCACCATTATGGGCATCAGAATAAATGGTGACACTTTCAATTACTCACCCTCATGTCGTCACAAAACCCGTAAGACTTTCGTTCATCTTCGAAACACAGATGAAGATATTTTAAATGAAATCTGAGAGATTTCTGTCCCTCCATTGACAGTCCCCGCAACTACCACTTTGACATTTTAAAAAATTCATAAAGAGTTTGTAAAACTAATCCAGAAGATTTGAGTGGTTTTGTCAAAAAGAATCAATTGCTTTATATTATGAACAGATTTAATTTAGGCTTTTATTCACACAAACATTGATCATCGCACATAAACAAAGGCTCAACCGTACGTGAACAAACCTCATTGGTTCTTACAGAAGCTCAAACGTGCTGTGTAACACACAAGAATGAACCTCATTGGATCTCATGCATTAAGCAAGCATGCTCGAGCTTTCGTTTACTACAACTGATGTTTGTGTTGATGAATGTTTATATGTGAATAAAAGCCTAAATTTAATCAGTTCATCATATAAAGAGATTGTGTCTCTCCAGAAAATTTGCACTAAACTTGATTCACATGGATTAGTTTTACGATCTCTTAATGAACTTTTTGAAGTTCTACCAGAAAGACTCGGGAGAATAGATATTGTAACAATCATGCATTTATTAGTGACCCAGCAAGCAATATATGCGATAAAGTATTTGGCGTAGGCCCCGTCCGTAACTCGCAATCCGAGGGTACGGATTCAGCATTTCCTGCCTGAAGATGAAGGCAGGGGCGCAGCCGACCCCCCGTGAGGTATTGGAAGGGACCGTCCTGGTGGTGGTGGGGGGGTTGGAGGGGAAGGGACCATCCTGCGGTGGTAGAGAAGATGGAGGGAAGAAGCCATCTTGTTGGTGGAGGGAAGAAACCATCTTGGTGGTGGTGAGGCGGATGGTGGTGAGTGAAAGCGTTCAGCATCTGCGAACTCAGACAAGTTTAAGTACGGGTCCTTTATACTTCTAGTATTAGAACATGATTGGATAGATGAGAAGGTAATAAGTGATGCAACAATTGAGTCTTCCCGGCAGAACTTACGCTAAAGCTTTCATTTCTGTCAATGGAGGGACAGAAATCTCTCAGATTTCATTAAAATATCTTTATTTGTTCTCCGAAGATGAACAAAAGTCTAATGGGTTTGGAATGACGTGAGGGTGAGTAAATTATGACAGAATAAAATTTTCACCCCTTTAACATTAACAACTGTTAAATGTTTTAAAGTTAACAACTGTTCATCAAGAAAAGCACAAGCATCTCAAGCACAGTACAAGAATCAGATTGTTACAGAATTAAATGGAAGGAAAAAAGCTAAAAATAAACAAGCATAGTAAATGCTCATATATACAAATGAACATACAATCACAGTGATATATGCATATTCATATATCCTAAATAAAAAAGTTTAATAAAAACTTTTTACCCAGAGCTTGTCTCCTTAAAGTAATCTAAAATGGGCTCCAAGATTTTTGAGAAAAGATGTGGTTTTATTCTAACTCCAAATTTAACCTTTCCCGTTTTTTGAGGGCAAAAAGTAGGTCAAAAACCCACTGACGGTAGGAAGGAGGCATCTTTTAATGCAGGCAGCTTCCAATTAATTAGTAGAAGTCGTCTAGCCAACAGTGTGCAAAGTGCAATATTATCCATCTCTAAAGCTGTAAGTTTAACATTTTCCAGAAGAACCCAGAATAAAGCGGTTAATGGGTTGGGGTCTATTACAGTGGTAAACATTTCTGAGAAAGAACTAAAAACTCACCCCCCAAAACCTTAATAACTTAGGGCAGGACCAAAAACAATGAAACAGAGAGGCTGGTTTCACAACACAGCTTGGGCAGGTAGGGTCTAAATCAGGAAATATCTTGCAGAGTTGCACCCTAGACCAATGAATATGATGCACTGCCTTACACTGAATAAGCCTATGCCTAGAGCTAACTGATGAAGAATGTATCCTTTTTAAGATAGTGTCCCAGGTTTCATCTTCTAACAAAATACTTAAGTTCTGCTCCCAGAGAGATTTCAGTGACCTACTAGATGGGGTTTGTTTGTCATTTATTATACTGTAAATCTTTGAAGTGGCACCCCTTATATATTTATGCTGGTCTAAAAATACAGAGTATTTTATAGTGTAAAACACACTCCAAGACACCACTAGGAGGGGCGGCACAGGGGAACTCCGGAAAATGAAAATGTGTACGGACAAAGCTCCGAGCTTGAAAATACCGGAATAAATGTGAATTGCGAACTTTTGATTTCAATAATGCATTAGTAAATGTTGAAATTAAAATGAACTAAGATTAATAAATGCTTAAGAAAAAATTTTCACTGTTGGTAACTAATGTAGTTAGCTGAACGTAATTTTACTTAATTTACGTAATTTTTCTACATCAGTGTTTATTCACCTATCATTTCCTATGGGTATAGGGTTAGGATTAGGAGAAAGGGTAGGGATAGGACTACATTTTTAGACAGGATCAACAAATATGTTAATCCATGAACATGTCTTACTTGGCAAAATCATGGTGACAAATGACATTTACTAATTGTCATCCATCCATTCATTAATTTGTTCATTCATTCCCATATCTGCATCAAAGGCTATATTAATCGCAAACTCAGGAGTAACACATTTAAAATAAAAAAAATCTGAATAACAAATATATATTTGGTTAATTGTATACAATAATTTAACAACAATATACAAACCAAGCAAACCTTATTGTAAAGTGTCTCCAAATAAATAGCTCCTCGCAATGAAACAGGCCTTAATTTTGCCTCTCCACTCTGATGTCTAAAATCCGGATCAGCAGGATGAGGAATATTTCATATGTGAGGAAGATTATACTGTATTCCGTGTGTTGGTTAGCCGTTAGCCTCTAGAGCTTTGAGGTGTTGCACAGAAGCCTTTGATGCTTGAGATCCAGCTCCCGAAAGAGATCTTCAATCTGTCTTTCTGATGTTTAGCAGCTTCAGTACCTCCTGATAAAGGTTCTTTGCCCGGTAATCCATAAAGCATTATGCTCGGGTGATGAGAATTCCTCGCACTGCCCCGTTGACCATCTACTGATAAGGTAACTCTGCCATATCTGCAGTATTTCAGTGGTGTCTTCTCTTAATTACTGTGGGTCGCTATCTGTGCTATCCACATACAGCCTGCACGAGTGCTCTGAATGTGTACTCACAAGGAAATGTGACCCTGAGCTGGAACATGAGGAGGTGTAATCTAAATCAGAGAAAGATAAACACAGGTGAAACAGGGTCAGCTTGTGAATTTGACCTGTTAGATCTGAGAAGATAGAGAGAAAATTGGTCTTGTCCACATGTGCCCTACACGTGTAAGTCCATGATGTACTGTGTCTGTATAGCTCAGCTGACTCAATTCTCAGGGAATGTATGAAAGTGTGTATAACACTACTTGTTACGTGTTGCTGCGATGAAGCGCATGATCGCGAGGAATTTTTTGAAAGAAATTAATACTTCAGCAAGTACACATTAAATTGATCAAAAGTAACCGTTTCTTGAGCACCAAATCAGCATATTAGAATGATTTCTGAAGGATCATGTGACACTGAAGACTGGAGTTATGATGTTGAAAATAATTATATTTCAAAAACAATTATATTTTTGATCAAATAAATGCACCATGGTGGGCATAGACTTCTTTCAAAAGATGCTTGATGCACTTTAAGTCGCATTAATAAAAATGTCAGCCAAATGTATAAATGTAATGATAAAAAGGTAAGGAGAGTTCAAAAAGGTTTCAATAAATGAAAGGGTTCTTTAATGAAAACATAGTCATGTAATCCATGTAATGACTGAGACAATCAGACACATAACTATTTGTTACATTTAACAAATAAGCTTTAAAGCCCACTCTTAGTAATGAAACATCCCCCCAAAAGAGACAAGAGAGTGGAAAAGACCTCAGTCACCAGGGCGACCATCAGATAAGATGGTTTTATTGCTGTGAAAAATATGGCACAACAGAGGTCATAGGAAAGACAGAAACAGACCTTAAAACAGACTTTCCTGCATTACTTTATAGACGAACTGATCATGCATTCCAGGACATTGTGGGTATGATTTACTGTCTTGTGTAGTGTCTTTTGATGCTATTCATTTTGTGATAGAACCAATGGTCAATGTAACCTCATCTACTGTTTGGGCTCTATTAATTGGTACTTTGAAGATCGATATGATCGTGTATATGATATGTCGATAGCTGCGCAACATATTAGTATTACAAGAATCTTTAATAGTTTCTTCATCAGGAACCAATACAGCTGCACATGCAAATGAGCATGCTTGAAACAAAGAGCCATAAATCTACAACAGAGGAATTTTCACACTTGGAAATTCCACCTGTCTCATTGGTCAAGCAAACCCGGAGAGGTTGGACTTTCCTCAGGTTTTATTAGAGCCAAATTCACAGTGACCTCTTCTTCTTCTGGCTTCTACTGCTCCTTCTTCGGGTTGATGTGTCTGGGGGACCCGACTGGGGCCTATGGGTGCCGGCAGGCCTTGACCACAGCCTGCTATGCCTTCACTCTCCCAACAGAGTCAGACTGTAATTCTGAAGAAAAATAAAAAAAAAACTTTACTATCACTGAATGTGCAACCATCAACTCTTCCGACTTCCTCCCTCCTCCTGGTTGCTCTGCGTGGCCTCTCCGGCCCAAGGTCGACAGGCCACAATCTGCATTCCAGCCATGTGCTGATGGAGAGAGAGAAAACCTTCAACCAGAAGAGAGTCAAACAAACCATACAAGTTCATCACTATTTCTTCATTCAACGCAGAAGAAATTGATTGAAACTCATGGAACCATCAAAATCCTTCTTCAGGAATGTTACGTCCCTCGTTAATTAGATGTTATTTGTCTAGGAATATTATTAGACGTAACAAAAGTTTTGCATGTGTGTGTCAAGACAGTAACGGGAATTGCAATTGAAAAGGAACAGACAACAGTCCATAACTGAGTTGAAAGATTTTAATTCTTCAACTGCAATAAAGTGAAGTAGTAATAAAGGAATAAAGTAATGAAAAGTAATAAAGTAATGAATGTTTACAATTCGTACAACGTAACAAGAATAATCAGATCAACAGACAGGGGGAGAGGAAAGAGCAAGAGAGTGGTGCTTAAATCAAAAACTGAATATAACAAAAAGCCCCTTTAACTAAAGTTAAAGAACTAAACTAACTATCAACAAAAAAAGGAGAAAGAAACATCTTCAGCATACGAGACGCTATGACTAAACTATACTAACTAAAACAAAAACATACATAATTAGCACCACTCCTAACACTAGTGCATCTAATACATCTTAAAGAAAACTACGTGTGCAAATGTAGGTCACGACCTGCTTACCTGACTCACAACCTCTCCCGCCAGTCTACACAAGGTTGGACGGTGAACAGATATGAAGATTTCATGACAGCAACAAACATTTAGCAGGCACCTCCAGCACGTATCAAGAGCACAAACACATTCGAGCACAAACAAAGAGAACTGATCTAACTGCCAGATCATAAAAGCAGCGAACCCCAGACACTGATCAGTCTCTCGAACGAGAAAACCGTACTCACAGAGTGGACTCTTTCCCAACCCAGAGTCTATCTCGACTGTCGCCATTGAATTTAGAGCCATTCATAAACTGCACGGCGACAGGCGATTGGTGGCGCGATAGAGAGCCTAGTCCCAGTTAACACAGAACGTTCCCCTAATGTTATTTTTTGGTTAATTTTTTGGGAACCAAATACTTACGTTAGGGGAACGTTCTTTTTTGGTTTTATTTTTATGTAACAATAAAATAACGTTCCCAGAACGTTGCTGGGTGGTTACCATAAAAAATAATGTTCTGGGAACCATAAACTAACATTCTGAGAATGTTCTGGGTACCAAAAACTAACGTTATGGGAACCAAAAATTGTTAGCTGGGATGGGACCTTATTTCGGAAAAAATATGTATGGAAGTCAATGGCGAGAGATAACTTATCTTTTTATTCCGTCTGAACTGTGCCCTGAACTACACATATGATGTTTGTCAATTTAAAAGGTAATTATGAAAGTCAAGAAAGTCGCAGTTTGTCATAAAACAGAAGAGTAACATTTAGTTTTATGTGAAAATCGCTCAATGAACTACATCTCTCGTCTCGCACTATGTACGTCACAAGATCCGTTGCTCGTATGTGTGCAGTCTGGTACAAAACACTCAGGCATGACGGCATAACGTTACGATTATAACGTAAGACTATCAAAAAAATGACAGACGTTAGCTTCAGTAAAGTTAGCTTCATTCATTGAGAGAAAAGGTATGACGTCACATGTGCGCCTTTTGGGTTTGTAGTCTCTGTAATTACGTATTTTCACAGTCTTATACCTCAACAGTTTAACATCAAACTGCGACTTTCTTGACTTTAAAATGTATCTTTTAAATTGATAAACATCATATGTGTAATTCAGGGCACAATTCAAACGAGATCAAAATATTTGTTGTCTCGCGCCATTGACTACCATACAATATTTTTCCGAAGTAAGGTCCCATGGTGGTCTACCGGAAGGGGAGGGACTTAGGCTCTCTATAAGTACACAGACATACACGACACGCATATGCAGCAGCATACGCAAGAACAAAAATTACGTAGCGCGGCATACGTAACAAGGAACTTCACAAAATGCTTTCACTGCAAAGGCCATGCAAGTATACATTTGATGAGGTGCTCTGAAAATAATAAGCTGATCGTTCTTTTCATAGTTAAATTAATATTTTCCATTGCTTCATTCCCTGTTTACGGTTTCATTCTGTCACTTTCCATTTTACCCATGTGTATGTGTATATGTTTAGATTAGTTGTGTTTGTGATTTAGTTAATAAACGTGTGCACAATACATATTTGGTTCTGATTCTCTGCTTGCAACAAAGTCGATTTTACGCGTTCACGTGACAAACAGGTTAATTGATTGTAATATTAATTTTACTACATAAAGTTAAATCTATTAACTAATCCAGATATTCATAATTAATTATAACAAGTTATGAATATTTATTTTGAGCTAATTTGTTACATCCACAAGATGAAAGCACATGTCTGCACACAAACACGAACAACAACCGACAACTGAAGGGTGAAACGGAGGAACTAAAATACACAGTGATAATGAGACGATAACGAACAGATGTGATGATTAGATTAGTGTCCATGACAACTGATGACTGGCTGGAAACTAAGGAAAGAAACAAATGTGATTGAAAATAACAAAACAAAAGTCCATAAAAACAGAAACTAAGAACAAACAAAACTTAAAGGTGCATTGCGCAAGTCTCTGAGTTTTTTCAGAACTATGCCCCCTTCTGGCGACACGCGAAACTGCAACCAGAGTTGTGCACGCGGTTACGTGGAGTTTGCGTTGGGGTTTGGGATGAACTAGAAGCCAGTCTCTTTGAATCCATCTTCTACTTTTGCAAAAGTCGCTTGAGTTGTCTTCGCTGATGCGGATAATGGCGGCGAATACACAAACCTGCCAGACATAGCCAGGTGAGCTTGAACGCGCATGACGTCACGCCCAGTCGATTCCGTCCCGAATCCCTCTTATTTATTTTACTGTACAGGATTATAGAGGCAATCGCAGTGATCATAGAAGGGCTCATTCAGCCCATCAGGCAATTGTTTAAGCATGTATGGGTTAGAAAAACGGGTATTTTTAAGTTGCTTAATGCACCTTTAATATGAGTGAAAGACAGATAGGCCTATAAATAAAAGTCCTTGTTCTAACAGCACTGAAAGTGTTATTTTCCAAGCCACAAATAAAGTCACAATTGAATAAAAGTTTCCACTATTAATAATCTCTCCGACAAATAGTGCAAAGTGCACAATTTTGAGAGTCATATTAAAAAATCATCTGTCAAAACAGCATTGACTAAACTCTGGGTATTTTAACACATTTTCATTCTCACACATTCATCTTGTGAATGACCAAAACACTTAGCCTGCAAAACAAGATGCAGCTCTGAAAATGATCGTTTTGTATTCTGTGCTGGTAATGGTGCCTTGTTTTGTTGAATTAGCGATCAGTCTGCAAAGTCATTGATGAATTAAGGCCATTGG
Organism: Rutilus rutilus; assembly: GCF_951802725.1. NCBI lineage: Eukaryota > Metazoa > Chordata > Actinopteri > Cypriniformes > Leuciscidae > Rutilus > Rutilus rutilus. The sequence continues at coordinate 34,124,378 of NC_140213.1, forward strand.
GAGGCCAAATTTCTCAAATATACCAGTTCTATTTATCTTGGTGGCGAGTCAATGAAATCAGCCCAAGGAAATCAGAAGGTCTGCATTTTAGACTGAATTTGTGTAAACATTTAGTTTGTGTTTCACTCTTGGTTAACAATGCAGTTATATTGGTATTATAATAATTGAACACTTACAATTGAATACAGTACATACATTTTAATGTGTCCTTGATATAATTACCTCAGATCTGGGAAGGCCTGGCTTAAAGAGTACTGTTGTACAGGTTTCACCGCCTAATACCATCGATTTACCTTGGTCTGCAACATTACTTTTAGCTTTTCCAACTGAGAAAACCTGATATATAGTCCATCATACACCACAGGTGTTGACACAAACATCCTCAAGCACATTTTGTGCGGAGGGCTACATGCTCGGCAATACAAAAGCTCCAAGCTGTGCTGAAAGTTATCAATTTGGGTAATCTACCATTTCTCTCACTCCCTCCGTCAGCGGACAATTACAATATTTATGAGTACAGGCTGAGATATAGAACGACGATTTATTCTACTACTTTATCTTCGTCCTCTCTTTAGGAGGTTTATTTTAATGAAAGTGTGGCTGAAAATCAGTCAAGCATTTGTCAGTGTAATTGTACAACACAATGACATGAATAAATATGAGCTGACAACGCTGGTTTAAATACGTCTGCAGAACAGGGGATTAGCCGAAGTCCTCTTTTCTTTATTTTCGTGTTCTTTTCCTCTCTTTCACCCATAAACCATCATTTAATTGACAGGAAATAAAACATTCATTGGTTTGACCTTTGCGAAGAATTATAGAAACAGTGCGAGCAGGCTAGTTAATAGGATGCGGAGAATAGCTTTAGCGTGTTATTGTAACGCTCTTCCCCATGAATGACCTAATTGAGTGTGACTTAGATGGTTATCAGATATGATTGTGTTAAAGCTGATTTAAATTGTAAACGCATGTACAAAAGTTTGATATAACTTAAGTTGTCTAAGACAAGAATGACAATCACTTAATAGCTGCTGGGTCATTCGTTGTATGCAGTACAATCTCTTTCCCCCTATACACTAAAATCATAAATTATTGTTTTCTTTTTTAGTTTTCTTTTTAAAGAAAAGCCTCTTATGCTCACCAAGCCAAAATAGAGTAAAACATTAATCCAAAATCATTACAATTTAAAATAACTGTTTTTTGTTCTAATGTTGTCTATTTTAAAATGTGATTTATGGCAAAGCTGATTTTTCAGCAATCTTAGGTGTCACACGATCCTACAGAAATCCCTTTAATATGCTTATTTGTTGCTTAAGTAACATTTATTATTATTATTATACATTTATTATACATTTGTGCTGCTTAATGATCATTTTATTCAGAATTCAAAATGATAAATAAGAAACGTTCAAATGAAAAGCATTTACTTTAAATATAAATCTTTTGTAACATTACAAATGCCTTTAATGACAATTTGATATTTGTTTTAACATGTTGGATAAAAGATCATTTTAAAGGATGGAAATCATATTTTTTTATTTGATCACGATATCACAATTAAGTGAACATGGGGATAACTTTTAAATAATTCCACTGTACTAACTTATAAAATTATTAGCTGGCCAATGATTTTAAAAATATTCAAGATGTTTTCATCTTTTTTTTTCTGAAATCTGAAAATGTAAATATATCTGAAAATTATTTTAATTGGTAATTAGTTTTTCCTGTATCATCATATTCATTTTTATTCTGTCAGTGTTTTGTAATATCTTTAAAAAAAATGACATCATTCTCAAGGGAAGTGACCATATTTGGTGGGACAACAGCATCACAGACATCTGTAAGTATTAGCAATGGATCTGATGAATTCTGTGAGATGACTGTTTAAAGAACTAATTAATTTTAAGCCAATTTATATTGTAGTCACATTCAGTGCTTGTAACGTTTGTAGCAAGATGTCATGTGGAGCAGCTCACCAGTCAAACAGAAGTCTATGTTAGACCACAACACTGAGCTCACTCCCTTTAATCGGGAAATAAAATGATGCCAGTTGATCTAGGAGCCAACAGGGCAAGCGATCAATGGATGAGGCCGTATGTATGAAACATCAAAGTGTTAGCTGAAGTGTGTGTTCTCTCTGCACATTGTCAAAACAAATTGACTGTTGGAGGAAACCGGCTTGTGTAGTGCTGATTAGCCTGACTTTCACAGGCGAGATTCTGCATGGCTTTCAGTCAACATTTGCCATGGTGCTTGTTTGCTTTTGTTTAACCCCTCATCGTCCTCGACTGCCTGTCATCATGCTAGACTTGGATTAGCTGTCAGAAAGTTCAACTTTAAAGCACAACTATAGCAAAAAAAAGCTTTTTGTTCTGCTTAGCTGTACATGTCATATCAGAAAAACAAAGGAGAACCACTCTGGGTGCTAATTAGTCGACCTTTTAACTTTTTGTGTTGGTCTGGTCACATCATAAACCTCATCAGCTTGGCTCATGAATATTAATGAGGTGATGTGACATTCGGCCAGTGAGAAGGCAGGAAAGCGGACACTACCTATACACTGTTTTATTTACAACATCGAAAACTTTTTTTCACAAAGATTATCGGAGATTGTTTTACAAGAAAATACTAATTCAGACTTTTCACTTTTCACATTTAATTCAATGTGTCACTTACCATTTCTTTGTTATTATTTGTAAAATGTACTAGCAATTTCTAAGTGAAAATTGTTTCTACCCTTTATATATGTGATTAAATATATTTATATGATCTATGTTTTAAAAAAAAATCATCTTAACATGTTTATAAGGCCACCAAGTGTATGTGATTATTGCATACGAGTGGTTTCAGTTGTTCCTACATTTTTTCGTAGATTTAGAATCCATTTTAGAACGAAAGTTATTGATGAATCATGATTTGTTCATAAAAAAGTTTGTACGATTTCACTCACAAATTTGTGTGTACGCATGCTTAGGACACACATGGATGGCTACATGTCTTTCAGAATGATATGGTATAATATATAGTGAAAATTCTGTGTTTATCTGAGTTTGTGCATCAGCTGCAATAAGTTTATTCTCAACATATTTTACTGTAAATATGACTTTTCATATGATCATTATTTGTGTGATTTATTCCATCTTTTTATGTTTGTTAATTGGGGGTTGTGGACACATTCTTTTAGACTTAGTAAAAAGTAAGTTCAATTTAGACCTTTGGCATAAGATGCTCCCCTCAGAATTGGGGCAGAAGACCCCCAGTGGCATGTATTTGCTGGTGTTTTATTGATGTAGTTTCATAATTATCATAATTCATGGAGTTTGTATTTAATAATTAATTCATAGAATTATATGAATCCTAAACGACATGCAACAGTGCACATGAAATATCAGATGAACAGCAGCCAGATGTTGTTTTCCATACTAACTTTAATCTTCCCTGGTAGTTACCATCTAACAAATAAGAACGTTTTGCTAACGTTGCCATTTAGTTATGGAAACGTTATTCCTGGATGTTCTCTGAATGTTAAAAAATGTCCTTTTTACATATATGTTTTTTTTACATTTTATTACTTTTTTAATGCGAACATTAAGGGATCATTCCATATTATCTTTTTGCAAACGTAATGGGTACATTACTTTTGAATTAATGTTCTGAAACAAGTAGCAACATTTAAAAAATGAATCAATAAAAATATAATAGAATAGAATAGAATAGAATAGAATAGAATAGAATAGAATAGAATAGAATAGAATAGAATAGAAAAAAATATGTTCTGTGAATAATGTATAGATATTTTTTATGTGCTAACATTTTGAAAACATTTTAAAGACCTGATAACTCTGAATGAACATTCTAATAATGTTACTTGAAGAACTTTTGCTCATAACTTTGCAATAACCTTGCTAGAACGTTTGGAGAACATTCCCTGTTAGCTGGGTATTATATGCAGGGAGTGGGCAAAACAACAAAAGCAACTAACAACAAGTATCTAGTCTGTACAGTCTCTGACTATGCATTTTACTGTAATTCTAATTGAAGGGTTAGTTCACCCAAAAATGAAAATTCTGTCATTAATTACTCACCCTCATGTCGTTCCAAACCCGTAAGACTTTTGTTCATTTTTGGAACACAAATGAAGATCTTTTTGAAGGTATCTGAGAGCTTTCTGTCCTTCCATTGACAGTCAACGAAATTGAAACTTTGATGCTTTAAAAAGTTATTAAAGAGATCGTAAAACTAATCCATATTAATTGACCGGTTTAGTCCAAATTTTCTGAAGAGACACTGAAATTGTATGAAGAACAGATTTAATTTGGGCTTTTATTCATATAAACATTAATCAACTCACACATCAGTTATGATAAATGGTAGCTCAAGCATGTTCACTTGACGTGCGAGAACCAATGAGCTTTATTCTTGTGTGTTAAGCACTAAGCAGCACATTTGAGCTTTCACAAGAGGTTTGTTCTCGTCCGTCAAGCAGGTTCGGTTGAGCTTCTGTTTATGTTCGCTGATCAATCTTTCTGAATAAAAGCCTAAATTCAATCTGTTCATTATATAAAGCGACCGTGTCTCTTCAGAAAATTTGGACTAAACCACTCAATTCATATGGATTAGGTTTACGATCTGTTTATGAACTTTTTGAAGCGTCAAAGTTTCAGTTGCGTTGCTGTCAATGGAGAGACAGAAATCCCTCAGATTTCATCAAAAAGATCTTCATTTGTGTTCTGAAGATCAATTAAAGTCTTACGGGTTTGGAACAACATGATGGTGAGTAATTAAAGACAGTATTTTCATTTTTGGGTGAACTAACCCTTTAAGAACAACTGAGAAACACAGAGCATCTGTTTTTGTTAGATTATGTACTGAAAAATGTCAGGAGTCAGGATGCTTTGGGCAGTCTGTCTTAGATGGTATGTGTATCTTATGGGACCAGGCTGACCAAATGTGTCAACAGTGGGTTCATAAGGGTTGAGTTTTAGAAAGCGCTGAGCAACTGGACAGACAAAGCTCTCTAAGACAGAGTAATATATTGTTTACTCACTGGAACCATCATTCTCTGCATCGTTCAATTTTTATTTGCTTTGTTTTGTGATATTCTATAGAGGAGCTGACTAGTGTGACAGGAGGTGGAAATGGATATCGGTATGATCGGTGTCTTTATGTCGGAGTTTCTGATTGATTTTCTGTGCGGATGTCAAAACTCCATTTTTATCTCCCTGGCCCGACTTGCAATAGTCAGCTTTAATACAGGGCAGACTGTCCATACTGATACAGTCTGTGATAGTGTATTTGCATAAGAAAATAACTTGGCACCAAGGAGATTACAAATGATTTGGAAAGCAATACTTTTGGCCCAGTATGTGTATCTGAATACTGTTGTTAGCGGAAAAAAATATATATAACAGAAGCAAAAGACTGCTTGCAGAGAATCTTCCCTGCTTTGTAAATCACTGATATTCTGATACAAACTAGCAGTGGTGTGAAGTAACGAATTACAAATACTCACATTACGGTAATTTAGTAGCTTTTTTTCTTCTTTTTTTTCAGAAATTGTAGTCTACTTTTTTGAGTAGTTTAAAAATTGTGTAATTTTACTTTTACTTGAGTACATAAGTTATGTATCGGTACTTTTACTCCGCTATTTTCCTTCCGTTTGTGGTCGTTACTCGTTACATGCTTTTATCCATCAACTTGATTGGATCGAGTAATCAATCTCGTGACTGTCGTCAAATCAAATTCTGCATAGAAAACTTTAACCGCTAGTCTACCTGCTGTTACTCGTGGCTGATCAATTCAATCGAGATATCAGCTCTTCCTCTAAAATGCTAAGGTACATTTCACATTTGTGCTTACTAAATGATCTTTATATAGGCTAGCTAGCCTATCTACAGGGCCTGACATTTGGTGTGAGGTTGGGGGTATTGCGTACAGTGTTAAAGGTGCTCTAAGCGATGTCACGTGTTTTTTAGGCTGAAACATTTTTTATCACATACAGCAAACATCTCCTCACTATCCGCTAGCTGCCTGTCCCCTGAACACATTGTAAAAAAACACGGTCTCTGTAGACAGCCCAGGCTCCACAAACGGCAACAAAAACAAACTGGGCCAACCTGCACCAACATAATTTAGTGTTCCAGCCAATAACTGACAAGAATGATTTGGGGGTGGGGGTTGGGGGGTTACTGTGTGTGCACATGAAGGGGGGTGTGGGGAGTGGAGGAGAGAGAAGCACGAAGAGGGAAGTTAGCTAGAGGAGAGATGTCCTGGACAACAATAACGACTAACATTAGAATTATATTCTCTTGAATTTTGATATGGCCGACACACACGACCAAAGAGACGATGTTCCGATGAACGAAGCAAAGAAGAGGGAAAAGGAGATGAAAAGCGCGAAGTCCAGAATTTACATCGGAAAAGTCTTCGAAAGGTGGACAATTCCGGAGAAGGGAGGAGGGAGGGTCGAGCTAGTTCATTTCACTCATATTTTGTTTCTGTGTTGATTCTATATTAAAATGTAGATACAATGTAACATATTTCTCTGGCTCTTGTTTTAAATTATTTTGTTCTGTTATTATGCTTCTTGTTGTCATCTGTTGATATTGTACAAGCAGAATGTGGCGGTTGGTCCGTGTGGTATTAGTCCCGCCAGCTCCTCCACTGTGATTGGACGGTTGGATAAAAAGTGACAGTGATGAGCGCTGCGTTTTACCAAAAGTTGAACATTCTTCAATTCTCGGCGACCTGTAAAAAACGCAGAGCGCTCAGCGCTTCAGCGTGAAAAAAAACGCTCAGCGCCTCCTTACGCTCATTAGAGCACCTTTAACCCCCTCAAGTGACGAGTTCATAATGCGGTGAATTCCCGCTCCCATTTACTTAATTTCACGAGTTCACACTTACAAACCATTAGAGGGAGTAAAGTTTAATGCGTATTTGGCGTGCTGTCTGAGGAGAGGGCTCCGAGCTTGGAGTTCGGCCCGAACCTAGAGTACTCCCCCCTGTATGTAAATGGTTAGGACTAGAAGTGTGGAGAAGGGGTGGTGGAGGGATGCTGCTAAACTGTCAATGAATTGAGGTGAGACTGCTGAATATATATATACACCTCTTATCATTGATTGCTGAGTGCTCTCCACTCGTGTTAATTATCTGAACGTGCTCCTCCCGAACTTTGTTAATAAAACATATAGAGAGACGTGCGTCGCGATCTGTGCACTGCAGAGGAGTTTAGTATGAGCACGCGATGCATGCTGTGATGGTGTGTTGGGGACAGTATAAAACTGTGGAAAAACACCTTCTGTACTGAAATTGGAGGACCAGATTCAGTATGCAGTGCACCTTATGACCCATGGCGTTAACTTGAACTGCGTTTCTGTCAGTGTGTGACTACAGCTTGTTAATAAACAAAGTTTTTTGATTGATCCATTTCACACAATCCGACTTCATTTAGCAAGTGCACTTGCGCAAAAACATTTCTTGTTGTTGCTGTGGATACTGCTGATAAAACAGCTTATCCGAGACAACAAAGAGACGTGCATTTGTTTGTGTGTGTGTGTGTGTGTGTGTGTGTGTGTGTGTGTGTGTGTGTGTGTGTGTGTGTGTGTGTGTGTGTGTGTGTGTTTCTTTTATAAAAGTTTCGCCGGATATACTTACCTATTTAATGCACACTTATCCTTACAAATTATATTGTCAGCATTACAATTTGAGTAAATGTAGCTGTGTAAAATGTAAGGGATGATGCCACCCTTCTAGAACAGTGTGCATTTACTTTTAAATTGTAACATATTTAATGGCATGGAATTACAGTAAAATTAGTGTTAGCTCACTATCTTAGCATTTTTCAGTGCATTAGGTGAGGTAAACTGATTATATTAGTGATTCTCATTTCTTTATCAAACCACAAAAACTGGTACCGGTTTTGAGAGAAATTTAGTCTTTTTGTATTTCTCTATTTAACCCATCTCATGGTGTGTGATGCTGAGATATCCTGTGAGTTTCTAAAGATTTTTGAATTATTAGCACAGTTATGAACATTGATATTTTATGTGCAACAATAGCATGCTCAGGTTCAGGTTTTGATGCAATTTTAAAAGATGGATGATAGATATTCTTCAATCTTTCTGACAAAGAACAAAAGATAATGTGAATTACAGTGTGTTTTTTTACTTTATTAATATAGTGCACAGTGTTTATTATAAGGGGGTGGAATGCACAGCTCAGTAGCCTACTCACTACTCATGAGTACTTTTAAATAAGTTACTTTTTCTTACTCAAGTAGTTTTTCTGACAAGTACTTTTTACTCTACTCACACTACATTTTTTGGAATGTAATGGTACTTTTACTTTTTTTCAGTACTCTTTCCACTACTGCAAACTAGTCCCTTTGCTTGTTTAATAAGAGTTTGCCCAAAAACAAATGCTGTCTTTTTGCTGTTTTCCATGCAGTTTCAATAAAGAAGGGACTGATTTCGTGTCGGTAAAATTTGGCTAGGGTTGAGGTATAAACAACTCTCTCATTCCAGCCCCAATACTTGAAAATATTTTGCCATTATTAACTGAATAAAATACAGTACTGTGCAAAAGTCTTAGGCATGTTAATATCTAATACCCTGCCAATAACCAAAACCTGGTTCAATGACCATGGTATCACTGTGTAATTACTGTGTGATTTAATGTAATATACTAACTTTTTGAAATCCTGTTTTCGTGGGTTTTATGAGCTGGAAGCCCAAATTATGTACAAATAAACAACTAAATACTTGAAATCGTTTAAGTTGTGGGCCTTGAATCTATAATCTATGGAAGTTTAACGTTTTGAATGGAATTATGGAAATAAATAAACTTTTCCATGATATTCTAATTTTTTGGAGAGGGTCTGTATACTATAGTTGCCGCACATTTAAATACGATTTTCAAGAAAGAAAAACTAAAACCTGGGGAAAATAAATGCAGAACATGTTCACATAGGACACTAGTAACATGACTATGTGCATGAAACCATTCAGAAAAATTTGGGCGCAAATTCACACACACACACAATTTATTGATTTTTAAAAGCTTACGGAACATAAAACACATGGAACTCTGCATCTAATGTCATTTCATTACAGCACACATTGAAGAACATGACAGAATTTACTGCGTGCAACTGTACAAGGTGAGACAGTTAAATGTTCCTATTACATCAGATCGATCTGCAATAAAACAATGAAGCATGAAACATTTCTAACTAAAATATCTTATTCATGAGGCTAAAACCTGTCGGATTCAAAGTAATCTCTGAAGCAGACAATAAATCTCACTAATACAGCCGTTTCATTGAGAAACATTTCAGATGTTAGTGTTGAATGCAAGTGCTTTGGCTGTGATCCATCAGTAGAGAAGAAAGGTGACCTGAAGCTGTTTATTATTTCTCTCCTGAGACAGAAACACCCTAAAGTGCAGTAACAGTCTGCGACGGGCAGTGAGGCAGGACAGGCTGCTGGGTTGCTGCGTTCACCATCAGCTGCATTAAAATGCAAGAGCAGCAGTGCATCACTGGACCTCAGAGATAGATAAATCAACTATTAAATAAACAAGCGCAACGTATGCACTCTGCTACAAAAAATGCCCGCGTTGCATGAACAAATCTCATGCTCTGAGGACCTCTAGCTCTCTTATCTCTCTCTCTATCCACTCTCTTCTCTTTTCCTTTTCCTCACTCTTTCTTCTTTCCTTATAGCACATACATAAACACATATCAGTAATTTCAGAAGTAAAGGAGATGATATATTAAGCATTATACCAGTTTTTCTGACCACTGATGCAATTTAATTTCACAAATAGTTACAAAGAAATGGAAAGTATTAGACAATTAATTAAACGTGTCTTTTATTTGCAACAACGATATATATATTTGTGTGTGTGTGTGTGTGTGTGTGTGTGTGTGTGTATACAGTATATATATATATATTACTGTATTTAATTACTCTCTTATATGGTCTTAATTGTATTTAGTGTAACTTGATTTTAGATAAAATGCTCTGTAAATCTCTGTCAACACAATCGTTTTGCAGCATAAAGTATTCGCTATTTGCTTATTGTTATTCGCTATTTGCTTATTGTTTGAAAAAATGCACATAGGGCTTGATGCAAGTTCCACAGCAGAATAAATTTAACAGCTTCAAGATGTTTTCTGTGAATAAAAAAATAGAAAAATAGTGGGTTGTATGGTGATTTTCTGTTGTAAAACTTACATTATATTGAAAAGAATGGCTAGGATATTCTTAAACAGTACATACATACTGTACATACATACATGCATACATTAGGGGTGTCGCAATATACCGGTATTGACGATAATCGTGATATTCAAAGCATGAAATATCGACATCGTGTTAATTTAGAGCAATACAATATACCGGTATTGGCGATATTGGCGTTTTCAAGACGCAGCGCTCGTCCGCGCCCGCGCAGCTAGAGTGAAACACTCTGTCCACACCCGAAAAAAGTAAGCTGAGCTCGCCAGTATTAACAACAGAGTTCTTCGGCTTCAAAGAAAACAGCACCTTAGAGGTGGTCGCACACCGGACGAGAAGCGCAGCGCCACGTCTTTAAAATTCGAACACATTCTGTATGAGTGTACACACCGGACGAGAAGCACAGCGCGGTTCTATTCGGCGTCTGTCCGCGGCGCGCCCAGCAACGGCTCAGGACCTTGTTCAAAATCCTGCCGCGACACAGAGCGCAGAAAAAAGTGTTCAGATCACAGACTCAGCAACTATTGTATTTAATTGTACAGTATAATCATAACATAGTACAGACATTATCTCAATTCCATAATGTCCTTAAACATAATGATATTGCTGGCCATAAACTGAGAAAGTGCGTGTCCGGTGTGCAATACCTGGAGTTGTCATAGACGCGACGCGGATATTATTTTACTAGTCATCATGGAATGGGAAACGTGACATTAACTGTTAACAGGGGGTTTCTGTGTTCATATATTTAATAAAGGGTGATTATTAAAATTAAGAACCCCGTTTTCTTTACTCATCTTATTTTTGTATTTGTATTTGCACTTGATTTTTTTATTCAAATCTGCTATCTGCATGACTTTATTGGCGCCAGTGCAACAACAGGTTTAAAAGAGCTTTTCAGTTCTTCAGGAAACCTTCAGACAGTGTTTGGCTTCAGTTTGAAACCAGATAAACTTCACATGCTTGTCTTCCTTCACAAAAATTTGCCATATAGATTGAGTACCCCCCCCCCCCCCATAGATTCTATAGATATCGCGATATATCGATATCGTGAATTCTTTTGGCCACAATAACCGTGGTGTGAAAAATCTAACATCGTGACAGCCCTAGCATACATACATACATACATGCATACATTTATATATATTTGTGTTCCACGGAACAAAGAAAGTCATTCAGGATTGGAGCAACCCGATAATGACTGAATTTTAATTTTTGAACAATTCCTTTAAAGTTGGCATGAAATTGAAGTTGCTATTAAAGGGATAGTTCACTTTGAAATTAAATTTTGGTATGTTTTAGCTTACCTCAAGGGCATCCAAGATGTAGGTGTCTTTTTTTCCACAGTAGTTTCAATTTTGATATTTTTAGGTCAAACCGTTCTTGTCTGACAGTCATATCATGCAGGTCTATGGTCACCACCTCAAAGAGCATGCACAGAGTCCAAATTAAAACAATTCCCCATCGTCCAAATTAAACAATTCCCCATCGTAAGTACACATTGATGGCCTAAGACACGAAACGAGCGGTTTGTGTGAGAAAACGAACAGTATTTATCTCGTTTTTACCTCTTGTACACAACCACGTCCAAGTGATCTGAGGGCGCGGGCGCTTCCTGCTGTGTGACGTGTGCGCAGACTGGTGCATAGATATATACACTAGATGTCGCATTAAAGACATTCTTTCCAATGAACTGCCGTAGCCAAGGCGACATCTAGTGTAGATATCTATGCACCAGTCTGCGCACACGTCACACAGCAGGAAGCGCCCGCGCCCTCAGATCACTTGGACTATCCCTTTAATAGTCTTTTATTCCCTATTGTGATGTACAGTATATCTGAGTGAGTCGACTTCTCAAACAAGTCCACAGATAATTGCAAATAATTTACAATGAATACTGGAAAATTAAATAAAAAAAAAACAAGAGTTGTCAATTTTGATTTCATAGGGACTTTAAGAAATTGACCAAATGAATTTTAGCATCTGGATTCATGAACATACACACACTCACCCCTTAAAATGCATGGGTGTTTTCTATGCCCGATGCACATGGAGCCTCAGAGAGCATGGTTATGATCCTTCATAAGCTAGAGCTCTACTGTGCTTCACTATGGCTTTGATGTGAGAAACTCATGAAGGTCTGCTGCTGTCTGCCTCATGTCCTGGGGAAGAGTTCAGGAAGCTTTATTGAGTGGGCCGTCAGGAAAATAACATTTTTCAGAGGCCTAGCCCAGCTAAAAAAAAAAAAACGTGCCCCTGCTGAGAAGATTTTCTTTGGGAAAACAAATGTTCTGGGCTGAAATTTTTTTTTTTGACATTGGCTATGTGAGTCAGAGATGCAGTTTGCCGTGGTTTTGCAAAGTGATCTCATTCGTCTTCATAGCTATTTGCATGGAAAATCTTGTTCTAGCACGTTCACTGCCGTTCAAAAGATCAGATTTTGGTAACATTATTTTGATTGTCCAATTTAGACATTCTACTAACTATGAGTAACTTTGCAACTACATGTCAACTAACTCTAATTAGAGTATTATTATACTGTCTGCTTAATATCTACTAATACTTCATTTTGATGGTCTCTCAACATTCATTCTACTGACTAAGTAACTTTGCAACTACATGTCAACGAAACTCTATGAGTGTTAGTTGACTTGTAGTTGCACAGCTGCATATAGTTAATAGAATGTCTAGTGGACTATCGAAATAAAGCGTAACCGTTTTTTTTTTAATGTTTTTGAAAGAAGTCTCTTATGCTCACCAAGGCTGCATTTATCTGATCAAAAATACAGTAAAAACAGCAATATTGGTATTATAATTTAAAAATAACGTTGTCATAAAAAAAAAAAAATGTTTTCTATTTGAAAATATGTTTTAATATTCCTGTGATGACAAAGCTGAATTTTCAGCATCATTACTCCAGTTTTCAGTGTCACATGATCCTTCAGAAACCTACATGTGAAGGCTATACATTTAAATGCTCTCAGTATGTTGATATTGTATGCTTCAGTGTCTCTCCAAATGTTGAAAATGATGTCTACATGAATACATCTGAGATCACCAAGGGATTTGCTGTGGTTTATGTGCTAAAATTAAAATGGAACATAGTAAACTGCAGTTTTTTTTTTTTAACAGAGCAGCATAACTGACACCTAAAAATAAGATATGATAGATGAAGAGCGTGTCGCCTCCCGCTGTGTTCAAGGCTTTGGACTCCCATGGGCTTCAATATTCTCAGATGCTGAATATTAGCTGTATTTATATTGACTGCATGTGGCCTCACATGACGTGAGAGTGACATAAGCTGCTTATGACCTGCGAGACGGGAAACGGCGAGGAAAAAAATAAAGCTAATATTCCTCTCCATCACACCACATTATGTAATATATACCCCCACCCCCACCCCCAAACACCACCACCACCACCACACACACACACACACACACACAAACACTCTCTCACACACACACACAAAATAATTTAGAGCCACATGCCTCAAGGGAAGTGGTGATGTTAACGATTCATAAAAGTCTGACATTTTAATCAAACATTAAGGGGCAATATTGTTTATATATTTGTTACCTATGTGAAACATTAGAAAACTTTGATTTAGATGAATCATTGTATGACCTTGAGAACCTGTTTAAGGAGATTTCTGCTACTGTAATATTCTTGATTTTGTTTGCATGTATCAAGGTCACTAATCTTTATTTTCAAATCCAAGCATATTTCGTCATGATTGCTTTCTATAGATCAGCTTTTGTGTTTTACTATGTCAGTTTGATATTGCCTTAGTTGGTGAGAGATTAACCGAAGTGAAGCATTTTTTAGGCATCCTGGGACAAAGAATTTCAGAAGGACTGAAAAATCCCCAAGACTCAATCAGCGACACCTTAATTCCATCTGCCAGGTTTACAATTAATACTCGTGCTGGGAAATGCTCCTTCCCATCCGTCGTTTCATCTAATTCCGTTGCTTTCTTCTCCTGAGACATGCTCAGAGTGGGATGCAGTGGTGGATGATGGGAAAACAGCTCAGCGGGCCAGTCACTATTTAGCGCCGCCTCCCTGTGTTACTTTCCCGCAGCGTTGTCAACCACCGCGGCTCCCTCATGCCTCTAACAAGCTGCTAAACTCTGTCCCACATCCCTGCGGAGAGCCCACCTGAACATGGCCGCCGCGCCGCTCCCCGTGAGGATGTTTTATTAGATTCACAGCAGAGGAAAACCTGATTTAGCTCAACTGGTGGTGGGTGGAGAGCAACAGCGTTCCCTCAGAGAATGAAGTGCTTTTAATTATGGTGTCTTCAGATTACATCTCCCATTCACCTTGCTTGGGATATTATAAGTGTACAATTCATTTCTTCCGTGTTGTCAATCTATTATTCACATGTGATTTTTTTTTTTTTCATGGTGTCTTTGTTGGTTTAAAAAGAAAGTAATGTGGCTGTTGGTTAAATAGGGAGACTCTATAGCCACTTTAAAACTGTGTGTTTTGCTCCTAAATGTATTTGACATATTTATTAATAACTGAGATCCTGAAAAAAATATATAATAAAAAAAAATCAGAGATGAGATGTTTAGTAATAATAATAATAATAATAATAATAATGTAGAAAATTATTCAAATCGATTAAAGTGACAGCTTTAATTATTATTATTATTATTATTAGCCATGATGATGATGATGATGATGATGATACTTGTAATAATAGCAATAAACTGTTACTTTAAAATTTAGTTTCCATTTATTTATTTAACTATTGTATTAATTAATTACTGTTTATTAATATTTGTTATTAACACTAATAATAATAATAATAAGTATGGTAATAATAAGTGTCACTTTAAAATGCATTTTCATTCATTAATGTAACTAATGTATTCATTAATAACTGAGATTCTGTAAAAATCACACAGATTAGTATTAGTACTATTATTACAACAAGAATAAATATTATTATTAATTTTAAGAATTACACTATAGAGTTTCTATCAGTATCAATAATAATAATACTTTAATAATTAATCTGCTCCTGCCAATGAGATTAAAATTAAAGATATTATTATGGTATGTCAACCGTTGCCTTACTTGTGGCTATTTTTATTTATTTTTAAGGAATTTTTGAATTAATCAAGTGTTTTTAGAAATATCTGAGACATCATACTTCAAACTTAAATGAAACATGACTCAGAACACACATAAGTCTCCTAAGAAAGAGCAACATTGAGCAAAAAGAATTGTCTCTGGGTTGCCCAGCATGGTGCATTTTAGATGTACTCTTAAAAGTGTTTCTTATTTTTGGTTTTGTTGAATGTCAGAATTAAAATAGCTGCATATATTTTAACTGTACCACTTGTTTTTTGGGGTAGATTGTGTACCACTTTTAGCTGTGTTTACAGTGCCATGAATGACCTCCATGCTATACTTGATTTTCTCTTCTGTCCCTGTAGGTTGAATTGATCGCATTTACGCCCCTTTACTAAAAGCAAATGGTGCGATCCTCTCCCTCTCGTATCCTGGACATTGGTTTGTCCCTTTGGGTCAGTCATTAATAATGTGCAAGATGAGTCACCTGCAGCTGAGAGAGAACTGGCCCATAAATGCCTGGGCAACAAGACTGTCAAAAACCAACTAATCCTTTCTAATATATGACCATGGCTAGGCTCAACCAACACATTTCCCCATATCATTAATTAAGGCAATTAAGGTAAAGGAAATATTTATATAAATGCCTCCACTGTCTGTGGCTGCAGCTGATAGACCATTAATCAGTCTCAACCTTTGTGTAGTTCAGCACCATGGACAGGGTCTAAAAGCCAAGCTCAAATTAGACTGGGTTTGAAGGACACAGATTGTACTTTACTTGTGAAGAGTCTAATTATACTGTTCGCCTAACCGTTTGAATGACGGGTTGTCAGTCATTCGAAATAAGTGTTGTAAAATACATTTGTAATATAATAAAATCCACATTCAGCTTTTGTTCAACACCCTCTGAAATGATCTTCACTCTATGCTAAAATCCTGTTGAAATCCTTTTGAAATAAAATGCTCAAAGTATCTGGAATCAGAATGTACGTCTATTTTTACCCCATCCAGCAATAAAATAGGTTTCTTTGATATGAACCTGTTCAGATTCCCCAGGCTAACACCAAACTGGCTATTAATCAGTTACACGCACGGCTGTGAGGCTTTTACCCAGGCATTTAGTTTTATTAAAGTTCGGGATGAAAGAAGTTTCGCCTGAGTTCTTTGATGAAATACCGAGGGGTCACAGGGCAGGAGAATTCAACATTATCTCTTTACATTCTTCCATTTACTTTCATTCCAGCTGGATATTTATTAACGCAGGAGCGATAAGGACTTCATAGTGAGAATTTTTCATCAAGACTTAAGGCAAACGGGCCGCAGGGCATTCTGTCTGAAGTCAAAGAAGTTTCTTGACCTTTTCTCGACCTTCATGAGGGATTTTCCATTGATATTTCCTTTGAGGCTTGTTTTGTTTTAACACTTCATGTATGTTTCTGTGCTTTGCTTTTGACTGGGGACTATTAATACAGAGAGGTGATTGTTTGCGCTTCTGTATCTCTGCTGCCCCTCACAGGACAGAACATGTAACTGCATGTTTTTGTTGCTGTTTTTTCCCGCTCTAACCTCTTCTCTCTTCCTCTCTCATTTGTGTGTGTGTGATGGGGAAATGTTCAGAATATGACTCAGCATGTCTTTTTATGGTCAGTAAATCATGTCTGTCTGCTCAGAGTAAGTGGGTTATATCAGACTGAAGTACTCTAGTGAGAAATCATTCCCATTACGCACACACTCACTCACATACTATATTAACCCATATACTGGCATGCACAAATCCCCTTATGGACCCAGAAGGGTAAACAGCCTATCACAATGAAATCTTAAAGCTTGCCTTAAACTTTCATTAAAGTTTGAACTATATTGCTTGATGTCAGATTGTACATAAAGCGTGTACTATATTATTTTTTATCAGTATTTTAATCATTCACTCTGTCCAAATATGCCTACTTCCAAACCATATAGTAGGCAAAAAAACAGTATGTGAGACGAGTAGTAGGCCTATGTCCAAATTCATTATATTCATAAAACAGTAAGCAGTGACCTACTACTGTACTTCTGGCAAGATTTTGAAGACACTTCAAAGGCATCTCACAGGGTTCTCAAGTTTTATCAAAAGCTTGGAGTGAGATCACATGGGGTTAGGGGAGGAGCCCTAATGGAGTCCCGCCCCCCAATTTTATCCATTGTTCATAATTAACCAGCACAAATTGAAATTATAACAATTGGCAAATCTGATAAATGACAGAGCAATTCATCACATCAAATATACTCTTTAATGTTATATTTCAAAATTACAAATATACAAAAATACAAATGCAATGGCAATGATTAATGTATGTTTTGACAGGATATAAAATATTACCCAGAGCACTCTGCTTTAATACATGTAGCCTTAATGTAACTAGAAAGACTATTAATACCGTATAATATATAATTTAAAATAAAATGAAGAAATACATCTTCATTCCTTCCCATACCCACTAACATTTCCCTTAGTTTCAGATAACGTAGCCAAACTGAGCCAAAGCTTCTGGCCTGGTTGCAAAGTAGTTGTAGAGTTTTTGACTGCATCAATAATAATGTATACGATGGGCTATATATTAAATGTTCTAGCCTAAAAATGTTAGACGAGCTTTCTTCCAACTTACCTTCTCCATCCATAGACAGTAAAAGAAATGGACATAGCGACCCCATTGGATTCAACGGAGACAAAGTGAAGTCAATTAGAAACTCTTACTTCCTGGGGGTCGAGCGTACTGCGCAGACTCAAACTGAGCTTGACGACGTAGATGTGACGTGAGCAACCCGTCTGTCTTCTAGTAGCTGTGTCAATGGAAATCTGAATCATTCCCTTCCGAAACTCGCAGAGACGGAGAGCGTGAGTAGGAGGTGTCCATGAGCTAGGAGCAAGAGAAACGTTTGCTATGTATTCTGATTAATTATTTTGTCACTTTGCCTCCACGTCCCCCCGATTGTGCGCGAGCTTCTCCTCCTGTCCATACGGTAATTCTCTACTGTGCGACAGAGAGTCGCGTGGTTATGACGCAATCGTTAGCCTATTTTTACAAAAACTGCATCTACGGGGCCATAACATAAGATACAAGGTAATGGAGCCTTTTATACATTTTCGTGTTTCTTCTTTAGAAATAAATAATGGACAAATGGAGTCTTTAAACGCTTCAGATGTAAAGTTATTCGCTGTCAAAGTGACGCCAAAATGAATGGGAGTCAATGGAATGCTAACAGCAGGTGGGGGTCCGCTAATCAATGGCGGCGCCCGGGGAAGCTTCAATATTTTATGAAACCCTGCCCCCCTGCCTAGTAACGAACGCAATCTGGCCAAGATACGTGCTGGCAGCAGGAAACTTCACGTTATATATAAAGCTTGCAGGACAACTTGGTTGGCATTGCCTTTTCAGCGTGAGAAATACACGGTGTGGCGTGTGAGCGTGTGAACTGGTTGAATTGCGTGTGTCTCACGGCCAATGCGTGAGACTTGAGAACCCTCCCTTGTCAGAGCACTAATCAGGGAGTCGCTCATTTTAAGAACAGTCTCAATCACAAAATCCTTCCATTGCACTGAAACGTTCGCTCCCTAAAAAGTCCCACAATGCACCGTGAAAACCAGGGAGCATCAATGCTTAAAAGAAGTTCTGAAGCGCAAAACATAAATCACGCGGACCAACTCACATAAGGGAAAGATGTTTTGAAAAAACAAACTGTTATTTAATATTATTTCAGCCTTAACACATCACTAGACATATTGAACGTAATCTAGCAAACATTTATAATTAATTTATGGCTGAAATGTTGCAGTTATATGTACCAATCAAAGTATTTATCATAATGTACTTAAAATAACATAAAAAAAATAAATGTCAGAAAATATCAGCTCTGATGTTGTTCATAAGTACCAGTAGCCTAGTGACGTACTGTACATTGTCGTGTCATCATCATTTTCCCAATGTGTAGTGAGCCAGGGTCCGTACTAGGTACTGTCCTTTCCAGTGCCCGAATTTGTGTACACGATACTGATTCACGACCTCGGGAGCTGATTGAAACTCACTATTTATTCGATGGACACTTTACTCTCAAAAAGCCACGGGAGAGGATTTGTGAATGAAGGTGAAGCATGCAACTGACGGCGAATGTCACATGACAATGACAACATGGCAGATATAGCCTAGTACGTCCGTATTTCACATTCATACTACACATTCATACTATATAGAACAGACTATTTTAATGGTCAAAAAGTACGTTTCAAAGCAATGTAGTACCTTCTATACAGTATGAGATTTTGGATGTTGATTTTGACTTGAATTTTTATGATAAAATATTACTCCAGAAAAAGTATGGAGCTGGTTAAGTACCAAAGTATTATATAAAAAGTTTTAAGTTCTTATTTTGAACTGGAGAAATGCGTCGAGCTGTCTTCGCCCTGAGTGGATCAATGAATCGGTGAGTGCTGCAAGACGGAATGATTCTCTCAGGAAGTGGACAACACAGAGTGAGCTTCGATTTCTTTACTTCATGTTAAGGAGGAATATGTGTTTTTCTGGAATTTTGTTGAATAAAATCTCAAATATTAAATAGTGGAGTAAACGTTTTCCAACATAATGAAAATAATCTGATACTTTAAAAAGCTACAAAGTAAATATACTTTGTTGCTGTCTACTATATTGTTTTTTTATGCTGTTGTGGGTGGTTACCAGGGTGTTGCTATGTGGTTTATAGGGTGTTTTGATAATCTTTATGATATTCGTATTTCTAGATATCATCTTGCTCATCCTTCAATGTAGGTCTATCAGTCGTTTTATCATCCAACAGGTGAAAATATAGTATCGTATGATGCAGGACGAGTTATGAACTGAATTATAATATTTTGACACTAACCCCAAGTAATAGTGATGATTGGCATAGCAAGCACAATTGATAATGTATATTATTAACCTAGTAGTAGATACTGTAAGTGTACAAAAAATATTTTTAAAATGGACAAATCGGAGTATTTATAAGTTCTGGTAAGGCAGTCACACTGAGTAAACAGAAACATATAGCTACAAACCAACCGGATTATGGATTCTCTCAGAATGTTTTTTTGTTGTTGTTTTTTTTCGTCCTCATAAAAGTCATACAAACCCCACTGGCCTTGATAAAAAGTTTTTGAAGAGTTGAAGGAGCTCTGACTTCTGAAAAAGAAATGAGGGGAGCACATTTTGATGGATAACTCCAATATGCACTAAACATCCAGGGATCAAATGTGCAGATGAAAAAACTAGCAAAAAGAGAGAGAAATGTCTTTGGCATAGCCTAGAGGGGAGAGTAAAAACAGAGGGTCAAATTTATTCATTTGTGTGTTTTTGTAGCTTAAGAGAGAGAGAGAGAAACAAGTGAGCTAGAGAAGAGGCAACGGATTAGACACACACACACACACACCATGTGTGATTATAAATCAAGTGTGTGTCAGGGTGCTCTCTATGATTCTGATGCAGCAGCAAAAATGCGGCTCCCGCTGCTCATCTCTGACGGAAAGTTTGCTCCGAGTGATCTGGAATGTTGAGAGGAATTAACATTGAAATGATTCTGCTGACAGTTTCACACTATCTACTGCACATTCCCTCACAAACAGGCTGTGTGAATCCTAATGACATGCCAAGCAAACCTCTCAAATACCCTCTGGATATGCTCTGAAGTCACATGAATGAATAAGCAGGAGGAGCTCGCATGAACCCGCATTAGATGACCACATATAGCTACGTGCATGTATGTGTGTGTTTGTAAGCTCACCAAATTGCCGTAGGCAGAGATAAAACATATAGGCACTAGCAAACACAAGTGCACACAGGAAACGTTCAACGTCGAATTTCACTTAAAGAAATGGAAAAGTCAAAGTCCACTGTATATTGAATATTCTCCTTTTCTCTGCAGTATGTTGTATAATACGTTACTGTTTTGCAAGACCAAGGCTATGTTTGGAATAACACTAATGTGCAGTATTCAACAGAGCACACTTTAGGGAATAATGTATCCCATAATTCAATGCACTCAACTAGAACTGTTATTTAAATTAAAGTCTTTTTTAATGAGATTTTAAGATTAATATGTATATATATTTATATTAGTGCTGTCAACGTTAACGCGTTAACGCATGCGATTAATTTTTGTCTGGTTTAACGTGTTAAAATATTTAACGCAATTAACGCAGCATCCGTCTTTTCTGCCATCCGTTGGCTAGCTTTACATTTTATGATCACGCTCTTATTCATTTAAATGCTTTTAAACATTTCAAGCGCGGCAAGACAAAAGAGAATGCGCTGTCTGTGAATGTCCTTATGTGACACACACACACACACACACACACACACACACATAGACAGGGCGCCAGAATCCAGTTCTCTTTCGCGCTTGAACTAACAATAACAATAACAATCCCAAAATGTCCGTTTTGTCGATTATCCTCATAAGAGCAGTCTTAAATGATTTATATAAAGTCTAAAATGAACAAAGAGTTGCGAGAGAATGAGGCGCGTGTGAGATCCATAGACAGTATATAAACGGTGAGATCCGCGTGTGTGTGTGTGTGTGTGTGTGTGTGTCTGCTCTTAAAGGGACAGCAGCCAATAAAGCTTCCTGTCAGTAAAGTTAAAGAACAAAGGGAACAGAGAAAATGACTCACTGCTGTTGACTAAATAACTTTTGTAGCTTTAATAAGGATTAACTATTTAATTTATAGTTTATGCAGTGCAGACTGCATATAACTTTGATAACTTTATTAAATTTCTGTATATTTCCTAACTGTTAAGACAGGAAGGGCACGAATAAATATGACATTTATTATGGGTTTATGTTAGCATTGTTTTAAGTTCACTTAAATTAAAAACTGTTATATTTTTGAAGCCTAATAAATGTGAAAAAGAAAAAAAATCAGTAGCTGTATTAATATCAGTAATACTGGCCTTCATTCATAAAAAGATGCCATTAAACAAGTATTTAAAATATACTGTCTTTATGTTGTTTCTACATTAATTTGATTAACTGTGAAATTATTACATTATAAAATATATTAAAAACGTACAAAAACATTTCTTTTTTTATTGCGATTAATTGCGATTAATCACAGAAAAAATTTGTGATTAATCTAGTTAAAGTTTTTAATCGATTGACAGCACTAATTTATATATATAAAATTTTTTTCGAGGGCACTCCACGCTGCCAGGGGAATTAAAGGACTTGACAACCCTTTTCCCCTGCTTATGAAGAGCTGTGGAGGATGTTACTCGTGCCGTTGCCAAACTGAATATCGACTGGACGGCCAAGAAGCAGGAAGCAGGCCTTAAGAGTAAATTGGATGAGCGCTTCCTGCCTAGCAAAGCTCACCTCCACGTTGGGGCCTGCCTTTCTTTCCAGACCTCCACACCAAGGCCACAAGAATTTATTCTGATTCAAGGGGAATCAGAATACCATACTGACTGACGAGTGGAAGAGCTGGGGATGGAGGAGGGTAAGCTCCGGAGAAACGCGATAGCTGCTGATAATACTGAAGGAGCTTATATATGTATACGGTGATAGGTGTCGTATTCCTATAGGTAGACGTGGATCAGCTGAGAGTCAGCTGATGCGAGCTTGACTAACGTGACCTGCCAGAACTAACACTACGCTTGATTTAGTCACTTAGTAAGTTAGTTAGTTCGTTTTTTGGGGAATCAACTTCAACACATTTTGTTCACATTATGTTTGTCTTTATTGTTTTACAGTCTATACATTTAATGGAATAAAGTAATAATAATAATAACGTAATAATAATGTAAATAAATTACAGAAAAATTAAGAGTGACCCCTTTTTCCTTTTTTTTTTTTTATTAGTTTATTTGTCAGGGACAATGCAGCGCACATTATTACATACATAATTATCATAGGCAAGCCATAACAAAATGTGTAAATGTGTTGCATAAAAGGTTTCTAGCCGATTGCAACCCCAGTCCCTGGTCGGGCCTTTCTAAAAACATATACCAAATATATAATTTGTAAAAAACGACATGCGACAAATGCATTATAAACACTAACATTAACATTTTACACAATCCCGACCACATTACACAAAACACCACATCACATCCAGCACAGACAATACACTACAACAAAAATGACTAAATGTCCACATATTTGATTTTCTTTCAGCCAGTGTTTCACCTTTCTATTAAATGTTTTCAGGTCGGTTTCTGTTTTTATTTCCGTTGGTAAATCATTCCAAAAATGGGTCCCTATCACTGAAAAACTTGACTGGCCAAAAGTAGTTTTGCGCCCCTCTGCTATGCAGTTTCCACCCGCTGCTCTCCTAGTGGCCACTCTCCTTGTGTTTATTTTTGTCACAAAAGGACAGAGTACAGCTGGAGCTAGATTATTTGTGCATTTAAAAATCAGCTTAAGAAAAGAGAACTTAATAAAACTGTCAAAATTCAAAATTCACAATCAAACAGTGATGCCACATAATTGGTTTCTGATCCAATATTTTCAGTGCTTGTTTGTATAATGAAATAATGGGTTTGACTGTTGTCTGGGAGGCTTGTCCCCATACAGTAACACAATAAGATAAATGAGAGAGTATCATAGCATGAAAAAACAGCAAAGCTGCTTTGACAGGTATATGATGCCTAATCATTCTAAAACAGTTTAGGTTTGTCCGGACAGTCTTACAGAGTTTGTTAATGTGTTCATTGAATTTGAGTTGGGAATCCAAAATAATACCTAAAAATTTTAATTCCTCAACTTCCTCAATGGCTTCTTGATCTATTTTAATAGTACATTTAGCTTTTCCTCTAATTGAGAAGCACATAGTCACATAGCACAACGTCTTTTTGACGTTAAGCGTCAAATGATTTTCTTCAAGCCACTGGGATATACCCTCCATTTCCTTGGTCAGGGTCTCTGCTACTATAGTTGGTGTCCTAGCTGATGCATAAATTACTGTATCGTCAGCATACATTTGGCAGTTGGCTGACTGACAGCATGTAGGTAAGTCGTTTATATATAAACTAAAAAGAAGAGGCCCCAAAATGGAGCCCTGTGGAATACCCATTGTGGATTGTAATGATGTTGAGAGTTCGGTGTTTATTTTAACACGCTGCTCTCTATGCTCTAGATATGATGCAAACCAGCCGATAGCATGTTCAGAGAAGTTGAAGGTGGTAAGTTTATTTAAGAGTATGTTGTGGTTCACGGTGTCAAAGGCCTTTTTTAGGTCTATAAACACAGCTCCCACAACATTACCCTTGTCCAACTTACTCTTAATGTTCTCGGTAAAGTAGCAATTAGCCATTTCTGTAGAATATTACAATAGTAGAATATTTAAATTACAGTTATTAATTACTTAGTAATGCATTACACCCAACACTGGTTTTGTGGTATTATTTGATTTGTCCCAAAAATATAAATATATCTTGCTTGATAAAATTATAGAAATTTGCAAATTAAACTTTTTAATATTTATTTAATTAGACTGCAAAAAAAAAAAAATATATATATATATATATATATATATATATATATATTAATTTAATTAATCATCTAATTTAATTTAGTTTAATTAATTTAAACATAAAGACATTTTTACACAAACATGAAGAGGTCTTTTGACAACATAACACACTATTGTTTGAAATGTTTATCATGGAATAGTTTAAAAGAATAGTAGGTAGTATACAATACGCACTGTGCAGTATTTAGTAAATAGTGAGATACTATTCCATTCTAAGCATATTTGAGACTGTTGAGGTTTTATATGTCCTTTATGTTTTTATCTATGATGGTGACTCTCTTGCAGTGCAACTCAGTGCTTTAAAGCCTTTGATTTTTGGGAATTCATGTCCTTACATGCACATGTGGACCAATCAAATGGCTGAATAACAGAACTTTGCAAAAAATAAAAAAAATAGCAGCCACAAGAGTTTTACCCCCAGTTTGACATCATAAACTCAATAAAATCAATTCTTCATATTTGTGACCTCTCTATCTTTCTCACTTTAATTTCCCCAAATCTATATGTTCCTTTCCCCTCTAAAGGTTTTACAATCGCTGATCAGGGAAAGTGTTTCGGTGGGTCAGCTTCTGTTGATTTTTGCTGATTCAACATCTCTGGTTCACAGTCGGCTAGCTTTGGGAGTTCAATTTTCCACATTTTCCTTCCCTTCCTTAATGTAAGGCCAGTCATTAATTGAGCACCACTTTACACTACGGTGTAATTATGCCTGATTGGAAAAGAAACAGATCCGGCATGTTGCTTATTAGCTAACCTGAGAAAATTAAACAACACCAATTAATAGGCCACAAAACAGATTGGGTTGCAACTTGCACTACAGGATATTGCATTATTCCCAGCTGTGTGATAATATGAACTAATGTATAACAGTCTACTGTTTTTGAAACACATGGATAGTATTATGAGAGCATGTGTGCATACAAATTGCTTTAAATAAAAACTTAAAAGGGTCATTGCTGCTAAAAGTTTTTTGAACATTTTTGTTTGTATGTAAGATATTGACAAATTTTAAAGATGGAAATCATATGGGTTTTTTTTTTTATCACAATGTAATTACAAACCATGTTTTGGTGGAATATTTGATAAATCTAAA